>NC_040904.2:214915092-215286050 GCF_004126475.2 Phyllostomus discolor
GGGGGAGGTCAGCCAGCTTTTGTAAGATGTACATGGGTTCTCAAGTTGGGTCAAAGTGGAAAAAATCTGGAAGTCATGCTGCGTGTTTTTCCTGCCTAATATTTTATTATGAAAAGTTTTCAACACATGCTGACGGTTGAAAAAATTTTATAATAAATGAAAAAAAAAGGGTAACTGACACCTAGAGTCTACCGCTAATATTTGTACAAGGTCAGTCTGCATTTTGGGAGACACCGATGATTTGAGGAGATATTACATTTAACATTAAAAATCTCTGCGGGTCCTGGCTGGGTGGATTCTCAGTGACGGAGCGCCAGCCTGCAAACCAAAGGGTCACCAGTTTGATTCCTAGTCAGAGCACATCCCTGGGTTGTGGGCCAGGTTCCCCCGCTGGGGGTGTGCAAGAGGCAAGCAATCGACGTATCCCTTGCGCATTTATGTTTCCCTCTCTTTCTCCCCCCCTTCCCCTCTCTCTAAAAGTAAATATACAAAATCTTAAAAAAAAACCTTGTGGGTTTTGCAGACTCAAGCGCAGAACGAGCCACTCTGGAGCTGTGTGGCCTTGAGCACAAAACTCAATGTCTCAGAGCCTCGTCTTCCTCCGCCGCAGAATGAAAACTATTGCCTGCACTTCGCTGTGAGGCCGCAGTAGGATGGCCCCACAGGACACCGGCACAAGCACTGCGACATCGTAGGTCCCCTTACAGAGCGCTACCGGGACAAATGCAGCGGCGGGCAAAAGCAGGTTACCGTCGTGAGTGTGCGAACCCCAGACCATCCTTGCACCGTGACTCATTCTCCTGTTGTGTGGTTTTCCACGCAAACAACTGTGGCCCGACTTCCGGCCGCCCCTGGGTTGTTCGAAGAAGACACTGTTTACTCGCTTAGACACCACCTTCTTCGGAGTCTGGTGTGGGCCAGCAGCCGCGGCAGCGGAAGTCCGGAGGAGTTTGTAGGAGAGTAATCTTCAGTGGTTTTGAGTGACAGGGCTCCATCCGCGGAACCCTTGCTGGTCTGTGCGGGGGCCCCAGCGGTGCCAGCCGTGGCGGGGGCCTCACCCGGGGCCAATTCAGATCCGCATTCGGGACCGTCTGCCCAGTGCGCCCCTCTCCTGGCTGTGCTGTGCCCACCTGGCGGGGGGTGGGGGTGGGTGCGTGGCGGCAGCCATCCCCGGTTCCCAGGTGCCCCGCCCCAGCGGCACTCAA
Source organism: Phyllostomus discolor (assembly GCF_004126475.2). Classification (NCBI taxonomy): domain Eukaryota; kingdom Metazoa; phylum Chordata; class Mammalia; order Chiroptera; family Phyllostomidae; genus Phyllostomus; species Phyllostomus discolor. The sequence goes on from NC_040904.2 coordinate 214,916,298, forward strand.
GCCAGAGACACAAGCCCTGTGGACGACCCGAGAAAACAGTCCTCCCTGGGACCCGAACTGTCCAGCACCTGGTGTTACACGACCAGGTATAAGCGTCTGTGGTCTGAGCCGCCCAGTCTTTGGTCCGAGCCAACGAGCTCACACACACCGAGAACAGACAGGACCCGAGTGCCACCCGCAGGCGGGACCAGCAAGCCGTCTGAGGACCGATATCGGCGTGGCAGCTGCTGTGACCTTGGCAGAAGGGGCTGAAGGAGGTGGGCGGGGGTCTCGGGGGCTTCTTGATCTCTCAAGAACCCACATAGTCCAGAGTCTCACAGCATGAGAAGGTCTTTCTTTGATCCGGCCAAAATCTACCCCTCACCCTCCTTTTGTCCCCCATACCAAACCTTCGGCGGGCCAGCCTGGGTTTGGCCAGACCTCTGCCAGAAGCTCTAGTCCCCTCCCCGCCCCACCCCCGCCCCCGCCCAGGACTCTGTGCACTGAACCAGCCCTCCTCCCTGGAGTCTGTTCAGCAGTTGGGGTTGGCAATCACCAGGACCCTCGCCCCCTCACCTCTGACCTTCGACCCGAACCAAGAACCAGCCCTATCCCCTTCGAATGCCAGTGTGTTAGTGACTCTGACGAGGTTGGGGGAGGGCAGGGAGAAGAGGCAATAAAGGTAAGAATTGCTGGTATGGTGGGTACCCCGTAACTACAGTGTGGGTTTTAACCACGGTCAATGCTCCCCTCCCTGGGCTCCCCCCCCCCACCTGGGGCCAGATGCCACTTTAACTGTGCCGGCCAGGTGGGCTGTAGAAATCAGAAAGGAATGTCTTCACCTCCTAGGAGTGGAGACGCTCCTGTCCCTGATAACATGATGGCTGCGGCTCCCCACCCAGCCCAGGGAATTGCTTAAGTAATTGTGTGCAGGCACCCCACCCGGAGAAGGTGGTTATTAGGAGCGGGGAGCCTGACACCCACTCTCCTGGGAAGTCGCCAGGCTGGCCTCTGGGCCAGGTCCCGTCCCGGAGGAGCCAGCGGCACACCGGGTCCCCTGCCCTCGGCCTGATCCCAGGACCGCTCGGCCTGAGAGCCGCTGGCCGTGGCTGCTGCCCATTTGCTCTGCTGGGGCAAGTCCCCGGAGGCCCTGCCGGGGTGGCCGAGGTTTCATCATCACCTTGAGGATGGAGAGTCAGGGGTTTCCCCTGGGGCTTCGGCCGTTCCTGTGGGTTTTGGAGACACTTCTGGAAAGCCAGCCTCCACTTCCTTCCCCGTGCCCCCGCCATGGTCCTCATAGGAGTAGATTGTCTCTGGGTCAGATGCATTGGTACCTGGGCCAGGCCCCGGCTACGTCACGACGCTGCAGGACCACTGCAGCCTAGCCCTGGGGCCCTCCGCCTGCGTGGGCCTGCGTGGGCCAGGCCTTCACTCAGACAGCTGTCCTTTACTGCAGTGTGCCCTGCGTGGGCCCAGCCGCAGCCCCAAGTGCTTGATTCTTTAAATTCAGCCGTTGGCTGCCAGTGCTTCACCTGGCAGGCACAGGGTTCCACGGGTTAGAACAAATACTGATCGCTCGTTTTCCACAGTACAGGTATGAGCTGGCCCCGAGATACGGTGTGCAACACGCAGCGGCCAGCGGGTGAGTTGCAGGGCAGTGTGGGCACTGTTCAGGCCAGAAGCAGCTGGTTTCCATATTTGTCTATTGCCAACTTGCTGGACAAGTTTTATTTTGCTGGTTTTCTCTCTATGCACCAAGTTGTTTACAATAAAACTCATTTCCGTTTCATACATACTTAGAGAAATACATTCTCCAAGAAAGATTCAATGAATTGGTTATCATTTACCTTTCCTAACTCTGCTGCTAAAAATGTCACGCGCTTTTAGAATTCTAAGAACCAACGTATCCCTTTTTACCTTGGCTGCTGGGAAGCTCAAATCCAAATCTAATGTCCAACTGAAGCATGCCGTATCTGACATTTACATTGTAATGTTATCTCCCACCTTGTCTCCAATGGCCATTTTTTAAGTCTATACCATTCTAAAGCATGGTTTTTTTAAGGAAATCATCTCATATCCTTATTTAAGGGAAGTCATCTCATATCTTTATTTAAAATGAGGCCCGAATTAGAAATAATTTTGTGAACGATGAAGAGAGTATTACAATAGAAATCGCCCGACACAATAGCCAGGAGGCGGAGGCAGCCCGGGCGTCCACTGACGAACGAATGGGTAAACTCCGTGCGGTTAGCACATGCAGCGGAACGGCTCTCGGCCTCAGTGAGGAGGGGAACTCCGGCCCCGGCTGCCACACAGATGGACCGTGAGGCCGTCACGCTCAGTGAGCTAAGCCAGTCACTGCAGGACGACTTTGGTGTGCTTCCTTCCACCTACCTGTGGCTCTTCGAGGAGTCGCATCCGTGGTGGCAGAAAGTAAGTGGGAGGTCCCTGGAGGCCCGAGGGGGAGGGGAGTGAGTGTTTCATCGGGACAGTTTCCGTTTGGGAAGGTGAGAAAGTTCTGGAGACGATGGTGGTGGTGGTTGCACACTGCGGTGAGTGTACTCAACACCACCGAACTGTGCAGTTAGTAAGGGTCAACACGGTCAAGTCCGTATTGAGTGTTTTCTACCTGAAAGAGAGGTTAGTGAAAAAAAAAAAGCAGCTGAACATGGATGCTGGGACACCGTGTTAGAGACTGTGCCCGCGGCTCCCCCTCTGCTATTTTTTCTCGGTGGAAGGATCTCACAGTCGCTTCCCCAGCTGGATTTTCCGACCCTGCTGCCCCCCGGAACCTCTGCAGGGTCTGCCCGTGCCACCAGCCGCAGCCCCGCAGCCCCGCAGCCCCGCAGCCCAGCAGCCCCGCACCCCGCACCCCGCCGCATTCTGATGAACACGCAGGGCTGCCCCCAGAGTAGACGGGCGTTTGCTGAGCAGCAGGACACAGGCCGTCCCTGCAGCGCCAGGTGGCCCCCGCCCCCTGCTGCCAGCCCACAGGCTGCGCTGGAAAGGAACGCCGTAAACGCATCTTTCAGCGGCCGAGGCGACTGCCATCACCGTCCTAGTTTATCTCTGGCCTCCGGGGATTCACACTGCCTCCCTGTTATTAGTGTTATTATATCACCATCCACAGTTTTGCCTGTCAGCTGGTTGGGGGAGGGGCACTGAGCAAGAAGCAAGAGAAGGAAGACCGCAGGGGCGACTGAGCGTGCCCGGTGCTTGCACCGCGGCCGGTGACAGATGGGGGCCCCTGGAAAGGCCTCCTCTGGCCAGGACCTCGGGCACCCTCGCACCCTCGCAGCCAGCCTCACCGAAGGTGGACAGAGGCCAGGCCACCCTGCTGACTGGTACACGCAGAGGCTAGGCCGTGCTGCGTCTGTCTCAGTGGGTCTTAGGGGCTGTCTCCTGAGCCAGAGGTGACCATGGCCACCCTGAGGCTGGGCAGGGACATGGTTTCTTTGGTGACTGGCCCGAATAACAGCCAAAGTGCAGCAGTGAGGAGCTCAGCCTGGGGAGCCTGGTAGCCTGGATTTGCGTCCCGGCGGTCACTGATACACTGTGTGACACAGGCAAGTTGCTGAACCTCTCTGGGCCCGATGTGAGGACCTGGCACTATTCAGGAAAGCCCCTTGCACTGTGCCTGGTGCCTCGTCCCTCCCCCAGCCTCCTGCCCATCCGCAGTCAGGGAGGACTGTTCTGGTGACAGCTGCAGATGCCTCCTGTGTGCCCAGCTCTTTCCCGCCCGTCCCTCCATCGGGTAGAGACGGCAGCCCGTGGGGGCAAGGATGGCCGGCCCCTTCGGAACCGCTCTGGCTGGCGTCCTGCACAGTCGGAAGGGCTGACTCCTGTGGGTGGGACTTGGACGGCCAGCCCGGCCCATCAGGTCTCAGCCAGAGGACAGGCTGCGGCCCTGACCGCAGACAGAGACGATGACCCAGCGAACAAAGCATGAGGCGGAGAGAGGACGGCAGGACACGAGTCTGTAGCGAGTGCGTGTGGTTTTCCGTGCTCAGCGCTCAGTACGGGCGCCCCCACAGCCAGCTCCAGCTGCCACCCCCCGCCCCCAGCCCCTTCGCTCCTTCTGGATGGAAGGAGCCACTTTCTGCCTGCGAGAACTGGATGCCCAAGGCGAGGGGAGGCGAGGCCAAGGCCCGGGCAGAACCGGCACAAAAGCGACGAGCCCGGTCTGGGTCAGACAGCGGAAGGGAGAGTAGCTGCAGGTGCCGGTGTGACAACAAAACAAAAGGGGCACGGTGACTGCGAGGGGATGGCCCTCCGCCTGCCACGAGGAGCCCGTCCGGGTTGCAGCTCAGGGGCGTTCTGGCAGCTGTGCCCTGCGGGGACACGGTGGCACATCCCAGACCTCATCAGAGCCCAGGTGCGGTGAGAAACCAGATGTCCGATTGCTTCGGCCCCTGGCAGCCTCCTTCGTGGGCCGAGAGGCGAGTGAGCAGCGGCCTTGCAGCAGCTCCACAGAAGGCTTCCTGCTCCGCGGGCGGGAGGACCGGGGCCCCGGGCAGACCAGCTGCGTGCAAGGCCCTGCCCACGTGACCTGCGCTGGGGCCGTGCGTGGGCCGGAATGGCGCTGTTTTCCTACGAGAATATAAGCAATGTTACTAATAAAATACTTGGTCAGGCTTATAGAAGTTATTTTTTTTAATATTTAGTTGTTGGAGAGAAGGGAAGGGAGGGAGAAAGAGAGAGAAGGAGAGAAACATCGCCATGAGAGAGAAACATTGATCCGTTGCCCCGTCTAGGGATCAAACCCGCAACCCAAGCATGCGCCCTGACTGGGAATCGAACCAGCAACGTTTTGCTTTGTGGGATGTCACTCCAACCAAGTGAGCCACACCGGTCAGGGCTCGGCATCATTTATCGACAAAACCACCATTTTCTCTGCTGTCTTGCTGCAGCTCCTTTATTGTGCATTAAGTGGCCAATCATGTGTGGGTCTGTGTCGGAACTCTCTATATTATTCCACTGGTCTCTGTCTATTCTAGTGGCAAAATCACACGGCTTAATTATCACTGCTTAACGGTGATGGCTTTATAGTAGGTCTTAATAGCCACTAGACGGAGTCTTCCCACTCTGTTCTTCTTCTTTGGCATTGTTCTGCCTGTTCTAGGCTTTTTGCAATTCCGTATACATCAACTTGTCGACACCTATTAAAGATATACACTGGGGACTTTTTATTGGGATTACATTGAATTTATAGATCGGTTTGGGAGACTTGACGTAACAACAATGTTGAACTTTCCAGTGTAAACTTTCCAGTTCAGTCCTGTTGGTAGGCTTGTGGTTCATTCAGGAGGAAAGCGGTTATTCCAGGAACTGGAATCCGTGACCTGCGGGATGGTCTGTGATTCTCCGGAAGGTCCACCCGCAACCCGACCCCTGTGCCCCGGGGCTCTGCAGGCTGCGGAGGCAGCGGCTGAGCCACCGCGCCATCAGCAGACAGACACAGGAGTACCAGGAAAACTGCCCCTGGAATGCGGCTCTTATCTGATGCACCTTTTCCCCAAACCCTTACCTACGTGTGTCTTCTCCTTACGAAACCATTAGCTTGAGGTGAGATGTTGAGATGGCTTTTGAGGGCACCCCACCTGCCGTCTTCTCAGTCACCGGCATCCGCCTGGAGCGCCCGGCGAGGTTCGACCTGTCCTCGTCGGTCATCGTGTCTACGTGCAGGCTCCGGCAGTGACGGGCGGCTCGGACAGGACACCGGCTTTCCCCGTCTCGGGAGCAGAAAAGTTAAAAATAACAGCGACCAGAGGAGAGAGAAGAGGAAATTTCAGGGGAGAATGGGAAGGGTTTACAGGAACAAATTTAAAGGACACGTGGACAAAAAACTAGGGGGAGGGTGGTAATGGGAGGGAAGTGGGGAGGGTTGGGTGAGTGGGCTGGAGTGGGAGTAAAAGGGAGAAAACTGTACTTGAACAATGATTAAAATAAAAAAAATAAAAAATTTAAATTTAGAAAAGCAAACAAAAAAATTAAAAATAATATGACTCCCAGCAGCACGGATCGGTCTGAGCTCCCCTCCCAGCACCCCCTGACATGGATGTTTTCACATCTTTAATAGAGTCTTTTCTCCTTCTCCTTCTTTCCTTTTCTTTTTCTTTTTTCTTTTTTTTTTTTTTTTTTTTTTTTGTGGTGCTCGTACAGCTGTTGGAGGCACACTGAGTAAAACCACAGCGTTTCTTTAGGGAGATACGGATTACGTCACTTAAAGCGGCCCCCAGCAGACGATCCACCAGGATGAAAACACAGAGGCTCTAGCCCTGGCTGGTGTAGATCAGTGGATTGAGCGTGGGCTGTGAACCAAAGTGTTGCAGGTTCGATTCCCAGTCAGGGCACATGCCTGGGTTGCAGGCCACGGCCCCCAGCAACCGCACGTTGATGTTTCTCTCTCTCTTTCTCTTTCTCCCTCCCTTCCCTCTCTAAAAAAGTAAATGAATAAAATCTTTAAAAAAAGCAAAACCCACAGAGGCTCGGGGGTGAGGCAGACCTGAGTTCCGTCCACCCCGTACCTGGCAGCTGTGTGGGTCTGGGGACGTCGTCCCGCCCTCCGAGTCCGTTTCCCGGGGCGGAGTGGCGATGCTGACGTAGCCTCACACCGTGGTTGCCGGGGAAGAGCGTGTCTCCTGGCACCCGGTCTTCCTGAACTCGAGCTGGCGTTCTTGGGCACAGTCACGGCCTTTGTTACAACCTGTCATAAGCTCCCTCCCTCCACTTGAACCACGAGTGTGGGTCCAAGCCCTGATTTCTACTGAGGAGCCCCTAGAGCCCGAGCCACGGGGGGACAATGACACCCTAGATCCGTGAGCTGAGTGGCCCCCGGCCACAAAGCTGGTAAGAAGCTGAGCTGGAATTAAAAGGCAGAATTTCTTTTTCTTCTTTGGTTGTTTCAATCCTCTCCTCTGCCCCCTGCCCCTCAAAGTGTTCATGAGTTCGGCTTTTTGAAATCGGGCCTTTTATAGTTAATTTGTCATGTGAATAGTCCTAATAAGTTATAACATGAAAAAGTCTCCTAGTGTATTTGAGCCAAACTGAGGACAACTGCCAGGAAGCACAACCTCAGCGGGATGAGGAAATGCTCCAGAAGTGGCAGTTCCACAGCCTATTTTGTGCTTTAGAATCAGAGCAGGAGGCGTCCGGGGTTCCGTGACATGCGCTGGTGGTAGGTTGGGGAGGGGGACACGGCAAAGCAGAGGGACCTCTGGGGATGAATGAAAAGTGAAATGAAGAGACACCCACTTCCCTGTCGCCGGGTGCAGCACAGTCAGCGATGGGCACTCACAGCCCCAGAGGTGGGGCCGGGGGACAGGCAACAGTGAGGGCCCGCTCTGCGGTCCCCTGCTCCGGCGGCAGGTGGTGCCACCCCGAGGCGTCTGGAAAAGGGGATGACCCTGATATTTCCAAAGTAGGTTGTCTTAGATGCAAACACACAATAGGCAGACTGACTTAAGGTACAGACTGACCTTGGCCCAGGACGCTGCAGGCCTAGGATGTGGCTACCCGCCACAACCCGCTTTTAGCACGGAACGTGATGTGCAGACCATCCCGTGGGGCCCCTTTCCGTCTCTGAGTTTGTGGGGCCCGCCATGCAGAGCTGCCCTGAGCTCATCGGGGTCAGCGCGTGGCCCCTTTTTCCTCCACGCCAGGTTAGCTGCAGTTTATGCACTTGATCTCAAACTCCATCCTCATAGATGGCCCTGCTGTCCACACCCTGTTAACTTCCTCACACAGTCACACTCCCCCAAGGGGTCCTGGGGAACGGCAAGCCGCTTGAGCTGCTCACTGACTGCAGGGAAGGGTGTGGAACTCAAGGCCCGGAGGGAGCGGCCTGAGGTCTAGTTGTGGGCTCGTTGACCGCATTTTGTCCCTGTTCCTCAGCACCCAGCACCCAGTAAAGCCTGAGATCGCTTAAAACTCCACCTCCCTCTCTGAAACAGATTGTGGGGTGTGGACCTGGCGGAAGATCGCTCCATTCATTCATTCATTTGTTCATGCAGCAGACAGTGTCCTGAACCAAGGGTTATAATCAAGGTGCACACGTTCAATCAGAATCCCCTGAGGTTCCAGTTTAAGCACCGGAGGGCCAAGGGGAAGGAAGCCCTGGCCACCTCAGGCACGGGATGCAGGCAGAGCGGGAGGGAGAAGCGGCCTCTGTGTGGTGACCCGGGATGGAGGGGTGGCAGGAACGCGGTCACAGGCCGCGCTGGAACCGGTCCTGAGGACGACAGGGTGCTCCGGCTTCCTGCGCAGTCTCAGTGAGCATCCAGAGAACCCCAGAGGCGCCCCGAGGGGTGGGGGGCGCCCAGGGCACTGAGAATGGGATTCACTGTGCGGGAGGAAGGCCGAGGTCCCCGAGTCAGCCAGCAGACACTGAGCGAGTCCGGGGCACACGGAAGTCCGAGCCGCCCACACCTGGTGCAGAAACGGGCACAGCAGGCACAGGGCATGGCAGAGGCAGGGGGGCCTCCTCTGGGGACCCCCAGCACAGCTGCAGCGAGACCAGGAAATGCCAGCCCGTGACTGGGTGAGCAAGCAAGTCGGCTCTGGGTTGCCTGGCAACCCAGCCAGCGAGGTGCAGGGAAGAATTATAATGAAAAACCACATGCAAATGAAGTAAATTGTAATTAGGGGGAACGGCAGCCGGTGGGCCCTTGAGGAAGAGCTGGGTGGGGGAGGCCCGTGCAGCAGACAAAGGAAGAGCTTGGCATTGTGGGAAAGCGGCACAGCGGCCTGGGGGACCCCCCCAGAGTGCCCGGGTCCCTGGGACCCGCAGGCCTGGAGGGCCTGGAGGGTGGTGGCAGGGAGATGCGGTGCACCCACCGCCCAGCCTGTGCAAGGCCGTGACCCCATAGACCAGAGAGCAGGGCCGGCCCCCGAGCAGCTAGAGTCCTCTCCTTGTAGACGCCGGCCTCTCTGGGACAAACCCAGAGGTTGGCTTCTAGCACAGTCGGCCACGCACTCCCGAGAACCCCGGGGGGGTGGGGGAGGCAGCCGCTCCCCCCTCCTCACTCAGACCCTCCTCTGAAGGCCGGTCTCCCACATCCTGACGTTCAGGGAGCCGCTACCGCCCCGGTCCCGCGAACTGCGCGGATGAGGACGCAGCCCCGCCCACCGCACGGGGCTCCCTGCAGCTGGCAGAGATGCCTCACCGGGAAACGCGAGAACCGCCCCCCCCACCCAGGCGCGGGGACTTGGGGGGAAGCCTCTGCTGTTGCAGAGCAAAGCCAACACAGAGAAAGAGCAATCCCCAAGTAACCGAGAATTGCGGGGCTGGGTGTCCGTAGCGGGAGTGGAGAAGACCGTGCGTTTGTAAAACGAGAACAGGGTAGACACGCAGAGAAAGGCCTCCCAGGACGGGAGGGAAAGCCTGCCGCGGGGATCAACAGCAAGGAATGAAGGAGCAAGTATCTTGCTGGCAAGCGAGAGCAGGAGAGGAAAGGAGAGGGGAGAGGAGAGGGGAGGGGAGGGGAGGGGAGGAGAGGAGAGGGGAGGGGAGGGGAGGGGAAGGGGAGGAGGAGGAGGGAGAGGAGCAGCAGCAGCAGCTTCCAAGCAGAGGAAGACCCAGGTGGGGGACTGATTGCTGGGGGGTCCACTGCAGGGCCCCAGAGATGCCCCACTGCCCCCAGTAGGACTGAGCGCTGCGGCTGCCACTCACAGCCCAGCCCCGCCCCCCCAGCCAGGAAGGGCTCCATCTGACCTCTGCCCTTGGGTCAGGGGCAGGTGGTCTAGTCTTCCTCCGGCTAACCCCCCCTTGTCAGTGCGTCTTCGCCCCCCAGAACGGGATGGAAAGGGCAAGGCCGTGTGTTCAGGTTCACAGGCTGCCTCCCCGTCCGGGGCGGGCGGAGGGGCTGGGGGGGGCGGGGGGGTGCCTCTGTTTGTTTTCCTCACCGATAGACAGACAGCCCGGGAGGGCGACCTGCCTCCAGCCACCCAAGCAGGAATGCGCTTCCATTGTTCTGTCTCGAGAAGCGACCTCGGTGCGCAGCTCAGGGTTGGCCCTGGAAAATACCCGTCATGGAAACGGAGACGCGTCCCGGGACCTGGTTGATAAATGCTCGCTAATCACGGCCTCCTGGGAGCCAGGATGCCGACTCCCACCGAGTCAGGCCACAGTGGACGAAGGCTGCTGGTCACACCCGCCTGGCCCAAGCGTGGACACAGGTTAGCAGCAGGCAGGGGGAACGGGCCAGGCGGAGAAGACAGCCGAAGTCCTACAACACAGACAGGTGACGGGGAAACCGAGGCACAGAGGGGCTGCCTGATGGAGCCGAGGTCACAGGGGCAGCAGCAGCAGCAGCAGCACCAGAAGACTTTGCCAGGGGGAGGGGGAGGGGCGGAGGGGCCAGGGCCAGTCTCTCAGCCTCCCCCCCACCCGCCCCCCTGGGGCCTCCCGAAACTTCGGAATATGTGTTCTCCGCTGGGGTTTGATGAGGACACTGAGCGGTAGGCCGCCCGCGTGGGTCACACCGGGTCTCTCCGGTTCTGAAACTCCGGCTGAGGTTCGCACAGCCGGGTCTGTAAGAAAGGCCAGTCTCGCAAGGGACAGCGCAGGCCCGTGAGGGGGCAGCCAGGCTGCCACGGGGCCGCCAGACACAGCGAGGAGGGTGGGGCCCGAGCAGGCGGTGGCAACAGCACAGCCGAGTCCTCAACCGCAAATGGCCCTGGCTTGTGCCAGAGGGGCCGGGACCCCCACGCCCATGTCCCTCTGGACATACAGCAATGTCTGAGTTCGCCCTTTTGCGCGAATTTAGCCCAGCCTGAGGGACAGCGGCAAGGGGAGGAATGCCGGCCCATCGGCTGAGCAGCTGCAGGCAGCGTCGCTGAGTTCTTTACAAGCCCGTCCGGCACCAGCACCCAGCCAACTCCGCACTTTCTGCACCCTCCCAGCCTGGCTCCTTGGCACGGTGGCTGCTGCTCAGACGGGGACAAGTTGGGGAGTGTTGGGTGAGAGGGGGCGAGGCCACGGGGTACACCAGGTCCGCCCTGCCTCCCGCCGACTCCGAGCCCCTGCGAGGTGGCGGGCACCCGGCTGTAGGGCGGCCGCCCGGTCGTGGGAACAGTTGGTCAAAGTGGTCGGTCCCATTTTTCCTGGAGTACCTCAGCGGGCGGGAGACAGGACAGGCTGGCGTCGTGCTCCCCTACAGACATGCAAACAAGCTCGGCCCCTCCGGCAGAACCCGGGGCAGGTTGTAGATAAGGGAGGGCCACGCTGGGTAAAAACAGTGGGATGTTTCTGCAGTTTCTCGTAGAATCCAGGCCGACTGGATTCCGCCCCGGGGGCTTGGACGTTCTGTGCACACAGCTTCCAGTCACCGGTGAGTTTCAGAAAGCCTGGACCCGGCCGTCTGTGAAATGGGCCATGTCAAGGTCACTCTCCTACCCTGGCTGGTGTGGCTCAGTGGGTTGAGCACGGGCCTGTGACCCAAAGAGTTGCTGGTTCAATTCCCAGTCAGGGCACGTGCCTGGGTTGCAGGCCAGGTCCCTGGTAGGTAGGGGTTATGCAAGAGGCAACCACACATTAATGTTTCTCTTCCTCTCTTTCTCCCTTCCTTCCCCTCGCTCTAAAAAATAAAAATAAAGTCTATAAAAAGAAGTTTGCTTTTCTTTTTCCCACCGTGACCTCTGAGCCGAGAGAGCGGCGCTGTCTCCCTGCCTGGCATCCAGAGCCCAGATGTTTCAGAGCGGTGTCGCCCGGCGCTGGGGATGGGAAGGGGCGAAGGGGGCCGTGAGCAGGTAACACCGGCGAGCTGTTGGCTCTGGTGAATTTTGCTAGCGTGGGAAGGGACGTGATAGCTTTGGAATTTGAAGTTCGCCATAAAACAAGGTCTCCTCCCTGCACCTGGGCACCTGCCAGGGCCTTACCCCAGCTCTGGGTCCAGGTAATGCCTTTGCAACCCCCCAGGCCGCTCCCGTGTGGCCGCGTCTCTAGGGCCCCACCCGGTTTCACTGCTTCCTGGACAGCCGGCCAACCAGACCAGGCGCTTCCTAAGGCCGCGTCTTGCCTACGAGGGACCCCCTCACTCGGGGGCAGGCAAACCGCTCCCTCCTGGAGTCGCCGCGCCACTCTGCCTCGCCTCCACTGTGACCCCCGCTTCCCGGACCTCGGAGCGGCAGCTGCCGCAGCCCAGGGAGCACGAGCGGGAACGAGGGGGTGCTCCTTGGTGCGGGGAACGCCGCTCCGACCCAGGCGCGTGTGTTGGAAAACATCCACTATCCCCCTTGAGCTTCCTCTCCCCCCTCCTCTGTTTCTTTCACAATGCGTCCCCCACGAAGGACAATGACAAAGGCCTCTTCCAAGAACGTTCCCGGTGCTGGGCCAGAGCACACGCCGATGAGTCAGGGGTGACTCCTCATCTGTGTGGGTTCCCTTCTGGGCCGTGCGCACGGGTCTGCTGGCCTGGGTTCCTTTGTCGGCACTGGCACCAAGGAATCCCGACCTGGCTGCCACTGAGCTAATGTGGACACATGGGTCTCCCCTCGGCACATCCTGAACCTTCCACCTGCATCGACCCCCTCCCCTTGTGAGCACGTGGGGAGTCTCCGGCGTGGCCTCGCACACACAGGTGCTGCGATTCCTACAGTTTTAAAAGTCAGCTAGGAAAATAGAGCCACGTTTTGGTTCCTCAGGAAGAAGTCGCTGGCCTGGGTGTGCGCACGTGCGTGTGTGTGTGTGTGTGTGTGTGAGCGCGCACACGCACAGAAGTGCCTGACACACACCGGTGAAAGCCGTGCTATTTGGTTAAGACGAAAGGCATTGTTGGGGAGGAAGGTGGTGGAATTAGATGTTGATACAGTAGGTGTTTCCAAACGTCAGCTTTCAATGGTAATGGGAAGGAAAAGGAAAGAAGAAAAATGGCTCCTTCAGAACGTATCAATTCATCATTCTCCCTTCCGCAAACACTGAAAAGAGCCGGAGAAGCGGGGGGCCCTCCCCGGCGGGCGCGCCTGGGTGCTCGGGGAGATGGAGTCCGGTCCGATGTCAGGGTTACCAAGGAAACGCTGAATGCTTATGAACAGCAAAGCAAATAGACATAGACCACTCGGGTAGATCATTAACTCATTAATATTATTAGCGATGGGAGCTGGAGAGACGGAGAGTGTCCCTCTCTCTCCCGAGCTCTCTCGACGTCTCTTTCATCGCAGGGCAAACACTCGGCCGGCCACTTCACGGACCATTATTCCCTCTTCGCCTCGCTCGAGAGGCCAGGAGGGCTCGCTCGCGGGTTTTAATGGATCAAAAGAAAATGGAAAACCAGGCAAGAGGAGTGTGCTTGGCCCTCGGGTTTTGTTTTTTAACCGGCGGCTGTGGTTTTTGTAGAGAGTGGGGGATGCATTAAGGGCGGTTAGACTTCAACACAAAGCCCCTTTCGGTGGGACAAACAGGTGTGAGGGGAGGCAGAGCCGCGCCGCCGTGTCACTCACGGCTGTGCTGGCTCGAGCGGCGGCTTTTTTCAGTGGCCGGGTCCCCAGGCGCGGGGGCGGGGGGGGGGGGTAGGAGGAGGTGGTCAGAGTTGCCAGCCACGGGGTGCTGTGGGTGCAGAGACCCGAAAGTCCTCTGTGGGTTGATGCAGACCCTGCAGGGACACAGGCCTGGCCCCTGGGTGGGGTCGGATCCCCTTCAGGGACACAATGTGGCCCCTGGGTGAGGTCAGAACCTCCCGGGAGGCTGAGGTTGCAACAGGAGTGAGTGTCCTATTATTCACGGTCGCCCGAGTGAGTCACCGCTTTCTCCTCTGGGGCCCGCGGGCCCCAGGAGGTGCAAGCTAGGGGGACTGTCCCAGCGGGGTGTGGGCCCTGGCTGTGCCCTGGGACCCAGCCCACTCCGTAGGAACCCTCCCTGCTGCACCACCGCCTCCTCCTTCTTTCGGGACTGCAGATGCCGGTCTGAAATGGGTCCCTGATGATCGCCACCCAGGGAGCGTGAGATCAGAGACCTGCTACCAGGCCACGCCGGGGTCTCCAAGAATGCCGCCCACGTGGGCTCCTGGAGCCCCACCTTCCACACTGCGTGACCTGAGCTAGTGGCTGAGTCTCTCTGTGGTTTGGTTTTGTCCTCCATAAATCAGGGAGGGCCCGCCACAGCGCCTACCGTGAAGGACCTGCCCACATCGCTAATGTTACATCAGCGAGGGGGCAGAGGACAGCAGGGCGGAGGCTTGGTGGGCGACGGAGACGCTTTCTGGTCCCACTTACGTCTCAGGTGCCTCCGAGCCTCCAGGTGACAATACAGGGGGCCCCTCAGGCCTCTGTCCGTCCCCTCCCTGTAGGCCCAAGAAGATGAATTGTTTGCCCCCATCCCCCAGCAGGCTGCTCAGAGAAGTGTCACAGTGTAGTTCCTCCCCTCGGGGGCAGAGGCTGCTGGCGGGCCGAGGGGAGGACGGGCACAGATGCCCAGTGATGGAGCAAACCTGGACGTCTGGGGCACCGCGTCTGTGATGGGAGAAGGCAAAGCCACAGCCAAGTGCACACGGGAGCCGGAGCTGCCTGGAGTGCCCGGTGGGAGCAGAGGGGTGCGAGCAGTTTCTATGATTGGGGCACGAAAGGCGGGACCAGGGAAAGCTTCCTGGAGGAGGAGGCTTCCGAGGTTGAGTCTCGAATGAAGAGCTGCTGGCAGGGGCTCCGGAAGCCAGCAGGCAACCCCAGGGAGGTGTGGGCGTTGCAGGCCAGGAAACGGGGTAGTGCCGTCCTGCCCTCCTCTTCCTCCTCCCTGCTCACCCTCCAGGTCCTCCGAGACCTTTGGACTGCGCACAAGGAGGAGGGGGCTTCCCTGTCAGCCCTAAGGTCTGTGAGGGTCACCCTGTCCCAGCCTAAAGCCCGGGGCCCGGAGAGCAGGCCGCTGGGAAGTGCTGTGCATTCCTCTCTGGGCGCTGCGGGCAGCCATGTCCCATCCTTCAGGGTCAGCTGTGGCGTGGCCTCTCAGACTGGGTGGCCCCTGGTCCCAAGGGGCCTGTCCCAAGCTGCTGGAGAGCACCCGTGGGGGCAGGTCCCGGGGGCCAGGGCAGGGGTGGGAGGGCTCTGGGCAGGGTGCCTGCACCCCAGAGGGAGGGGCGACAGAGGGGCTGGTGGGACGCAGGGCCCGGGTTTCCCTCCTGAGCCTGCGGGCTCCGACGCTGAGACACGTGTCCACCACGGCCCCTTTGAAGGGGGCGCTGCAGGTGGCCTGTGGGCTCAGCCGGGTGCTTTGTATTCGTGGCAGCCACACTCAGCTGTGAGGGCAGCCCGGCATTCCCCTCTGCCCTGGGGAGCGTGGGACCCAGCCCTGGGACCTGGCCCGCACTGTCCCCGTGCAGAGCATTGCCTACACTGTGGACGAGGACGGTGGACACCACCCTGCCCGGCCCCGGGCCCATTCAGGGCTCTTCTGCCCCGGAAGAGGCGGCGGGGCGCTCCCTTTCCCTGTTTGGCAGATAGAGCAGACGAGTTTCAGAGAGGCTAACAGGCACACCCGAAGCCGCACAGCGAGGACACCGCCACAGTGGGCCCCGAACCACGCTCCCGGGCACCCTAAGCCCCTCCCACCCTGCCCCTCGCTTAGCGCGTGGACAGTCCCAGCGTCCTCCCCCAGCCGCAGGAAGCCTGGGCTAAGTGGCACCCACCCATTCCGTAAACACGCTGGGCGACCCGAGGGACAGCAGCCCTGGAACCCGGGCTCCCGCAGGGATGAGTGTTAGACTCGGGCTGGAGCTCCAGCCCACCCGTGATGTGGCATGGCTGGCCTGCGGGTGTGAAGAGTGCTCGGTGGCAGGAGGGGGAGGGGACGGGTGGCAGGGGCCGGCGTGCGAAGCTCCATGGGAACAGGACGGGGCGGGGCAGGACCTCAGCCCAGGGGGCATGGTAGAGTCAATATTAACATGGTCCTGCCCTGGCTGGTGTGGCTCAGTGGACTGAGTGCCAGCCTGTGAACCAAAGGGTCGCTGGTTGGATTCCCAGTTGGGGCACATGCCTGGGTTGTAGGCCAGGTCTCCAGTGCGGGGCGTGTAGGAGGCAACCACACATCGATGTGTCTCTCCCTCTTTTTCCCTCCCTTCCCCTCTCTCTAAAAGTCAATAAGTAAAATCTTAAAACAAACAAACAAACAAACCCTATGGTCCTGTTCATGACAGCAACAGAGTCCAACCTGCACTCTGGTTTCGTGTGGAGGTGCTGAGGGAGCCCCATGGAGTGAGGGGCCGCCACGGCCAGTGTCCACCCTGGATGAAGCTGGGGTGCACAAGGGCGGGCTGGACTGACCACCGCCGCTTGCTCTGTGGTCCTTGTGTCAGTGAGTGGCCAGATGGCCGAGGCACGAGGATCCGGGCCTAGGAGCTCAGGAGGAGGCCACAGAACGTGCTGCCTCAGCCGGCCCTGCCGGTGACGGAGCCTGAAGCACGTGGTCTGCGGACGGCACTCCTGGCCTTGGCCCGGAGGTGGCCGGGCTGCCCGAGAGCTGGGAGGTCCTGGGAAGACAGGGCCAGTGTGGCTGGGCTCCCCGGGGCTGGGCACGGAGACCACAGGTACGGGAACGAAGTGTTCGGAACAGCGGGCCTGCCGGCTGCATCCTCTCCGCTCCCCGGGGCAGTGTTGTGGACCCACCCGCAACGCGTTCCAGAGCTGCAGGCGCTTCAGAATCACCAAAGGTCAGGGTTCAAAACCCAAATCCTCCCCTTCCTCCTGTCCCAGAAGGGCCTGTCTAGTCTGGACCCCGGAGGGGACGGAACGGGATCTGTCCCCACCTTCTCCTTTCTATGCAACTTTTTGACTTTGGCTACTGTTTTCAGAGTGATGTTTCCATTGTCCTTTTCATAAAAGTAACAGATTCTGTGTTCTGATTTTTATGTAGCAAAACCTCCCCCGCATGGGAGCCAGCCGGGTGATTGCAGAGGCTCATCCACACGCCCATGCGGGCCCGAGAAAGGGCCCGGGGGGGTGTGGGGGTGGGGGCGGGGAGCGTGGAGGGGCAGGCGGGAAACCGAGGCAACCCCGCAGAGCTCTCCCCGAGGTGCCCGCATTCCAGCCCGGCTACCGCCGCGCGCTCTCCGCTCTCCACATTGTTGACAGCTCCGAACAGATTCTTTCCACAGGGAATCAGCCCCGACGACATGAACAGGCTCGTTTTATATCAGAAGGCTGAATTTTAACTGACAAATTGGACAGGTTCCCTAAGGCAAGGGTTACTAAGCTTTGTCATTCTCACTGAAAATGTGATTTATAATATATTCCTATTGGCTAGACACTCCTGTTCCCAGGAATGAGGGCCTAGCACGGAAACGGGAGGCCCCCCTTAATATCGCCAGCCCGTACACAAACACGCTGCCCCGGTCTCCCGGGGGTGCAAAACAGGTGTGCACACCTCGGGGTTCCACACAGCCGAGTGAGTTTAATTTCATTAAGTTTAATGATAGTTTAGGCAGGCAAACACTTAAGATTCAGGACAGGGCAGGATCCACCCACCATTTACTTTAGGATTTTCTATTCTACGGGGAGGACCTGAGGGGCTGGCGAGAGGAGTTTTGTTTCCTCTGCTCCCAGGGGCTGCACACAAGCACAGTGTGCGCTGTTCCTTTAAACACCGACAGAACATATTGGCTATCCGAGACCCATCTTCACCTGCGGGCGGGCGAGCTCCCTCCGGGACCCTTTGTGAAAAACCACACACAAAAATCAGCGTAAACAACCTGGCTGCTTCAAAGCGGCTCTGAGCTAAGTGGGCAGAGGTGGGTTTGATCTCTGTATCTGATTGCTTAGCAGACAGCCAGCGGCCACTTTTTCAAAGTCTCCTCCGTATCATGAAACTTCCTAAAAATCTTCAAGGGGGTAACCTGAGCCCCTGAAAAATGATCCCAAATGTCAATAGGACAAAGCCTCCCTTCCAAGATGTAACTAGGGAAGCTTGGAGCAGCCTTTCATATTTCCCTTGACAAGCATCTTTCTCTTTGTTCTGCCTGCTCTGGGGGCTTCCGCAGGGCCTGGCCGTCGCTTTGTTAAGAGGAATGGTTAAAAAAAAAACATTTCTATAATCGTGATTGTTTCAAATTGAATCTACCTTGTAGGAATGTTCGTCTTACCCAATATTTTTGTGAAGGAAAAGGAGACTTTTCTTGGTAACACGTAGCTTTTATTTCATTGCACGCATGTTTGAGGTCGTAAGCCCTTTGCTCAGAAACATGGAGACAGACTGACCACGTGAGAGGGCGGACGGAATCTTTAAGTTCCGTGGAGAGACATCCGGGGTGCGGACCCCAAGATGCTCGAGCTGGCCCGGACTTCTGCACCACGTCGCTGCGGAAACGTCCAACACCCGGCGGGAGCGTCCGCGAAAGGGACGTGGGTGTTGGGACGCCTCCGACTCCAGCCCGCTCCTGGAGCTGAGCACTCGCGCCTGGGGGCTGGCCGGCCCTTTGTGTGCGCCTGGTGGGGGTGGGGCACGCTGAGCATCCGCGCGGCTTGCGGCAACTCGCTCTCCAGCCACTAGGTGTCAGTAGCAGCCTCTCTCCTCCAGGTGTGACCCCCGAAAGGTCTGCAGACACTGCCCAAGGTCCCCTGGGGCCGGGGTGGGGGACACAGTTTGTCCTGGATTGAGAACTACTGCCCTAAAGAATAAAGGAAGTTGGGCACAGTTAGCCCAAAACAATAATATTTACAGGGAACATGAAAGGTATTTGCAGGCATCGCATTAAAACGAGTTACGCTGAATTGCTTCAGAAGACTGAACAAGGACAAATGCGATAACACTGTAGAGGCCAATTTTGACTAAGGCACAGGGAGAACTTTCTAGAAGAACTGTGTCACTTCCAGTCGCCAAGGTGCTTATGGTGTTTAGACTGGAGCAAAATTCTAGCTCAAGAACCAGGGCTCGTTCCTCCAAAGGAACTTTCTGGAGCGTATGGCCGGCCGAGCCCTGGGCGGAGGGCTTGGCATCCACGCTGGGAAGGACCCCTGCGGGGAGCCGTGTGAAAGCTCGGAAGGCGGGCCGCCTGCCCTCGGGGCGGGGGCGGAGGGCCGAAGCGCGGAGGCAGGGCTGTGTGAGGCGCGGCTGGGAGTCTAGGAAACTGGGGGCGGAAAGACGAGCCCTCGCTGCTCCCCGACGGACCGAGTTCTGGCCTGAGGTCGCTCAGCTGGTGTCCCCACCGAGCCTGGAACCCAGGGGCTCCTGGTGAGGCGGGAGGCGCGCTCCGCAGGTGAGCCCCGAGCCCAGGCTCTGCCTGCACTGAGCACCCAGCGCGCCAGATGCCCACCTGAGCGCGCCCAGCCTCTGCGGAGGGAAGCGCCTCCCCAGGTGTCCACTAGGTGTCGCTCTATAGTCTGGAATGACGGCTTGCTCGCCCGGGACAGAGGGAGCGACTTTTTTTTCAGACTTCTCTGCCTCCGGCACAAACATTCCAAAATTCTCCGTGACACGTGTCTTTGCTTTCCTGCTAAATGGCCTTCCCTCTTTTCTCCCTGCCCCTGTCTCCTCCACAAACTTCCTGCCCCTTTTGGGGACCTTTCATGGGTGTGCTCCTGGGGTCCTAGGGCCCTGGAAGGGACCCATGGCGATGCCCTCAGGGAATGCCCCGGGAGCGGCAGAGGCCAGCCCGGCCTGGGGGTGGGAGGGGGCTCCCGGGCGTGTCCCCAGGAAGGAGGGGCCGCCCCCACACATCCCGAGCTGGCGGCTTGTTTTCCGCCACACCTGGCTCTGCTGTCTGCTGCACCTTCTCCCTTGCCAGCCCTCGGTAGCTCCCACTTTCCACCCCCTGCACCACGTGGCAGAGTATGTGGTAGAACACAGAGTGTTTGGGGGCGCTGTCACCGAAGGGGAAAAGAAGAAACATTTTAAACCTAGATCCCCAAGACAAGGAAACGTTCAAAACCAGTAACCGTTCTGCTCAGAAAAGTGAAGCGCCCAGGGGGCTGTGTCCACAAGAGGAGACACGGGGGCTGGGGAGGTGCTGGCTCGGAAAGATTGGGTGGCGGCGGTGGGTGCCTGCGAGTGGCAGAGGCCGTGGCAGGCCGCTGGGCAGGCTGCAGAGAGCCAGCGGCAGGGCAAGGTGTGGGCTCTGGCTTGGGGGATAGACACGGGCGACTGAGGGATGCCTGGAGGAGCAGGGACGGGGGAGCTAGGAATCCCCGTCAGTATGAGAGCTGCTCCGACTTGCTTCCTACCCGCGTCCTACCCAGGAAACCCCTCCTCTTGTCCCAGAAGCCAAGGTCCAAAAATCGCCAAACCATCACTCACCCGTATTTTGCAGTGTATGATGTGCAGCCACGCTTTTGTGTGCGTTAACACGGGGTCATTACGCCCATGACATGCACTCATTATGCCCACGTACAACGCACATCCTTGTTTTTCCCTCGGAGAGCGGGGCAAAGGTGTGCATTGTATATGGCGGAATGTGGTGCGCGCCAGACCCTGTTTCTGTGAGCTTCCCGCGCCCTCTCGCTGAGTGCTCGCAGCTGCCCAATGAGACAGTGACGTTACATGCTCCGGGCGCGTGGCTGGTGGCACTGCAGGTGAGACAGGTGAGGAAACCGAGGTGCAGAGGCCAGGTGACTGACGAGGGAGGAGGAGGGTGCAGCGGGACTCAAGGCGGGCCCAGAGCCTAGGCCCCCCCCCCCTTGCCCCGGCGCGCTCCGGGGGAGCCTGCCGCCGAGACTGCTCTGTTGGAAGGGGACTGGCACCCTTCAGCTGCCCACTAGGTGACAGGCAGGTCTGTAACTCATCTAGCCTGATATTCGCAATACCCCCTGTGCTGTTTTCCTCGATTTACGGAGGCTGAGGGGGAGTGACTTGTCTGAGGACCCCCCAGGGCCAGCCTGGGCCCCACATCTGTCTGATGACAAAGGTGCGCTGTTCCCCCCCCCACCAACCCCAAGGGCTTCTCCCTCCTGTTCCCCGGCACCCACCACGGACTCGGCCCGTTTCTCAGCCCTTTCCCGGTCGGGGCCGCTGACTCAAGAGCCGGGCTTTTGCTCTGGAAACAGAAAGGAGGGCTTGGCCGGGAGCTGTTCTGGACAAAATGACCCGTGAGGATTCATCCGTCGCAGACTAGCTGCTGGGAGCAAAACCGACAAAATAGGAGAGGAAACGAACGACATTAAAATTGGGGGGTTGAGGAGACAATGATAGGGTGGTTAGGAGAGGGAAGGATCTGGTGTAAAGAAAGTAAGCTCCGGTTGGGGGATGTGTGGTCGTCAGCGGCCGGCGGCGAGGCCTGGCTCTCCAGTGCTAGGTAGAGGGAAAACTTAAAAGGGGGACCGGGGGTTAGAGGTAGGGGCAGAGGCGTGCATCTGTGAGTCATCTGGGGGGACAGGAAGAACCCCAGAAACTGGGCACCGAGGCCTGGAGTGGGGGGAAGTAATGAGCAGAGGAGACGGGAGGGAGCTGTCCCCTCTGTCCGCCCTTCCCACGCCTCCTCCTCGCCGGTGACTTTCACCTCCGCTCCCCTCTGGCTGCCCACACCCCGGGCCTTGTCATCGCTCGGACAGTTCCAACTGCACCCCAGGGCCCCCCTCCCTGACCACAGCTTCCGAGGCGGCTGCCTGTCCTCTCACGCCTCCATCCCGCCACCACCCCCTTCTGACCTCATCCTGATCTGCCCTCCCCGGCCTTGCCCACGTGGACCAGGACCTCCTGGCTCCCCACCTCCCACCCTCCAGACCCCATGTCCACCGTCACAGCCATTCTCTTGCCAGCACCCTCCACTGCTGCTTTGCCCCTGTGTCCTTCCGCCCTGCTCATCCGGCCAGGGGTTTGGTGGCACAAGCACCTGTCTCATCCGCTCGACAGCAGCCTCTGCGCGCGGACGGAGGGAAGCCCACACCAAGGATGTTTGCCGCCCCCGGGGCCACAGTGCCCGGAGTCAGCTGCTCACTCCGCGTGGCTCCGCCTCCTCCTCTTCTCAGCATCTGTTCCAAACCTCCCCCTCCTCCCCCTCTGCCCCCTGGCCCACGAAGGAGATCATCGGGGAGTGTGGATGCCATGGGCTCCGCACGGCAGAGCCCCCTCTCCAGGCAGGCGTTTCCTGCGAGCGCGCACCACGAGAGGGCTTCACGACTGTGTTCTCTCGTCTCCGCTGGCAACACCCCTCCTCTGTTCCCGCTTTACGGCTGAGGAACCGGAGGCTCAGTGACCGGCCCAGGGTTCCAGGACAGTAGGTGAGCGGCCCGGGCTGGGGGTGAGAGGGGGCCGAGCGTCTGCAAATGTGGGCTTTGAAGCCACAGAGCCAGGTGCTGGGCTGGATGCCGAGGGTATAACGGCGAACAAGGTCGACGAGGCTCCCGTCCTCCTGAAGCTTACGTTTTTGAAGGACCAACAGACGTTAAATAAGTGAACAAATGAAGGGAGGTGCGGAGTTCAGTGGCGGAATGCAGAGCAGGCCGACTGTCTGGCGTAGGCTGCTTGGCAGAGACCTCAGAGGGAAGGTGTGCGAGTGGCCTCCTCCCGTCCTTGCGCACTCCCGGCCTGTCCCAGAGGAGACGCCTGCCCCTGCCCGAGGGCGGGCACTCACTGGAGCTCTGGATACGATCTCCAGCAAGACTGTCCCACCCGCGCTGGCGGCAGGGATCTCCTCTGTGGATGATGAGCGCAGTGGGACCAAAGGTGGGGAGGAATTCTCGGTCAGTCAACCACCCAGGAGAGAAACGGGTCCCTAGAGACTCGGACCCCAGCCTTGGATGGCTGCCTCCTGCATTCCTCTGTGGTGGGTAGAAAGAAGACTTTGATCACAACAGACTCAGGTTGGTTCAGTTCCAGCCGACACATAGTCGTTGAGTGTCTTGTCCCAGGTGAGGTTCCCTGGAGAGCGGAGGGGCAGGGATCTGGGTGCAAGCAGTTTGCTGGGGAGGGCTGTCAGGGCCAACACTGGCGGGGAGAGAGGGAAGCGGGACTGGGGGAGGGAGGAGATCGTACGTCTGACAGCCAGTGGGTAGACCAGCTTTCCCGTGTGGTGACCATGCCGTTGGGCCCCTGCACAGCCCCCATTCCTGCCACCTGGCTGATCACCCGTGAGAACACTGAGTCAGTCCCAGGGTGGCCGATGCCAAAGGCTGGTGACTAAATCATTCTGCCTCCTTGGTTGTGTAGTGCCCCTTTTGTACTGGTGGCATCAACATGTACAAAGGTCTTTTTTCTTGGTGCCCACTCCCTTAGGTCTGTTCCCATGTTCTCCCCTGGATCTTCTTGTTCCCAGTCTTCCAATATTTCTTCTCCCAGACCTCTGACCGAGCAGCCACGCTTTCTGCCATGGCTCATGGGTCTAGATATATTCTAACCTTGGGCTACTTCTCTTCCCACAGAAAATGGATGAGCAGGGCCACCACTTTAAGCTCAGCCCCTTAAGAGTGCAGCTCACTGCTGTCTTTCAAAGCCATCCCTGAATGGGGCTGCACCTCAGCCCCATTCCACTCTGGCTCACCCCCACACACCAAAGGTCATAAGTAGAATAATGGTCCCCCAAAGATGCCCTAACTGAGTCCCTGGAACCTGTGACTGTGTTAGATTACATGGCAAGTGGGCGTTACGGTTGCAGATGGGATTAAGGGTGCTGATCAGTTGGTCTGGAGGTGGGAGATTATCCTGAATTATCCAAGCGAGTGATCTGAGTCACCTGTGAATGTCGTCACGGGGCTTCTATAACAGGGAAGGCAGAAGGGTCAGGTGAGAGCTGGGAAGGGAGACGTGATGATGGATCCGGGAACCGGAGGGCAGGCAGTGCGAGAAGGGCTCAACCCTGCAGGCCTGTGTTGCCGGCTGTGAGGATGGAGGAAGGGGCCATAGCCCAAGGAATCTAGGTGCCTTCTACAGCTGGAAAAGGCAAGGAGCCACACTCTTCCCTGGAGTCTCCAGAAGGAATATGGGCCTGTCCCTGGCAACACCTCATGTTAGCCCAGATATAGAGGGTCCGGCACAAATAACACCCCTGTTTTATTACAAAGTATTTTCTTACAAAATCATAAGCATGTCATTCTGTAACATAATATCATACTCAAGCACGCTCTATGACATTTTAAGTGAAATGTTCAGATTAAAACTATAAATTATCACACCCATATTATTACTCTACCAACCAAACTCACGCAGGCTTTATTTCTTCTGCCAGACTCCTGTATTTCCGCCTTCAGAGCAGTAAGATACTAACTCATTTCAAGACATTAAGTTTGTGATGATTTGTTACAGCAGCCATCAGAAGCCAGTATTACACCAAGCAGTCCCATCTGTCACCCAAGCTATTTTCCCTTCTCCATCTGGTCATCTGCGACTCCCAACCGTGTGGCCAGAGATAGTGAATGCTTGGGGACGTGTGCCACTCCAACAGTGGTGGATGTCACGACTTTGGGCCATGTACTGCTACTACTTATCCCTGCCCTCTGGCCTTGCTAGTTCTCAGGCCCAGACACGCTTCTTCCATCTTATGACACGTAGTTGCTGCACCCTTGCAGGGACTGAAAGAACCTAGCTCCTGATAGGTGGTACTGGCCCCATGATCACTTGATGTCATGGTCAGGTGCTCCATATCTAACAGGGCCTAGCGGTGTGCCAGGAGCTTTTTTTAAAAACACTTTGATGAATTTTCATACAGTATTTTTTGGTTTGTTTTGAGCAACTGGCCTGAAAGCTCTTATGTGTATTTTATCTTTTTTTTAAATCCTCACCCAAAAACATTTTTCTTTTCCCTTGCTTTTAGAGAGAGGAGAGAGGGGAGAGAGAGATATCGAAGTGAGAGAGAAACATCGATCAGTTGCCTTCTCATACATACCCCAATCAGGGATTGAACCCACAACCTGCTATGTGCCCTGACCAGAAATTGAACCTATGACCCCTTGGTCTACGGGATGACACTCCAACCAACTGAGCTGCACCTTCCAGGGCAGTTTTCAAAAATTTATTTAGCTGTGTAATCATCACTATACCTATTTGAGAACTCTTCCATCGTCCCCCCACAAATTTCCCTGTATCTATTTGCAGTCTATCCCTTTTCCTATTCCACCCTCACCCCAGGCAAATACAGATCTACTTTCTGCCTCTATATTGTTTATCTTTTCTAGAAATTGCATATAAATGTAATCATAAACCATGTGGTCTTTTTTGTCTGATTTCTTAATGTTTTTGAGGTTCATCCATGTTGTGTGTATCTCTATAATCCGACTGGCCAAAACTCAAACATTTCCCAAGCCTGTGTGAGCTCTGGGGTTTGTTCTTTGTCTTGCTTCATGGACTCTCACCTGTGTATGCTCAGTTTAATATTTAGTCTGAGACTCAGATTCCTATCTGATTTCTGGAGTTCATTCTCTGCAGAGCTCCCACCTCCACAAATTCCAGCCACTTTGGTTTGCATTCTGTGACCTCTGTCTCCTTAATTCAGTGCTACTATCTTAGCGATCCTGGATCCCTGCCTTCTGTGCTGTGACGTGGATAGTGAGTCCAGGCAGAAAGGCCGTCTCAGGGATCCCAGTGCTATCGATGTTGCCTAGTAGTCAATGTCTGAAAATGTTTTTTTCCCCACGTTTTGTCCAGTTTTCTAATTGTTTAATGCAAGGGGACCCATATGCTACTAGTTAATCATTATGGCCAGCCATGGTTTTCTTGTTGAAATTTTTTTTTAAATTTTAAAAACTTCTTATTTTATTGGTCTCTTATTTTATTGGCCCTCCTATTTTTTGGAGAGGAAGGGAGAAAGAGAGGGAGAGAAACATCAATGTGTGGTTGCCTCTCTCATGCCCTCTAGCAGGGACCTGGCCCACAACCCAGGTATGTACCCTGACTAGGAACCAAACCAGTGACCCTTTGGTTCAGAGCCCATGCTCAAGCCACTGAGCTACACCAGCCAGTGCTCCAGCTTTAATTTTTTGAGGAACTATTTTTGTTGTTGAGTTTTAGGAGTTCTTTATATTTCTGGATATTAATACCTTATCAGATATATGATTTGCAAATATTTCCTCCTATTATGTGGGCTGCCTTTTTACTCTATATAGTCTCTTTTGACGCACAAAACTTTGAAATTTTCTTAAAGTCCAACTTGTTTATTTTTTATTTTGTTGCCTATGCATGCAAAGCAGGCATTTTGAGATACCTGGGAGCATGAATTGGGACACAAGAAGGGGAAAAGACCCCAGGTGGCTTCATGATGGTTTGGAGAAGAACCATGCCATGACTATCCTAATTCTTTATTTTAAACCCGTAACACATGGTTGCTTTATTATTACTTTATACTTTGGACGGTCATTTAGATGAAGCTGAATGTTTACCATTCTTGTTACTCTTTATTCCTCTCTTCCACCTGGGATGTTTTGTTCTCTTATTCACACTCTTCTTCTTTCCTTAAGCATGGGTCTGTTGACAGTTATTACTTATATTTTTCAGAAGTTGAAGGTAGAATTCCACTATTATATTATGTATTTCTGTAGAGAACCCAGTGTAGTCAAATTCTTACTCCTTTAAAAAGAGATTGTGTTTTTTTCCTATGGCTTCTTACCAGATTTTGTCTCCTACAGTTTCACTATGATGTGCCTCTTTCTATATGTTTTTTATTAATTTTATTTTATATTCATTGAGCTTCTTGAGTCTGTGGTTTGGAATCTTTCATCAGTTTTGGCAAATTTCAGCCATTTTAAATATTGTTTTTAATCTATTTCTTTCTCCTCTCCCCTGAGATTCCAGTTATGTGTTACATTTTCTTAATTTCTTCTTTTCCCCCCTCAATTTCTTTTGTGTTTCTTAGTTTTTCCTCATTTGTTATATTCTTATTTACTCATGCTGGATTTCTTTTGATCTATTGTCCAGTTCATTTCTTTTTCTCCTCAGATCTCTTTAAATTGCTGTTAAATCCATCCATTGAATTTTTATTGTGCTAGTCTCTCTTTCAATTCCAGACTTCCTATTTCTTTCTTTTATAAATATGCTATTTCATTTTTTATAGTTCAGTTCCTTGCTTGGACTTTTAAATTGTTTTGTTTCTTTCAATATAGCACATATTGTTGCTTCATTGGTTACGTATGATAATTCCAATATCTTTTCTTTGTGGGTCTGTGTTGTATGTTGCTGGTCCCTCTCATAATGTCTTGTTTCCTTGTAGGTATAGTTATTTTTGTGCTATTCACTATATTTGAGTATTATTTGTAGGAATAAGTTTATGCCTAGGGATGTCACTGTCCTCCAGAGATGGTTTTCAATGGTCTCTACCACACCTCTAAATGTGCTGTCATTCTGGATTTGTCTTAATCCCAATTCAGATTTTTTGGTTGCTTGGATCAACTAGGTGACAGCAAAAATTTTTAAATATTTCATTTTTAAAATAGTTTTTCTTATTCAGAGGATTGCTTCAAATAACCTAGCTTGTCATTACAGGCTAAAAGTGAAACTTTTTCCATTTTGTGAAACTTCTTATATAAGATAGAGATTGTATCTTTTCTTTGAGTTTGGTAGAATTCACTATAAAACCAACTAGTCTTAGGACATTTTTGGTGCTTTATTTTCTGGAACCTACTTCCACTTTTGCCTGTCCAGTGTTCACCTAATCATTTAAAATCTAGCTTATAGGTCTTCTTTAGTAGTCTTTCTTCACCTCCCAGTTCCCTAGCTCTTTGTATATCCTTTCTGGTATTATTACATTGTATCACCAACGTATGTTTATATTTCTGGATACCCTAATAGAACGACAGCTGATTGATGGCTGAGACATTATATTATTCACCTTTGTAACACTAGATTCTAATATAGTTCATGATATTGGCTAAATTGAAATATGAAAGCTAAATTTAAAATGGATTGGTAGCAATCATAGGAAATTAGGTTGCTAACCTCACAATTATTGATCCCCACAATGCAAATATAACTAGGAAGATCAGAATTATTGCCTTGAATACCAGCAGTCTGTTGTTAGTCACTTACTACCAATTATACCTTGAGCCCAATTAAGTAGGTATTATTGCTATTTTATTTTACAAATTAAAAAGAAAAGCTTAAAGATATAGTTGTTTGTGCAAGCTCAGGTGCTAGGAGATGAGAACAGGGTTCACATTATCCAGATTTGTCTGATTCTAGAGCTCATCTCTTTACCAGAGATTGGCAAACCTTTTCTATAAAGGATCAAATAGTTAACATTTAGGTTTTTTGGGCTACACAATCTTTGTCACAATTACTCAATTCTGCCATTATATGAAATAAGGGAGACAAAAATCTCTGCCTTGAAGGACCTCAGATACTGGGTGATGGTACCTAAATAAAACTATAGCACAAGTCTGTCTTTGAAAAATCAGTGCCAAGAGAGAGGATTTCCTGATTGACACATGATGTCTTAGTGGAGTAAGAGGCAATGACATATAGCTTTCTAGTGAGAAAATCAAAGGCAGAGAGGGTAAAAAGAAAGCGAGATAGAGGAGTCAGCACAAACAAGAATTTTTCTCTCCATCTGTCACTCATCTTCCATTTTCTTTACCAGTATCCACTTCCTCTCTCTTTTCTGTGCCCAAACCATGTGCGCTTTGGTCCAAATCTTTTTAAAAAAGATTTTACTTACTTATTTTAGACAGAGGGGAAGAGAGGAAGAAAGATGAGAGAGAAATATCAATGTGTGTTTGCCTCATGCACCCCCTACTGGGGACCTGACATGGTCCACAACCCAGGCATGTGCCCTGACTAGGAATCGAACCAGTGACTCTGGTTCACAGGCCGGAGCTCAATTCACTGAGAAGCACCAGCCAGGGCTGCTTCAAATCTTTTTGCCTGAACCTCACCTACTTTCTTCCTTGCTTTGCATTTTTTCCTTCCTTCTTTCTTTTTATTTATTTTTATCTTTTGACTACTGAATCATTGCTGATCCAGTTTTTCTGCAGTAGGCTCGAGATACAAATTTATATCACAAATTTCATCTGCAGTTTAATTCAGGCACATCAATATGGTGGCACGTTTTAACTACAGCAGTGATTTTCAACCTTTTTCATCTCATGGCACACATAAACTAATTACTAAAACTCTGTGGCACACCAAAATTTTTTTTTGCTGATCTGACAAAAGTAGGTATAATTTTGACTTGTTCACACCAGACAGCTATTGTTGTGTTGGCTGTTGTCAATTTTTTTAATTTGACAATCTAAGGGAAGAGGTCAGTACCCCTGACTAAGCAGTCAGGTATTGCATGTTTTAAAAATTCTTGCAGCACACTGGCTGAAAATCTCTGATCTAAGGTAAACAATTACATAATATTATGTAATGTTAAAAAATGCCTTTTAGCCCAAGTGAAATATTAACTTAGTTCTGTCAATTCAGTCAAGGTTGAAAATCCTCTAGTCGATTCCCGTCAGTCAATAACTCCTGTTTGACCAAAATTAATATTCTTTTGTTTCTCCTACTTGCCGATATTTCTAGCCTGTCCTATTAATGTCTCTGTTAATCGTCCTTTTATTTTTCTTCCTCTCTCCCATCCTTCCTCCTTCCTGAACATTTTTGACTGTTGTACTTCTTCTGGAGGCATGTTATTTCCTTTCTTTTTTTCTGAAAATATCTTTTTTTTTTCCCACAGAAAGTATACCACCTTTATTACATGAGCTAAAATAGGAGGCGGGAGAATTTATTTACCTCTCCAGGGCTTGATTTTCCTCAGATAGAACTCTAGCTCCTTGCCCTGTAGCACCTGGCCATTGGCTTGGTCACAGTGGCTCAGTCTTGAAACGAGGCATGCAGGAAGCTTGCCTTGCTAGAACTGTGCCTCTAGAAGACTGCTGATTTTGGCATTCCTTTTCCTTTCATCATATTTCTTCTGAATTTTCTTTGAATGTGTTTTGTTTAGAATCTTTTCCTCCTCAGGAGTCAACTTGGTCTCTATCTTGCAGCCCAGAGGCAGTGCACAGTGGGACTTTTTCCGATGTCTGTATGGTGTGCTGTTAATGAGCATGAACCAGTTCTTTACTAGGGTGTTGGTGTGGACCAGTTCATTGTTGGATGCATTGTAGACAACATCAATAATTCTTGTTTTGCATGCACAACCTTTGGAGTCTCAGGATAAGTTGCCCATGTCCAGCCTCATGGCATGGTATTTTTTGCTGACTCCTTGCATAAGGACTGTGTGTAAGCAGTGGGAGCCAATCTTAGTGTTGGCAGTAAGGTGTCCCAGCTCATACTTTTGCTCGTCTCCAGCCTTGTGGCACTTGTGCCAGTTGTCCTGAGAGATACCCATCGCTCAGTGCCTCCTGGAAAGAGAAATGCAAGGAGTCATGGTCCTAAAATACTTTTAAAATATTATTTACTAATTCGATTAATATTTATTGAACAATAACCTACAGTAGGTCCTTTTCTAGGTGTTGGAATATATCCTGGCAGTAAACAAAGTAAGTAACAATAAACAAATTAGAACTAAACTATGATAAAGTGTGAAGTGTTATGGAGAAAAATTCCTGAGGATCAAGAATTTGGGTGGTATGTTACAATTTTAAAGGTTCATAAGGGAGCCCTGGTTGGTGTGGCTCAGTGGGTTGAGTGCTGGCCTGGGAACTGAAAGGTCGCCAGTTCAATTCCCAGTCAGGGCACATGCCTGGGTCGCAGGCCAGGTTCCCATTTAGGGGCGTGTGAGGGGCAGCCAGCCAATCAATGTTTCTACTGATCGATGTTTCCCTTTCCCTTCTCTCTAAAATAAATAAGTAAATAAAATCTTTAAAAAATACTGATAAGGGAAACTCATTAGATCATTTGAGTAGGTAAGCTGAAGGAAGTAAGGAGGCAAACCCTGCAGGTACTTGACTTGCATATTTAAAAGACCTAGAACATAGGGAGGCAAGAGACGCAAAGAAAACAATCAGAATTGTATTGCAATAATCCAGGCAATAAATTTGGAATTATGGGGAATGTTTTCTAAGGATTGTTACACATTTTGAATTATCCCACGCACTGCTAGGTGGTCTAATGCTTGGCACCCCGTAGTAGATGAATACGTAGTCGCTTAAAAGGACGAGGCTGCACCGCCGTACTAAGTGATGGTGCTTGTGCACGCTTCATTTCCTCTGCGGACTCCAGTGGTGTTTCTTACTGTATCTAAATTTCATTCAGGAAAGAACACCAGAAGCACATCCTGAACACACTCCTACGCTTCACGTCGCGTTTGGTGGGTCTGAAGCGTCCCCACAGCCGTCCCCGCAGCCCTCCGCCCCGGCCCTGCACGGTGCTCCGTGGTCGGGTTCCCCAGTCCCGGCGGCCTGCCAGCTCCCTCGGTCCCCGCCGCGTCACCCCGCCGGAAGCACTCCCGGTGCGATCAGGGGGCAGGGAGGGAAAACGGCAGAGTGGCCAACACCCTCCAGAACCTCGTCTGATTCCTGAGAAAAATGCTCGTCTCCTGAGAAAAAAGCCAGTGTGCACGCTGCTGCTGTGGAACTCGGCCCCTCGGCTCCCGGCTGCGCCGTGGGCCCTGAGGTGGCTGCAGCCGCACGCTCTCGCCCCGGGTGACCGCCGCCCTCGGGCACCGGGCTGGTGGGGTCCCAGACTCCGGGCTGGTGGCGGCAGCGCTGGGTTCCAGCGGGTCGGGTCGGCGCCGGTTGCTTCAGCTGCGCGAGCCTGGTCGTCGGTCTTCTCCTCAGACGATGCCTCTGCCCGGCTCCCCGCCCCTGCCCCCACCCCAACCCGCCCCCTCAGGGGAACCCGACCAGCACCCTTGCCCCCTCAGGTGAACCTGTCCCATAGCTCCCCCCTCAGGTGAACCCGTCCAGCATCCCTCCCCCTCAGATGAACCCGCCCGGCACCCCCATCCCCTCAGGCGAACCTGTCCTGCATCCCTTCTCCCTCAGGCGAACCTGCCCGGCACCCCTGCCCCCTCAGGTGAACCCGCCCGGCACCCCCGCCCCCTCAGGTGAACCCGTCCGGCACCCCCGCCCCCTCAGGTGAACCTGTCCTGCATCCCTTCTCCCTCAGGCGAACCTGCCCGGCACCCCCGCCCCCTCAGGTGAACCCGCCCCGCACCCCCGCCCCCTCAGGTGAACCCGCCCGGCACCCCTGCCCCCTCAGGGGAACCTGGCCCCGTACCCTCCCCTCAGGGTGAACCTTGCACCCAGGCTCCCGCCGCTCAGACCCGACCTCCTCCCGGCGTCCCTCCCGCGGCCCTCCGCCCGCGCCCCCTCCCCCTCGCCTCCGGCCACGTTTCCGCTCGCGCCGCAGCCCCTCCGGCAGCACTTCCGCCTGCGCCCCCTCCCCCGGCGGCGCAGTCCCTGCGGCCCGGGGCGATCCCGGCGCGACCCTCGAGCTCTCGTGAGAGGCCGCGGAGCGCGGAGCCCGCGTCCCGAGGCGCCGGGCGCTCCTCCCCCCACGCTCCCCCTCCCGCCGCGGCTCGTCCCGCCGCCGCCGCTTCTCGCCGTCAAGCGCGGCGTCGGCAAGATGGCGGCGCCCAGGCCGCCGCCCGCCCGGCTGTCCGGCGTCATGGTGCCCGCGCCCATCCAGGACCTGGAGGCCCTCCGCGCGCTGACGGCGCTCTTCAAGGAGCAGCGGAATCGGTAACGGCCGCGGCGCGAGCGTGCGGGCCGCGGGGAGCGCGCCGCCCTCCCGGGTGCGGCGGGGGGCGGGGGTCTCTGCGGCCGGCCGGGGCCCGGGGCCGCACCGCCGCGGCCCGCCTCCTCCCGCGTCGCCCCCCCGGGGTGCCCGCGGGCCGCCGGCACGTGCTCCCCGCCCGCCCGGCCCGGCGCGCAGCGGGGCGGACGCGGGGGCGCCGTGGGCAGCGAGCCCCTCGCCACCGTCGGCCGCTTCAGTCAGTGGAGCCGGAGCCGAGGGCGCCGCAGTCAGGGCGCCCCGTCCGGCGGGGCCCGGGGCCACAGGCGCGCGGCGGGGGTGGGAGCGCCGGTCCCCGGAGGGGGGCGCGGTCCGCGGCGGGAGGCCCTCGGCCCCTGCGCTGCCCCGGAGGGCGACAGCCGGGTCGGGAGGTGCCCCGCGGCCTCTGGCCTCCCCCGCGCCGGGCGGCCTCAGCGTCTCGTCTGGAAGCGCGAACACGACGCAGGACGTCACTCCGGGGCCGCACGCAGGAGGAGGAGGAGGAGCGCGGGCCAGAAAGCGCGGGAAGCCGCCAGTGCCTTCGGCGGGTCCCGGCCTCAGTCGCGGCGTCTGTGCCCCGGGAGTGGCGCTGAGCAGCACCCCGCACCCCCGGCGGGCCGCTCCGAGCACCGAAGGAGACGCTGCGGAGTCGACCCCTGGCCCCCGGACCCGTCACGCGGCACCGAGGACACGCGGCTGCTGTCGTCGCGCGTGGGACGCCCTGCGCTGGGAGGTCCGGGCCCAGGACGCCAGCGGACAGTCACGCAGCCCCGCGCGTGTCTCGGAAGAGCAGGGAGAGCGCGGAAGGAAGGGACGGTGGGCCCGGGTCGGGCTGGGGACCCCTGGGGGCCCTGCTGCCCCCCCGCTGGACCCCCGAGTCTGCCGGGAGAGGCGCCGTGGGACCAGGTTGCCCGGGGGCTGCGGTGGCTGCTGTCCGGCACGTGGGTCCCGCGGAGGGCCCGTGATGGTCGGCCCCGTGATGGTCACCCGCGTTACTCGCCGCTCGCCGGGAGACGCGATCTCGCCTGGGGGCGGAGGGCACGGAGGGGAACTGTGTCAACAGACGGTAATGGGGGCGTTTAGACCGGAAGAGGTGCCGGCGCAGGGGCCTCTGCATACGCCGGTCGGGGAGCCCCTGGGCCGGGAAAGGCCGCGGGCCGCGCGGCTGCCAGAGGAGAGGGCTCGTCGGGAAGCACAGTGGGTGCAGGCGGACCCCGGGTGCTGACCCTGCGGGGTTCCTGGGCGGAGACCCCGGGTGCTGACCCTGCGGGGTTCCTGGGCGGAGACCCCGGGTGCTGACCCTGCGGGGTTCCTGGGTGGAGCACGTGGAGCAACGCGGCGCCTGGTGCGGAGGGGGCTTTCCACCGTCGGGTCCCTCTCTGTGACCTGCGGGATAACGCTCAAGACCCGAGCCGGGTTACAGGGCCTTTCCCTGCTTTTCTCGTGTGTGTGTGGGGGGGGGGGGGGGGGGGGGGGGGCTGGGCGGTTACAGGGGAGCTGGGGACGGTTCTCTCCAGGGAGTGAAACGGGAAGGTCTGCACATTACAGAGGCGCCTGGCTGCCGTTGCGGGGGATAAACGAGGCCGGGTGAGGCAGAGCCGGAGGGCTTCTAAGAAGCTGATGCAGGCCCTGGCTGGCGTAGCTCAGTGGATTGAGCACAGGCTGCGAACCGAAGCATCGCAGGTTCGATTCCCAGTCAGGGCACATGTCTGGGTTGCAGGCCACAGCTCCCAGCAACCACAGGTTGATGTCTCTCTCTCTCTCTCTCTGTCTCCCTCCCTTCCCTCTCTAAAAATAAATAAATAAAATCTTAAAAAAAAGAAGCTGATGCAGAAGCCCAAGTGAAAGAGACAAGTGCCTGAATTAGGACATTGTCTGTGGGGGTGGACAAGATAAATACTGAAAAATATTTACAAGTTGTAAGGATTATGGGGAGAATGAAATACTTGCAAGTCGTAAGGATTATGGGGAGAATGAGGAAACAAAGTTGCTTCCCACTTGGGCTGGGTTTTCTCTGGAGCCTTGTCCTTGGGCCAGGCAGGGTTTGGAGACCAGGAAGGGTGAACTGATGTGAGGGGCTTGGGGTGGAGATGCAGGCGTGTGGGGAGGTGGAGAGCCTATGATAAGCGTTCGTGAGGACGGGCTTCTCTGCTTCCCTGCGTGTGTTTGGACAATCACTAGTTGCCCCTCAGATCAGAGGGGACTCCTGGGGTCTGGACCAGAGCCCAGTAGCTGTGAGAGGATCCCACCAATGCAGATGAATCCAGAGAGAGGGTAGGCCGAGGAACCAGGACCTGGGTGGGGCATAGTGTGAAACAAAATGAGGCCTCAGAGTAGCAAATAGAAAATGCCAGACAAACAAAACATGGACTGGTGGAAGTAAAAAAGTAACTTATGGAACCAAAGGTATGCATGTTAGCTGAAACAATGTATTTTGTGGTTCCTCCCAGAGTTCCTTCTAGAAAACAAGGTTTGGTCTAGCGGAGTAATAGAAGTGTCACGTAGTGGAAAGAGCAATGACTTGGGAACCAGGTAGACCTGGACAAAAATCCTGGCTTATCTCTCTGGACTTCTTTTTTCCCATCTTGAAAAAGGGGGTGATATTGCCCATTTTGTGTGATTATTGTGAGGATCTGTAATGTTAAATGCTTAGCACAGTGTTTTATGCCTAGTAGGTGCCATTTATTTAGCGCCTGCTGTTAAAAGTAACTGGGCCGTAAACAACCAAGAATCTGGTTGTGATGAATCTCCTGCCTTGTAGACAGCAATGGAAGCTATTTTATAAAGATGATAATTCTAGTTTGGGGGGTTTCCAGGAAAGGAATCCCTGGTTCTCATTACAACTTCTAGCCAACCCTCAAAGGAGAGGTAATACTCATATCTCATTGGAGTGGTTTTAGATATGTCCACAAATTCTTTGGTACTCTGCCCTTCAAGAGGAAGAGTGTGGACTGAATTTAGTGATTTGCTTTTATGTATTTATTTTTTAATATTTATTTATTTTTTTAGAGCAAGAGGAAGGGAGGAGGAAAGGGAGAGTAACATGGATGTGAGAAACGTTGATCAGTGGCCTCTTGTACTCGACCTGACCAGGAATTGAACCCGTGGTGACCTTTCGTTTTGTGGGACATGGGCGCCCAACCAAATAAGCCACACTGGTCAGGGCTTGTGATTTGCTTTTTAATAAGAACACTGCAGAAGGGATAGCGTGTGACTTCTGAGATCAGGTCGTTCATGGAGGCGCCGCAGCTTTCTCTTTGCTCTCTCCCCGCCTTATTCTGACGAAGCCAGCTGCCATGCTGTAAGGGGACTCAGGCGTTCCCCTAAAGAGATCCACGTGGTGAGGAAGCAAGCCCTCATTCCAGCAGCTGTGGGGTGAATCATTTCTCAGGCAGATCCCGTCTTACCAGGCCCAGCCTTCAGCCCTGTGTGCAGCTTCCTGAGGAGCCCGGAGCCAGGACCACTCCACTCGGACGCTCCTGACCCTCAGACCTGTGTGGGCCCCTAAATGTTACTGTTTTAATTTGCTAAATTTTGGGGTAATTTATGAAATAGAAGTGGATCATTCATATCTCAATCTAAATTATTCGTGCTCTGTATTAAACCCATACTCTATAACCCTCTTCTTGAATAGTATCTGAATCACTTAAATCCATAAAAACTTCTCATGGTCATAAAATACCAGTATTCAGATATTGCTCAACTATTTCTTCTCAGAAGGTAAATCTTTTTTTAAACCTATTTTAAGTTTGTTTTATACCTTTATTTAATATACATATTTGCTTTTTTAACATTTATTTAACATGTGATTTTTTTTTCTTGCTGTGCTTTGAGTCTTTGCCAATCATGTTAAATTCTTTCTGGAACAAAGTAAAATACAAATATTTTAAAAATTCTATTTTGGGGCCTTTTCCCAGAAGTGTTGTTTTTCAACATTTAGTCACCATTATGATGCATCTCATTATCTTTATGATGTGTCCAGACTGCACCCTGTGTTAAAATGTGGAACCAAGTGAGATTGGTTGTCACACTCTATACCTCCACTGTCCATTAAGTAGCCATTAGCTATATGTGGCTATTTGAGTTAATTAGAAATAAGTAATGTCAATAATTCTGTTTACGTGCATCAGTCATGTTTTAAGTACTCAATAGCAACGTGCGGCCAGTACTACCTCATTGTATGCAGACATAGAATATTTCCATTTCACAGGCAGTTCTGTTGGATAGTGCTGCTCTATAATTTATATTTCTAAAGAGATTATGTTCTGGTTCTTAAGTATTCAAGAAATCATGTAACACTTGGATACTACTTGCTTATTGGGTTGGCCAAAAAGTTCGTTTGGTTTTTTAAGATGGCTCTTAGTAGCTCTTTGATTTCTTTGATTTCATTCGAAACAGTTTTGTTAGACTGTATTGTGATGGCTGTCATATCAGTGTGCATTTAAAAAAAAGCTTATTAAAATTGGTGAGTTTTTGTGCAGCCGTTTTAATATTGAAGATGGAAGACAGTACGTGACATTTTTGGCATATTGTGCTCTATTATTTCAAGAAACGTAAAAATACAACTGAAACGCAAGATAAGATTTGTGTAGTGTTTGGAGAAGGTGCTGTGACTGATCAAACACGTCAAAGTGTTTTGGGAAGCTCCGTGCTGGATATTTCTTGATGGATGATGATCCACGATTAGATAGATCAATGGAAGTGGATAGCGATCAAATTGAGACATTAATTGAAAACAATCAATGTTGTACCATGTGGGAGATAGCCAATATACTCAAAATATCGAAGTCAATAAAGTTATTGGTGAAAACGAAAAAGGTATCTTTTACTTCACGGAAAAAAACGTGGACTTTTTGGCCGACCCAATATACATTCTTCTCATACTGAGGAGTAACTAATAACTCATCGCTCTTCCATTGGTAAGCTTCTTGAATAAAGTGATCATATCACATTTCCTGTGTGCCTAGCATCTGGCATCGAGTATGCCAGATAATTATAGGTGCTTAACAAATTCTTGTGGACTTGCTTTTATTTTTGTAACTTATTACTCATTGTGCATGCTTGGTCTTTTTCTTCCACACTCTTGTAGATGATACTCTTTTTTTAAAGGCTTTTGTCAGTATGGCTTATTTTTCCTCTTCAATTTGTGTTAAAATTGTTTTTCTGTTTACTTTCAAGATTTTGTACATCCTATAAAATAGCGCAGATGCTTCCCTCCATACTTTTGATTCCCTTTCCCTTATAAATTCTTTTATAAAATTCTTTTTAAAGAAAGCACTTATTACATTCTACTGTACTATGTAATTATTTACAGTGGTTTCTTATTCTCTGTCTCCTTCCAGAATGGAAGGCCCTTGAGGGCAGGGATGTTTGGCTTTTTTCATGATTATCCTGTTTGGATAATGCTTCTTGAATTTGATGTTTTTTTATCAGTTTGGGAAAATGTCAGCCAGTATTTTTCCCAGTATCATTGGTCTCCTATCCTTCCCTTTTCTTCTAGAACTCCAGTTACATGTATGTTAAACCATTCATTCTTTTTTGTGTCTCATAGGCTCCATTCTGTGGTTTCCATTGTTTACGAGCTTTTGTTTGAAAGTTTCGTGCTACTTTGCTGTAGTTCTCTAATCCTCTTTTCTGCTATCTCATCTGCTGCCATCTATGGTGTTCTCAGTTTCAGGTATTGTATTTTTCAGTTACTGCATTGTAGAATTTCTATTTGAGTTTTAAAAAATAGGTTACCCTGTTGAATTCATTTTGTCATTTATCTTCTTGAACCTATTGTAGTTAAAGAATGTGCCTGATAACTTTCTGTTGTTAGATTTTGTCTTTTTGTGTGTAATCATTTGGTCTTATCTTTTTTTATTGAATGCTGAATGCTGTGCATGAAAAATTGAGGCCGTTTCCAGGTAGCTTCTCATCGCAAATATTTGAAAACTCAAAACCAAAACAATCTAAAAACTATTGTTTTCAAGAAATGGTGGTAGAACAAGTTGACATCTAATTGGAATAAAATGAATCTTGACCCACACCTAGCACCATTTGCAAAAACTATTTCACCGTGGGTTATAGACCTAAACATAAAAACTAAAGCTATAACATGTTTAGGAGAACATGGGAGAATATCTTTGTGACCTGAGTGTAGACAGACATTTATCTAGGGTGCAACACTAACTATGCAAGAAAAAATCTGACTTTATCAAATTAGACTTTATAAAAATTAAAACTTCTGCTCATCGAAAGAAATGAAGACAATGAAAAGGCAAACCATGGAGCGAGAGTATTTGCAATACGTGTATCTATCTGACAAAGGACTTACTTCAGAATATATAAGAGTTCCTACAACTCGGTAAAAAACCAGTTAAAAAATTAGGCAAAAAACTTACATGCTTCACAATATATAAAGGGCCAAGAAATACATGGTAAAGTACTTAACATCCAAGAGACTTCCATCCCATAGACTCTCTAACTTCCAGATCTCCTCCTCCCTGCCCCTGCTTGTGGAAGCAGCCCTGCCCTCCTTGAAAATCAGGGTCGTTTTCTGCCAGTACTCCTGCCAGTGCCGAAAGTCCTTTTTCATTTGCTGGTCCAGTGACCATTCTGTAGGTCCAGCCTAAGGTCCACTGGGTTTCTCCCTGTGCCCCCTGATGAAAGTGTCCCTTGTCTTGGATCTAAGACTTAGCCCAGCACAGTCTAGAGTGGCGGGGCCGGGACCCACACTCTGTAGCTGGGTCACTGGGAGTGAGGAGAAAGGGGCCAGCTTTTCTAGGCTTAGGTTTTCTCTGGAGCCTTTGGTTTGCTCTTGAGTGAGAGGTTTGCTGTTTTCCCGGGCCCTCTACTCCCTGTATAATACATAGCTTTGCATTTTCCCCTACCTGTTTCCCCCACGGCCCTAGCCCTAGGGCCCCTGTTGGTAATATGTCATGGTGGTACATATTACGTGGCATAAACGTCTCATGCCTTAATTCCTTCGCTCATACACACTCCTGATTTGCCCTGAAGATTTAATTACCATTCCACCTCCTACCGAAAGTCTTTTTAACCTTCTAGGTGCCCCTGCCCTGCGCTCCCTGTGGTACTCTGTGCTTGCTTTTCCCAAAGAGCTTTATTTAGAGCCTTCTCGTCACTTAGTCACCTCCAGGTCCCACTATGTGAGAGTGGCCGAAGGCAGGGTTCTCATTACTGACCTCTGCCCACTCTGAGACCCAGCACAGAATGAGCACTTCGTAGCATGTTATTATTTCCTTAAGTGTTTGATTTTCTTGAGTCATTAGATACACAGTGAGAGTGCAGAAGAAAGACTCGACTGAAGGAAGTACAGAACAGTGACCAGATATGATGATGAGTATGCTTTCAAGAGGTGAAAAAGGTCTCGGGATTGCGACCTGCCCGTA
Organism: Phyllostomus discolor; assembly: GCF_004126475.2. Taxonomy (NCBI): domain Eukaryota; kingdom Metazoa; phylum Chordata; class Mammalia; order Chiroptera; family Phyllostomidae; genus Phyllostomus; species Phyllostomus discolor. Next base: position 214,956,138 of record NC_040904.2, read on the forward strand.
CAGGTGTGTTGGCTGACGTTCACGAAGGGAGCGGACGGAACCCCTCAGAGGTCAGCGTGCTGCGGAGCTCAGAAACAACCCCGGCCGTCTGTGTGTGCGCACAGTCACCAGGCTTCCCCCAGACGTGACCGCGCCTCTGGCCAGCAGGAGTCTTCGGATGCACCAAAAACAAAACAAAAAACGAAACAAAACAAAAAACCAAAAAACCCTCCACATGAATCAATCGTCAGCCTAGCTGAGGATGCCATATCATCTTGACTCACCCATGATTCAGGTCAGCTTTGTTGAGAGAGAACATCAATTAAGTTACACTATAAAAAGAACTTTTTAGAGTGATGACAGTTTCCTTTATTTTTATCTGTGCCATGAGCTGGAAGACTGCATGGAACTATTCGGTAAGGTGTTCTGACTCAGCTCCAAATACAGATGTGGTCAGTGTGAGCCACCCCTCACATTCAATTATCTTAAATGGACAAAGTAGACAGGAAAGAGAGCCAGCAAATCAAAATAAATAAGGTTAGAATTGTGACCAGTAGTACCCTCAGAGGAGAGTTGCTCAGCTCTTTCATTCTTCCAGTCTTTTGTAGTGGTCCCTGGACCCAAGGGTGTGGTCACTGGACTGTGGGCAGGGACACTCACTCAAAGGCACAGGAACCCTGGGGCCAACTCGAGGCTGAGTCACCTCTGCGAAGGCCGCAAGCCTGGATAAGGCACATTAGCATTGAGAAGATGGTTTGAAAGCAAGCGACGCTCATTATAGCCATTGGGTTTATTTATACATGTAGTGTTTGGAAGAGCGCTGGGCATATAATAAGCCCAATTTAAGTGTCAGTGCCTTGTCATCATTGAGGATATCATAAAGCTTTATCAAACGTTATTTAAAAACCTGAAGCAGTAAGACACGCCATTACGCGATAGGGAACCTCAGAGCACAGATGTCAGTTCTCCCCAAATTGAGCTGTTGTTTCAGTGACGTTCAAACTAAAAACCGTTTCAACAGAATTTTTGTTAGGTATTCACAAGTTTTCTTTCTGTTTTTTCCTTTTTAAAACTTTTCAGTTACAGTTTACATTCAGTATTATTTTGTAGAGCTTCGGGTGTACAGCATAGTGGTCAGACAGTCATATACTTTCCGGAGTGTTCCCCCGCTGTTTCCAGCATCTGCGCAGCACCACGCAGTTACCACAGTAGCGCTGATGGTGTTCCCTGCGCCCTGCTCTACATCCCCGTGACTATTTTGTAACAACTCATTTGTGCTTCCTAATGCTTCACCTTTTCACCCAGTCCCTCAACCCCCTCTTCCCTCCGGCAGCCATGTATCTGTGAGTCTGTTCCAATGTCGTTTGCTTATTTTGTTCTTTAGATTAAACACGTAAATGAAACCATATGGTATTTATCTTTCTGTGACTGACTTATTTCACTTAGCACAATTCCCTCTAGGTCCATCCATGCTGTTGCAAACATAAGATTTCATTCTTTTTTATGGCCAAGTAATACTCCACTGCATACATGTACCACAGCTTTTTTATCCACTTGTTTATTGATGGGCATTTGGGTTGTTTCCATGTCTTAGCTATTGTGCATAAATTCTTAAAAATTAGTGTTTTGGGTTTCTTCAGATATATCCCCAGGAGAGGAATCTTTGGGTCATAAGGCAGTTCCATTTTTAGTTTTTTGAAGTAATTCCATACTGTTTTCCACAGTGGCTGTGCCGGCCTGCATTTCTATCAACAGTGCATGATGGTTCCCCTTTTCCCATGTCCTCGACAACACGTGTGTGGGGATTTACTAGTGGTGGTCATTCTGAGCGGTGTGAGGCGATGTCTCACGGTGGTTTTAGTTTGAATCCCTCTGATGAGTAGAGATGCTGAGAATCTTGTCATGTGTCTGTTGGCCATCTGTATGTCCCCTTTGGGTAAATGTCTATTCAGGTCCTCTGCCCACTTTTTAATTAGAGTTTTTTTTTTAAGATTTTATTTATTTATTTTTAGAGAGGGAAGGGAGAGAGAGAGAGGGAAGGGGGGAGAGAGAGAGAGAGAGAGACAGAAACATCAATGTGCGGTTGCTGGGGGTTCTGGCCTGCAACCCAGGAATGTACCCTGGCTGGGAATTGAACCTGGGACACTTTGGTTCCCAGCCCGCGCTCAATCCACTGAGCTACGCCAGCCAGGGCATTAATTAGAATTTTTTTTGTGTGTGTCGAGTTGTATGAACTCTTTATAAATTTTGGATATTAACCCCTTATCAGATGTATCATTGGCAAATATTTTCTTCCATTCAGTGGGTTGTCTTTTCATCTTGCTGATGGTTTCCTTTGCTGTGCAAAATACTTTCAGCTTGATGTCGTCTGATTTATTTTTTTTCTTTTGTTTTCCTTGCCTGAGGAGATACATGAGAAACAAAGTACCGCTAAGAGAGGTGTCAGAGATTTTACTGTCTGTGGTTTCTTTTAGGAGTTTTATGGTTTTTGAGTCTTTCATTTGTCTTTAATCCATTTTGAGTTTACTCTGGTAAGAAGGTAGTCTAGTTTCATTTGTTTCTGCGTGTATCTAATTTTCCCAACACCATTATTAAAAAAATTGTCTTTACACCATTGTATGTTCTTGCCTCCTTTGTCATGTATGAATTGACCATGTAGGCATGGGTTTATTTCTGGGCTCTCTGTTCTGTTCCATTGATCTATGTGTCTGTTCTTACTCCAGTACCAGGCTGTTTTGATTACTGTAGCCTTGTAGTACAGTTTGATATCAGGTAGCATGGTACCTCCTTTTTTCTCAAGATTGCTGTGGCCTTGGGGTCTTTTGTGGTTCCATATAACTTTCCGGATTACTCATTCTGGTTCTGTGGAAAGCACCATTGGTACTTTGATAGGAGTTGTGTTGACTCTGTAGATTGCTTTGGGTAGTATGGGCATTTTAATAACATTAATTCTTTCTGTCCATGAGCACAGTATATGCTTCCATTTATTTGTATTTTCAGTTTCTTTCTTCAGTGTCTTATAATTTTCCAAATACAGATTTTTGTACCTCCTTGGTTAATTTTATTCCCAGGTATTTTATTTCATTTTTTTGATGTAATTGCAAATGGGATTTTTTGAAGCTATCCTTTCCAATACTTCATTATTGTCGTATAAAAATGAAACTGATTTCTGAATATTTATTTATTTTAAATATTTGATTTACTTATTTTTAGAGAGGGGGAGAGAGGGAGAAAGAGGAAGAGAAACATTAATGTGTGGTTGCCTCTTGAGTACCCCTAACTGAGGACCTGGCCCGCAACCCAGGCACGTGCCCTGACTGGGATTTGAACCAGCGACCCTTTGGTTTGCGGGCCAGCACTCAATCCACTGAACTGCACTAGTCATGACTGAACATTTATTTTTTAAAATATATTTTTAAATTTTTTATTTATTGATTTTGAGAGAGCGAGCAAGAACAAGACAGACAGATAGGCATTGATTTGTTGTTCCACTTACTTATTCATTCTTTGGTTGATTTTTGTATGTGCCCTGCCGTGGGGTGGAGTCCGCGGTCTTGGTTTATTGGGATGATGCTCCAACCAACTGAGCTAGCTGCCTGGCCAGGGCTGAATCTTTATTTTGTACCCTGCTGCTGGACTGAATTCTTCGATCAGTTCTAGCAGTTTTTTGGTGGGATTTCTAGGGTTCTCTACATACAGTAGCATATCATCCTCCAATAATAACAGTTTTACTTCTTCCTTTCCAGTTGGGATGCCTTTTATTTCTTCTTGTCTGTTCGCTGTGGCTGGGGCTTCCAGCACGGTGTTGAGCAACAGTGGTGAAAATGGACATCCCTGTCTTGTTCCCGGTCTCAAGGGACATGCACAAGCTGGTTTCCTAATTTCTGTGGGGAGCTCCCAGGTTTTCTGGTATTGCCTGGCTCATGTGGATCCTTTTCTGATTTTTCGGCTTCACAACCTTTCCCATGTGCCCTCAGGAAAATTTCTTACCCTCAGCTTATCTGCAAATCCCTTTCCCCTTGATCTAAGTGAAGCGGACCCACGTTGGAGGACGTGCCTTTCCTAGAATGTCTTCTGAGCGGGAGGCTGTTGCCGCCTGCCAGCAGCCAGCGCGCTGCGGGGCCCGAGGCGCGGCAGGTGTGCTCTCTCCTGCAGGGCCCCCCAGCTTTCCAGGTCCCGGCCGCAGAGTGGACCACACCTACAGTCTCTCCTGCTGGTGAGAGAGGCCTGCGGGCCGCTCACCTTATTTCTGGAAGAAATTTAGCTCCAGTTCGCCGTTAACTCTGCCTTTCTTCTGTCTTAAACCTGTTATTTCAGTGTTTGCGTGGGTTAGCCTTTCGGTGCGCTGCTGGCCTTTTCTTTCCTTGACTTTCCTTCAGTGAGCGCGACACTCCCTGCCTCTACCCACTCGTTGCCGAGTGCTACCCGGGCCTCATTCACTGTGGCTGCGTTCCCTCCTGTCTGCACGTGTTCCCCCTCTGGGTCTCCTCCTGCAACGAGCCTGCGGCCGCACCAGGTACCTCTGGCATCTCTGTGCCACCCATTAGATACACAAACACTAACAAAACCCGATGAGCTCCGCATGTGGCCCGCGGGCCCGTGGGCCAGCTCGCAGTGGGTTGGGCACCTGGGAACAGCCCGCTGGCCCCCCCACTTCCTGTGTGCTGCCCCTCTTGCTCCTCACCTTCACGTTTCCCTTCTTCATCCCGTGTAGATCCGTGGTCTTCCGCTTAAGAATGGTCTTCACATTTTTCAGTGCTTGAGGGAAACAGAGTTTTGCGACACGGGGAAGTGACACGAGCTTTAGGTTTCAGTGTCCAGGAAGGAGTTTCGTTAGGACAGGACGTTCCTTCAGCTGCTGCCCGGGGCTGCTGTTCATCTGTGTTACAGCCGCAGGGGCGAGAGGGTGGAGCCTGGGTTCCTGGCTGACTTTTTACGGAGGTCTGCCGGCCCCACGGCATGGGGCGGCCTGGGGCGGCCTGGGCTTCAGGGACAGCCGGGGCGTCCTGGGTGTGACAGGAGAGGGGAAAGGAGGTAACGGAGGAGAGTTTTGAGGTCTGCGCAGAGATGAATTTCAGTGTGTTGCCCTAGGCTGTTTCTGGCAGGAGCTAGAAATGCTTTCTGGTTTTCCTCTATCAGCCCGGTCAGATCAGCAGGCAGGGCTTATGGTTTTAAGTAACAACCAGTGATTGTTACTCTAATCTCTGAACTCATGTGTATTTTAATAGTTTTTCTTAGTGACAGTGGTTGAACTACTATAAACCACACATGCCAGTTTTTAATTAAATCTACGGTATTAGAATAAATCTTTTAACAAGTAGGAAGGTCTTAGCCGTGGCCTCGCAGTGACGAGCACTTGGCTTCCCCCTCGGCGGGAGTCTCGGCTGATGGACGCCCGTGCGGCGTGTGCGCACACAGTGTGTCAGGCCGCTCTGCCCGCCGCACGTGATCACGGGCAGTTTTCTATCATCTCACTGGAACAGGACTTGCCAAGATCAAACCTGCGGATCTGTTCGAACTTGAAGGAGATGAAATTCTACCTTTTGTGTAATTCAAAGGCTTTTTTTAAGCCTTTTTTTTGTGTGTAATGTAACATTTCATTTATATGTTGTCTTCAGGGTATGCATTCCTATCTAACAGGAATGTCTAACGGTTGAATTTTAATTGTCCTCTTAAGTACTTTCTGCCTCCTGTGAATGAAGTAGCTAAGCTTTTTCAAGTCCTTGTGAATATTTTGTGTTAGTTTGGTTAAAGCAGAAGTGACAGCAACTTTTACTATTAATAACATTTGTAATATAGGAACAGTCGGCTGATCTTTACCAGCTCTGTCCCTGTCGTTAATCACTACGCGTATTAGCTGTGCTGCCTTGACAGGGAACTCAGAATCTGTAGACGGGGCACACTACGACTGCTTTGGATCTATAATGTCAAAGGAGCTTTCTTTCAAGGCTATTTAGAAGGTAAAAAAGTATAGAAGAGAGTTAAATTCTTTCATAGTATTTACTGCTAGTAAGTACAAGTTTTTTTGTCCTCTGATGAAGGTTGTTAATGTTTTATATTGTATAAAAGTATGTTTATTATATGGCTGTTTATTATATGGCTCCAGAGGAAAAGGTTTTCCCTCAATTCTTTTTAGAGGGATAAACACATCTAAGAAATAGTCTCTCCTCTCAAGAAATTTTAAATACAGTGAATCGGGCCACGGCTCCTCTCCTTTGAGCCCCCTTTAAGCGTAGCCATTGATTGTGTAGCGGCGAGGAGAAATTAGACGGCTGTTAAATGTCGGTCAGAGGACATCCGCCTCTCAACGCAGGACGCTTTCATAGTCTCACGTCCAGGGCACGTGCACCTCTGAACGGCCGCGGAAGAGCTGAGCCGATGCCCCTGCAGCTCCCTCGCCCAGGCGCCGCCGCCAGGTGCGCCGGTTCACTGCTCGTGTCCGCCGGGCGCCTGGCTCAGAGCGCGGCTCGGGAGAGGTTCGGGCCCCTCACAGGCTGTGGACCCTTCCGGTGCCACTCTGAGTGCACCGGCAGTCTCATGGCCGTGTTAAACTTGCATTGTACAAGTGTGGTCAGTGAGTGGATGCTAGTTTTGCATAACACCTGGAGGTAAAGGAAAAGAATAAGATCGTTTCTATTTTGAGGGGATTCCTGGGCTAGCCGGGGAGGTGGACCAAAGAGAAGGTAATCTGGTGTGAGGAAACGTTATTTCAGTCTTCTGGACTGAGTGCCAGTGGGGCTTGTGTGGGACCTGGTTCCCCGGGGGCTGTGGGGGGAGGGTTCCCCAGGGCCGAGAGTGAGGAGACGTGAGAGTCCTCCAGGCGAGAGCTGGGTGGGGCGGTGCGCGGGGAAAGGGCATTCTGGCGGCGGGTGCGCGTCTGAGCAGACACAGGATGGCAAGTGCTTGGTGTGTTCAGGAGCCCATGGTGTGCAACCTGGGGAAAGCAAGGGACACTGGTCACAATCCCAGTTTCTTTTCTTTTTAAAATGACTTAATTTATTTATTTTTGGAGAGAGGGGAAGGGAGGTGGAAAGAGAGGGAGAGAAACAGCAGGGTGAGAGAGAAAGGAGGACCGGTTGCCTCTCGCACATGCCCTGGCTGGGCCTGAACCCGCCGCCCAGGTGTGTGCCCTGACCAGAAACCCAGCCGGCGGCCTCTTGCTTTGCGGGGCCATGGCGCTCAACGGAGCCACCCTGGACATGGCTTATTTTGTCTCTGAGCCATAGGTACGAATCTCTGTGTGCCAGGGAGACGTTGCCATGGTTACTCTTTAGTGGCTGTTAGTAGTTATTGGATTTCAGGAATCTTTTGGTTGACTTTAGTTTAAACATTTTTCTCTTGGTTGAAAGTGTAATAACGGAAAAAGGCATGGTGCATCGATGACAAAGGACGTGTGACGTTGGGATCATTCACAGGACGCTTCAGGAGCTGCGTGTTCTGTTGTTGGCATATCCGGTACCCGGGGTTCCCGAGGGCAGGGCTCTGCTCCTGTCTTGTTTAGCCTCCCGTAGTTCGGTCCCGGAGCTTCTGCTGTGCTGGGTGCCACCTCCGAGTCAGCTGAAGGTTGAGGTTTTAAAGAGTGACATCAGGGAAGACCATTCACGGTAGGAAGGTGACACCCGTGTGAGAGGCAGCTTGCAAAGGACCCGCGGGAAGGAGATGAAACTGACTTCTTTATCCAAGGTGTGAGCACATGTTTCTCAGCCGTCTTACGGGGAGGAGGAGGCTTTGCTGCGGGTTATCGAAGGTGCAGAGTTCTGCTTTCATTTGTGAGAGCAAAGAAGGCTTTTCTTCTAAGTCGTGGAAGTTGGGCTCACTCTCGGCATTCTTTGAAAGGTTTTAAACTCTTGGGTGTTTTCTTAGCGTGTTAATGTCTGCACTGTATGTAGTGTCCTTACAGCTTTCTTGAGAATGTTCACGTATGTTCTTTTATGGCATATTGTCACTAAAAATGGCTCGCATGCTTAACTGTTGTATATGGTTATTGAGCTTTTCCTTTTTATTTGGTCGGTCAATCTCTGTGACATTGAATCGAAGCTTCAGGGTCCACAGGGAGGTACCGGCAAATTATTTTATGCGTGCTTCTCAATTTTTCATTGAGTAATTTACACTCTGCCTCTTTCCCAAAACAAATGTGAAGCACCTGAAAAAATAAATGCAGTTAAGTAAAAGCTAAGGGAGGGAGGTCGGAGGGAAGGGAAAGCCGGGTGGGAAGAAGGAGGCTGGTGCTCAGAGTCACGCGGGGGGACCCACAGTGGGAGAGAGGCGCTCCGGGTTTGGTGCGGCCGCGGCCAGGCCCAGACAGAGACCGTCAGTGTGGTGCGCGGTGGTTCCCCAGAAGCCACAGACTCACCATGTGGAGCCCAGGTGCTCGTGGCCCTGAAGCTCAAGGCGGGAAGTGTCTCTTCCGGGCGGGAAAGCAGGGACAGGCAGGGTCTTCCTTGCACCTGAGCAAGCCCAGCGCCTCAGGCGTCTCCTGGTCGGTAGTTCTGCGTAAACGTGCGGCTCCCTGATGCTTTGGCTTAATCCAGGGCAACAGGTGTGGCACTGAGATCACGGATGAGAGCAGAAGCAGAAGATTCGTCTGGACAGAATTAATCTGCAAGAATCTCTCCCATTTCCCCACCCAGCAGTATTTCTTCTACTGTCGGAACGTGGCTGCTTGTCTGGGGAGTCGTGGAATGAGGAAGCTGGCCCGCGTTAGGTGCTCTGTGGCACGGAAAATTCCGGCCTTCCTAGCTTCGGAATGACAGTCAGCCCAGGCCCCGCTCCTGGCACGAGAGGCATGTGGGGACGGCCACGTTCTCCATTGAGGAGTGCTTTCTGTCCTGTTTCTCTGCCTGCCTCCCTCCCCCATCCATGCAGTTGATTGAACACACATGCATGCATGTGCACACATGTGTTCATATGCACACACATGCCCTCACACACGCACATGCACAAACACACTCTCTCTCACTCCGAGCAGGTGTTGCCAGCTTCTCTGTATCTAGAGAACGGGTGGGTTACTCGCCTCCCAGGCAGTCAGTCCTGCATGAGTATCGCTTCTCGTAACAGTACTTTAGGTGCACGTGGGGTGACAGGACTCGGCTGCACGCTCTGCCTGGAGCAGGACATGCAGCTGTTCCGTGTGGATTAGGGCAGAACCGGAAGCACAGACAGCCCCGTGCCAGTGGGGTCTGGGTTGGCCCGGGGAGTGGAGGTACAGAGGCCGGAGTGCTGCAGCCGGAGCTGCTGGCTCTGCCGTGTCTGCCCGTGGGCGCTGCGAGGTGCCGAACCCCCCTGCCCCAGCTGCCTGGTCTGTGCAGTGGGCAGGGCAGCACTGGCTTAGGGCGCAGATTAGAGAACGCCACAGGGAGAGGTCGGCGAGGACGTGCCTGGCACGCGGCGGCGCCCAGCGGAGGGGTCCCTTTTATTTTGTGTTGTCGGTCGGGGAACTGGCCCAGACAACGCAAGTTGTCAGGCCTAGAGTAAGTGCAGGCCGTGTTCTGGAGAGGACGTTGGGAAATTGCGTTATTTTTTTTCTGGTTTGTGACAAGTTTTGTCTTTTTCCAGGGAAACCGCGCCCAGGACTATCTTCCAGAGAGTCCTGGGTATCTTAAAGAAGTCCTCCCACGCCGTGGAGCTGGCCTGCAGGGACCCGTCCCAGGTGGAGCACCTGGCTTCCAGTCTGCAGCTGATCACAGAGTGCTTCCGGTGCCTCCGCAATGCTTGCATCGAGTGTCCTGGGAACCAGAACGCCATCAGGTGGTGCTCCTCGTCCCTGCCCGTTCGCGTGCCTCTCCGTCCGCGTCTGCGTGCGTGCTGGGCCCGTCCCGCTGGTCCGCCTGTGCGGTGGTGTCTGGGCTTACGTGTTACCGAGTACAGGGTGGTGTGATGTGTGCTAGGACCTGCCTGCTCTGGGCCTCGTAGTCGCAAACGTTTTATTTGTTTCACTGTTTTAACGAGTGACCCCTGCGTTTACTTGGAACAGGGAGCACAGTTCGCAGGCATCTGAGGTGGCCTGTCTCAAGAGGTCCCTGAGAGGGCGCGAGGTTGCCCGCTCCTTTCCCGCCCACTTTGTAACGTGGTTCAGAGCTGAGCAAGGGACCGCTCAGCGCTGTGCGTGTCCGTTTCCATGTTACTCTCCCCTCCCAGGACGGAGCGCCTGCCCTCTTTGAGTTTATGGGATCTGCTTGTCATGAAATGTCTTTACCTGCGATGAGGCCAGAAGCCTCGGAGAGCGCACTCGCCTTTCTTCCCTGAGCTCCGTGCAGACAAGCCTCCAGGCCGCCCTGTCACTGCCGTGACGGGCGCGCCGGCTGCTCCAGAAGCCACTTCAGGGACGCCCCGCGCTGCCTAGACAGTTCTGATACCCGAGGCTGCGATGTGATTAATGGGGTTTTTAAGATGAAAGAAGAGGGGGGGAAAGCCAGGATTGTTTAACTTCAGCTCTAAACCAAACTGCCATCCATTTGCAGATAAATGGATAGAAACAATTATAATCTTGATTGTAATAGTCAACATTTTAAAAACAGCGAGTCTGGTGCTGGAAGAGGGGGCCAGAGGCAGGTGTCTCCTGTCCTTTCCAGGCAGTGGGGCGGGGAGGGCCCGAGCCTCAGTGCAGAATCGGCCGTGGGCTGGCGGGCCAGCTGAGTGCTCTGCGGACTGCCCGGGGACCCGAGAGCCCGCCCCGAGTCCAGGCCGTGTAACCAAGGGCTCGACTGGCAGTGTCCTTTGTGATCCTGAGCACAAACTCAGGAAACAGCATGCTGCTGTTTCTCCATTTTTGCCAGTCAGGGACTGCTGGTCAGGGGGGCCAAGGGGCTCGTCCGCGAGTTCAAGCCCAGTGAGAGCCCACGGGCGTTCTCTGTGGCTCGGGTGGTGGCTCAGCTTGGCAGCGGGCGCTGGCACTGTCCCGAGATGCTCCTGCCCCTGGGCTGTGCGACCCCACCGTCTCTAGACAGGGCCCTGGCCTCTCTGAGTGCCGTTTCCTCCTCCGTGGGACAGGCTGGCGGTGGCGGCCGCCGGGAGTGGGGTGAGTGTCGAGGGAGTTCACTTTCGTGAAACGCCCCGTGGCGCCCGTGAACACGGCTTGGGCATGCTCATCCGTCTGCACCACGAACAGGCACACTCAGGATACTGGTCTCCTGGGAGACAATCTTTATATTCTTTTTTGAGTGCAGAGTGGAAAAGCCCACAGGTTACAAGATTCAGTGCCTTGGCAGCGCTCTCCTGGCGGGGCTGTGCTCTGGGTGGCCACGGTGTCTGGACTGCGTGCAGCTTACGGTCGTCTTGGCGTGAAAGTGAACATAAGTCATGTTAGTTTTCCCCCCCTCACGTTCCACATTTGTATTTATTCACTGTTGACTTTAAAGGGAAATCCAGCCGTTTGGGGCATCAGCTCTCAGGGAAAAACGTTTTCTAGTCAGAAATACAACACAGATTCTGTACGGGCTTCAAGGCCAACCTCAGCTGAAGCCGGTGTTCTGAGCCTGTCAAGTTCAGATCACAACCGATGTTTGTTTTTCTGGGTTTTAAGTTATTAAAGAGTTAGTCGAAAGTGTGATGCTGCTGAGGCTTAGACCTTTTCCCCTCCCCTGTGCGAACATTGTACTGCGTGTGGACTAGGCTTGTGTTCCACCAGGAGTGTGGCGTGGGGTCTGCCACAGCCAAGCGGGCGGTCCGCGTCCCGTGAAGGCCCAGGCGTCGCCCAGAGAACACTGTTGGGAGCAGTGACCTCCGCTCGGAAGTGTGAGCCCTGTCGCAGGGGTCCCCGAGATGTTTCTGTGACAGGCCATGTAATAAGCGGTTCAGGCGTTGAGGTCTCGGTCAGACTGTCTTGGCTCCCCCCGGCCGTGTGCGAGCACCTGCCGACAGCGCAGGACGGGTGGGTGTGGCTGTGTCCCACGGCCCGCGAGGCTAGAAGACAAGCTCTGACTCGGATGCAGCGCTGGGACAGGCGTAGGGGGACAGTTTCAGAGGTCCCCTTTAGAAGCAGGGACAATGGAGGGGAAAAGGCGGCGCTGGTCCTGAGCAGTTTCAAAGTCCCGTCGGGCAAACTTAGGTCTCAGGGCTCAGCAGTGAGCCTCTGCAGCTGGAGGCCCCGCCCCCGGCCCCGCCCCCAGAGTAGGGGAGAGCCGCGGAGTCCTGTGTGCAGCCTAGTTCCCACCGGTAGGAGTCTGGGAGTCCGGCCACCTTCTTTGACTTCATCGTGCCTCTGTGCATTCTGTTCAAGCTGGCGGAGTTTCGACCAGTGTAACAGTCTTGGAATCCCCGTGGGTCTCACGCGGATACCATGGGGGTTCCCGTTAGACGAAAGGGCCCACCAGAGAGCTTTCGTGGTGGGTAATGCCGTCTCTGCTCCTGGTGTGGGCTGAGGGGACTGAGGGGACGCCACCACCGCGAGGCCGGCCAGCCGCGGCGCGGCTCTCTCCCCAGAGCACCCTTTTCCTGGTGGTCGCCAGGGTTCAGCAGCTTTTGCGGTCTGGGTAAGCCGAGAGTTCTGGAAACCACGGAGGTCCGTTCCCTCTTCGTTCCTTTGTGTATCTCTCCCTGTCGCGTTTGAAGCAGCAAGAAGAAATCAGGCCTTAGACCAGTTGCTCAGAAATCTGTCCAGTGACAGTGGCCAGGTTCGTAGTGCGTGCGTTTGGCCTCCACGCACAGCTCAGCTGGGCTTTGACCGCCGTGTGAACAGCACGGCCTCCCCCTGTTTTCAGTAACGCGCTCCTCTTCGTGGCTGAGTCCTCGCCTGCAGGGCCCTCCGTGCCCAGGTTTCCCCAGGGTCTGTTCGGGGCGATGGGGGCCTTCCCATCGCGTGCCTCAGAGTGCTCCCAGCCCCTGCCTGCTGCCCAGTTTCAGAGCCTCTCCTGCCTTTTAGGTGTTCGTTACAGTGGCACCCCGCTTCTGCCACCCAAATCTGTATGTTTCCCGTGGCTGCCATGACAGATTACCACAACTAGCAGCTTGACACAACACGGACTCACCATTTTACAGCTCTGGACTCAGAAGTTCACATGGGTCGATGCGTAGCAGCCCGCCTGGAGGCCTTTCCCAGCCTCCAGCGGCTGCGTGCATTCCTCGGCGCGTGCCCCTCCCTGACTGCGACCCCTGTCGTCCTCCTACAAGGACCCCGAGACGCTGCCGGCCCCGCCTGAGACCCCAGGATGCTCTTCCGTTTTCGGCATCCTTAATACATATATATATATCCTATATACATGCCCCTGACTGTGGAGTGCCCTTTGCCCTGGGAGGTCACATAACTATAGGCTTGGGGAGCCCAATGGCGCCCCCGGGAGGACCTTGTCCTGCCGGACACAGGAACTGGCACCGGCAGGCTCGGCGCTGTGTTTGGACCTTTGACATGCAGGCTTGGGAAGGGGTCTGACTTTGTCTCTCTTTGTCTCTCTTCACAACGTGGTACAGGAACTTGGATACAGTCGGCATAGCCGTGGATTTGATCCTTCTCTTCCGGGAACTGCGAGCGGAACAGGAGGCGCTGCTGACAGGTAACTGCAGTGCGATCCGTGGGTTATTCGTACCTTTGAGGCGGGCTCGAACACCAGCACCCTGGGTATTGCGTCATTCATTAGAGCAGATGCCTGTGACGGTGCAGAGAGACGTTGTTAGTGATGTTAAAGGGACAGCATAAGAGACGTCGCAGCAGGTTGCTTTCCTACCTCTGCTCTGGGCCCAGCTGTGTTCCCCCAAATCCACGGGTGGCGTCCTGACGCCTGGTCCCCCAGGCTGTGCCTGTATTTGGAGACAGAACCTCTAGCAAGGTAATCAGGGTAAGATGGGGTCATGTGTGTGGCCCTAGTCCAGTGTGACTGGTGTCCTTGTAAGAAGAGGACATCAGGACACAGACGCACCCAAGGAGGACCACGTGAGGGCACAGGAAGAAAATGGCCATGTGCACTCGGAGGAGGGAGGCCCCGCCCTGCCCACACCTGCCCCTCCTGTCATGGCACTTTATAGCGCAGCCCAGCCAGTAGCACAGGGCAGGTCCCGAGGGAGGTATTGGTGTGGTGGGACAGGGACTGCAGGGGACAAAGATCCCTGCCCTCAGGGTGCTGACGTTCCGTTGAGGGCAGCCAGACACTAGCGATGCCCAAGAAGGATGTCTGGGGAGCCACCGATGGAGCGGGAGGACAGCTCTGGCTGTTGGTGGCCGTCCTCGGGGGCCGGGGGGGTGGCCCGTGCTGCTCGTTCTGAGGGCCGGGGGGCTCTCCCAGACTTGTTCGGGTGTTCCTGGTTCTTGAACTGTTGGCATCGATGTTTCTCCTTTGAACTTGGGTTATTATCTTAACATCACATTTAAAAAACATAGAATTTTAATACATGATGTCTTCATCCAAAGAGCTGAAATACTTTATGGGTAAATGCAAGCCATTTAATAAGAAAATCTCAGTGTAAATATCTGGCTTATAAGCAGATGTAGTTAAAAATTCTTTTTAGTAAAGAAAGTATAACACACTTCAACAAATACTTCTTTAAGGTGAGACATCTCCAGCTGTATTTGAAGTGATTTGAGTTATAAATGGACTCCTTCAGCACGTGCAGTCCCTAATGCCTGTGCGGATGGGAGGCGAGGCACACTTGCCTTCGCGGGGACGTGCGGGTGCGGGTGCGGGCCTCCCTGCACGGGCTGGGCAGCTGTGGCCCGGAGCGGACCGGGTGAGGTCTGGGTGGAGGGGGCTGCCCGGCTCAGCTTAATTCTCGTTCTGTTCTGTGATGTCTTGGTGTTTTTATTTAAAGCTCATTTGTTAACATTCCTACATCTTTTTATATGACTTAGAATTCTTCCTTTGGGAAATCGTAATCATTTTTGAATTAAGTTATCTAAAAATTTACAAAGTGTTTGCTCTTGGTTTTTTAAAACAACAATAAGTTTTCAAACATTCTCAAGAACTTGATAGGATGTAGGGGTAGTTGTAAAGTGTTTTAAAGATGTTGTAAAGTTATTTTTGTTAACTCCATTTTGTAATAAAATGAAAGCCTCAGTGCGCAACGTGGGGAATTAAAAGTCAGCCGTAGAAGACATACTTCACTGCCCTGCACGGGAAGGCAGCTATTTCGGAAGTCTGTGTGTGGCGGGGTGATTCAGAGAGAGCTCAGAACGCCCTGCGTTCTGTAATTGCTGACAAACGCTGGTGTGGCGGCTGTGTGTCCCCGGCAGCCCGGCGGGGCCGCGGCGGGCCGTGGGTTTCTCCCGTGACAACGGGCCCGAAATAAGACGCCAGAGGAAGTGCCCCGCGAGCGAACGCTGTGATTAAAGAGCCATCAGCCGGACCGGCGCTCCACTCATGCACGCAGACACTCGTGCCCTGCAGTTGTCCCCGGTCTCTGGGCCGCGTCGGCTCTTCCCTCTTCCCGCCCTCTCATCAGAGTACAGCGCGCCGTCCTGTTTGGCATCTGCAAAATGCCTTGCCCGACTCCGTGTCCCCCTGCGTCCATTTTCTCTGCGCTCTGCTCTCTCCCACATTTTGTTGACGCCAGATCCATAGAAGATAAAAGTAACCACCCTAAGCTGCGGCATTTAATGCATTCACAGGGCTGTACACCCACCACCTCTGTCGAATTGCATGGATTTTTGCACCCCCCAAAGGAAACTCGGTGCCCCCGACCGGCTGTGTTCCATTTGTCCGGAGCCCTGGCAGCCACCATTCTGCCTTCTGTCTTTGTGGGGTTACCTGTTCTGGGTATTTCTTGGATAGGGAGTCGTAGAATTGCAGGATCTTTTGTGTCTGGCTTTTTCTTTAGCATAGTGTTTTTTGAGGTTCATTCATGTCGTAGCACATATCAGCACTTTATTTGTAATGCCTGGAAAGTATTCCAGTAAATGCTCGTGCCACGTTTTCTTTGCCCAGTCACTGGGCGATGGACGTCTGGGTGGGTTCCACCATCCAGCTGTCGTGCGGCCTGCATGTTACACGCACGTGCCCGCACTGGTCTGAGCACCTGCCCGCAGTTCCTGTGGGCGCACCCCCAAGGGGGGGATTGCTGGGCTACCTGTACGCATTTTAAAGGAACTGTCACACTTTTCCACAGCAGCTAAACCACTTTACATTTTCACCCACAATGTACAAGGTTCCAGTTTCTCCACATGCTGGCCAAAATTTATTTCCCTCTGTTTAGGTCACAGTCCTCCTGGTGGATATGAAGATGTAGAAAGCTGACGGTCTTTGGAAGTTCCGCAGTGATTAGTGACGCTGAGCGTGCCCTGTGCTTGTTGGCCATTCGTTAGTTCTCTTTGGGGAAATGGCCACTCCAGTCCTCGGCCCAGGTTTTAATTGGGCTCTTTGTCTGCTCAGAGAAGACAAAGGGTTATACTTTTGTCTACTCAAATTATATTGTGGATTCTAGGAATTGTGTGGAGTTTATAGATTCTGGGGGGAGAGTTGCCACGTTGTTGGTGCTGTGCCTCCCAGTCTGTGCGCAGGGAACGTGCTTATTTCGGTCTAACCTGCAGCACTCCGGCCGTGTCGGCCTCGAGCAGGGAGCCGTGCTCGGACGCAGAGGCGGGAGGCCGTCCCGAGGCAGGAAGGAAAACAAGTGGAGTTTCCTCGCCCCTTCTTGAAAAAGGCAGCTACTGATGTTACGGAATTTTATCAGGAATTCAATGAACCTTGGATTCAACAACGGAACTTAAAAACATTTACGGTGTGTTAGTTCGAACCTAACACAAATTTTTTAAAAGGTAATTCTGGCTCCTAATGAGGTGCCCATTGACTCTCCGTTTCTCTGTGAGAACGTTGTTCTCGGTAGAATTTAGCAGGCCATCTGTGCCAGTTTTTTGTTAACCACGTTTGAGGTAAGAACTATAATTACATTGTCAAAATAATATTTAGAGTATTATTTTCAGAGAATAATTACAGTGGTGTGACGAATATATTATGCTCATCAAATTTTATGTAAACACAAGCAGGAGTTATTTTAATTGAGCTATTGGTGTTGTTTTTGGCCTTTACTCTTTTCTAATCTGTAAAAATAATGTTGGGATTTCTGAGGGGCTTTGTAACGTTTGCAGTATTTACCTAAAGATCATTTGATAAGCTGTTTGGTAAAAGCAGACTGTCATTTGTACTTGTCCGGCGTTTTCTTCTCTCGTTTCCGGGACGTCTCGGACCCTTTTCCTCCGCGGGACCGCGCTCCGGCGCCTGCTGCCCGCGTGCAGGCCGGTGCCCCTGGTTGCCCTCTTTGGTGTGTTAGGTTTTACACGGGTTGGTGTTCGTACTCTAAGTACTCCGTAGAAATATCAGTGTCATCTAAGACTACAACATCTTATGATTAAAAATGAAGAGTTTTTTATTATAAACATTTTATAATTTTATTATAGAGTGACATTTAAAAGTTCAGAAAAGTAGAAAGAAAAACAATCCTCATTACCTGTGCAGGCCACATTAAACACACTCGACTTGTTTTTTAGTCATTTTTCAGTATTTGTATATACGGGTATGTGTGTACGTGTACAGTTCTGAATCCTGCGTCTTTGTTTTCGATTATACTGTTAATTTAGTTTTGAGGTTCTGGGCTCATCACTTTCCTTGTACACTTTTTAAAATTTCAGAGTTTTGATTTTTGGCCCCAGTTCTGCCCCTCGCTTCACACTGCCAGGTGTTGGGTTAGCGGCAGGAGTAGGTGAGCGGTGCGGAGCGCGGGCACCTCGTGCTTTCCGTCCTTGCAGCTGCTCTGCCCGGAGGCTCGGGAGCCCGCAGCCTGCCCGGTGCCCAGCCAGGCTTCTGGCCACCGGGGGTGAGGGGCAGGCCCAGACCCTGCCAAAGTCCCAGGTCAGAGGTCGGAGGTCTGGGGCCGGATCAGCAGGCCGGCTTCTCTCCTCTAGCAAAGCGGAAATCTGGGAAGTTTAAGGTCTTTGAAAGTTCACTTGCTCTGAAAACTGTCTCCTGGGAATTCCTTTAATGGAGCGAAGTCTTTCATTTCGTGTCAGACCCTCCGGTGGCTTTTGACCTCCGGTGACCAGCCGTAAGCCCTGTCCCCGGGACGGGCCTCTTTGCCCGCTGTCCTCACACCACTTACAAGGAGCATGTCCTGAGTGAGCGGCTGTTTGAACGTCGGTTTCCTCTCCTGTATGGGGGGGACTACTGACACCTCCTTCACGAGGGGGTCGTGGGGTGCAGGGGGACGTTGTCTGCAGGGAGGGACCATGACTGAGCTGTGCCCTGAGCGCCCCGAGACGTTGTCAGGCTCCGCAGGGGCT
Source organism: Phyllostomus discolor (assembly GCF_004126475.2). Classification (NCBI taxonomy): domain Eukaryota; kingdom Metazoa; phylum Chordata; class Mammalia; order Chiroptera; family Phyllostomidae; genus Phyllostomus; species Phyllostomus discolor. Next base: position 214,974,313 of record NC_040904.2, read on the forward strand.
GATCGCTGGAGAACCGCCAACCACGGGGGCCTGGGGGGGGAGGGAATGCTGCTCCCCCGAGTTCCTCCCGCGCCCCTGCTGCCAAGGCTGGCTCTCCAAGGGCCCAGCTCCGTCCGCAGGGCGGGCACTGAAGGGTTTATTTGGAGCCGAGGGGCCCTTATTGGTAGTGGTGCCCTCTCAAAAGCGCCCTGCGTGACACCTGAGTAACGGGGCTCCTGCAGTCCATCCGGGGTGGAGAGGGCTTCACGGAACCCCAAGCCCCGGCCACGCTGCAGCACACAGGCGTGCGGAGTAGCTCTGGTGGGTGCGGAGCGGCGTCTCCATCTCTCCCCTGGGGCCGGGCGCTGCTCGTCTGTGTGTGTGTGTGTGTGTGTGTGCGCGCGCGCCCTCCTCGCCTTCGTCTCGTCTGCCTTGTTTTATGAGATGGTTTTCAGGGTCTCGGTGTTTTTGGTCTACTTTTTTATTGGATTGCTTGTCTTTTTAAATGATTTCTGAGAGCTCTTTTAATATATTCTGTGTATAAATCCTGTTTCGGTTATGTGTTCTGTATCTTTTCCTGTTCTGTGGATAGTTTTCTTTGTTGTTTTTAACTCTCTTTGTGGTACCTTTTGAGAAAAAAATGTTTTTAATTTTAATGTAGTCTATTAATATAATATAGTTTACTAGTATTTTTCTTTATGGGTATTATTTTATGAGTCGTCTCAAAATAGTTCTTATTCTACAGTGGTTTTTTTGTTTTTTTTTTTACTGTTTTACATTTAGGTTAGTACATGGACTTGAATCTTCTGTGTGTGGGAGCAAAGAGTTCAGTTTTCATTTTTTCCTACTCATACCCGGTTGTCCCCGCCTTGTTTTTGAAAAGACTCTTTTACTTCCTATCTGCGGTTTCATTTTAATTTGTCGCTAGTCACATATCAGCTTAGGTTTGAGTCCGTCCCTTGCTCTGTTTTGTTCTGTTGCTTTGTTTACCTGCCCCAGCACCGCGCTGTCTTGCCACGGCTGCTTACTGTCTTGTGAGAGCGAGCCCGCTCACCGCATTGCTTCGAACCTCATCTCAGCCCTTTGTGCCTCCATTGTGCACACACACACACACGCAAACTAGCCACATTCTCTGGTGTGTGAAATCCCACATACACACGCCCCCTGTTGTGATTCAGATGGGATTGGCGCTTAATCTAGTCCTCTGATCCGTGAAAGTGGTATAACTCTCCACTTACTTCGTTCTACTTTATTATTCATCTTATTTTTAGAAGATTTTTTAGTGGCATGCATTTTTATTTGTATTTTTGGTGCTTTTATAAATGGTTTCTTTTCTTGATTTTTGCTCACTTTCTGTATATAGAAATATTATGCATTTTTGAATATTGACTTTGCACCCAGCAACATTTATAGCTCTTAGTAATTCAAACAGATTAATAGGTTTAAAATACATTTTCTATGTAGACTAGAAAGGACGTTTCATCTGTTGGGGACAAAATGACAGTTTAGCCGCTCCTTTTCCACTTCTTGAGCCTTTCGTTGCGCTGTCGTGCTGACTGAGGTGTTCAGTGCCAGAGCGTCCGGGAGTGCTCGTTCCAGGCCCCCTTGCCCGCTCCCTTCCGGGGGCGTGCCCTGGTTCTCCGCAGCTGGCCGTCGGTCACTGCGTACACTGTGGGGTTTTTGTTGTTGATACCTCTTTTTAGGTTAAAGAAGTCTCCTTCTGTTCTCCGATGGCGAGGGGCTTTTGCCTTGTTTTAAATTATGAATGAGGGTTTGATTTCATCGAATGTGTCTTCTGCAGTATTTGAGATGCTCGTGTGGTTTCGTCCTTCACAGGTCAGACGTTGTGATTTCTAGTGTTCAAGTGGCTTTCAGCAGAGACACGAGTTCAGCGCTGTCACAGGACACGTGAGATGCCGTTCAAAGCAGTGGACTCGCTTTGTCAGCGTATCGTTTAGGGCCATGCCTGTTCTCCTTCCTGACGCTGCCATGTCCCGACCCGGGCCTCACAGCCGTGCTGGCCTCACGAAGCCGGTCGGGGACTCTCCTCCCTCTTCTAGCGTTCCCTGGGGGAGCTGGGTGAACTGGAATTATTTTTCCTTGAACGTGAGCTGGCCACATTCTGGGTCTGGGTCGTCTTTTTGAGGAGATAATTTTGGGGACTGCTAATTCAATTTCCTTAATGGTTAGAGGACTCTTCAGGCTTTTCCTGAATATTTTACAGAATTCTTTATAGAGTCAGTTTGTGTTAGTTATATTCTAGGGTTTTGGTTATTTTATTTAAATTTTCAAACAGTTTGGCATTACGTTATTTGTAATATCTCACAATTTTCTTTTCTTTGATGTCTTCGAGATCTGTGGCCATATGCTCTTTCATTTCTGAAAGTTTTTCTCTGTTACTGGTGCCTTTTCTCTCTTTTGAGTGATCTTCTCGAAGGCTACTTCCATTGTGATTTCTTTTTTGTCCCCAGGGATCATTTAGAACTGTATCTCTTAGTTTCAGACCATGGGGTGTTCTCATTACCTGGGGGATCTGTTTCTATGGTATAATTCCAAGGTGGTCAGTGAACTTCCGTATCCGGTTGACATTTGGGGAGAGCTGTCTGTTCCTGTGTCACATGGTGAGACGTTGTCGGCGTGCCCGGTGTCCTCGCGGGGGCTGCGTGTGCTGCGGCCGTTTAAATCCCCTTTTGGTTAATGACATTCCCTACAGCTTCCAGGTGCAGCTTCTGCGGGTCACGAGGCGCCACTCCTCCCACACTGGGTCGCTGCCGTCGCGATCCAGAATTGTGCTTCTCCGTAACTGTGTGACCCTGGTCGGGCCCCAGGTGGCCTCTGTGGGTCTTGGTCTCCCCTGCTCTGTGATGCAGATTCACACGGTGAGCACTCGGGGTCTCCGTGCAGAGCCTCTGGCCACGGGACCGAACACACGTGTTAATTTAAAATCTGAAAATCTGACTTTTTAGGCCAGTGTGTACCAAGTCCATGGTGTGTGCTGGTTACAGGTAGCGGCCTGGTGGGCGTTTCACGTGCTCCCTGTGGCGCACTCAGCACTCGCAGCGAGTCCACGTTTCAGCCCTCCAGCAGCTCTGCGGGTGGGTGGTGCCGTCCCGCTGTGTGCTGAGCAGACTGGGTCCTGTGAAGGCTAGGTGGCTTTGCAGGTTCACGTTAAGTTGGGAGTTGAATTTATGGCTCCTTTTTCTTTTTGGCCCCTCAACAGTTTTATTTTGCTGTTACTCTTTTTTTTTTAAATAATACCTTATTTTTCAGAGCTGTTCTAGGTTCTCGGCAGAATTGAGAAGGTATGGAGGTTTCTCATGTGTCTCCTGCCCCCACACCCGCACAGCCTTTCCTGCTGTCAACACCTGGCCCCAGAGCAGTTTGTTTGTGACAGGCGATGAGCCTACGCTGGCACGTCCTTGTCGCCTGGGGGCCATAGTCTGCATGCAGGGTCACTCTTGGTGCATTCTGAGGGTTTGACAGGTGTCCACCACTGTAGTGCAGTGAGGAGCGGTTTCTCCGCCCTCTGCCCGCCTGCTCATCCCTCCCTCCCCTGACTCCTGGCAGCCCCGGATCTTTTTGGCCATCTGCACGGCTCGGCCTTTTCCAGAAAGTCGCAGGGTGGGAACCACACAGCGTGTAGCCTCTTCGGACTGGCATCTTTCTCCTAGTCATATGCATTGACGTTTCCTCTGTGTCTTTGCACGGCCCGGCAATAATGTCCTTTTGGCCCCGAATACTGCCCCACTGTCTGGGAGGACCGCAGTGTATCCATCAGCTGCCGAAGGGCCTCCGGTTGCTTCCCCGTTTCGGCGGTTATGAACAAACCTGCCGTGAGCCTCTCGTGCGGGTTTTTGTGTGGACGTGTTTTCGGTTCCCTCAGGTGCACTCTAGGAGGGCAGTTGCCGGGTTGTGTGCAAAGAGCGTGTGTCGTTCTGTGAGAAACCGCCAGACTGCCTTCCGCAGCGGCTGCCCGTGTCCCATCCCCGGCGATGAGTGGACAGAGCCCCCGGCTCCCCATCCTCACCAGCATTTGGTGTCGCCAGCATTCTAGCTTTTGCCCATATGTTGCAGTTTTATTTGGTGAAATATATACTAAACATGTCAACAAGGTTGTTAATAAATAATGCTCAGATCTTTTAAATAGGCTGGTATTTTTGCTTATTCTGTCAGTTACTGAGAAAGGTATATTATAAATGCCCATTTTAATGTGGGTTTTTCTCTCTGTTCCATACTTTTGTCAGTGTTATTTTTTAAATTTGTATACTTGAGGCCACATTAAGGTCATTCCAATTTAAAATTGTTACAGCTTTCTGGTGAATTAAGTCATTCTGAAATGACTTTTTACAGAAATCACCAATGATGCTTTTTTGCCTTAAGCGTCAGCCTTAAGGATTATTATGTCTGATTTTAAATGGTCTGTGATGCTCTTTGCAGGCTGACACTTGCCCACTGTGTCGTTTTCACCACGCTCTGACTTTAAAAGCCCTGGTCTAAGAGCACCTTTTTACAGACTGGAGCACGTATTCCAGTATTTAATGTACCAGTAGTCACTGGTATATTTATTTGTGTAGACACTTAACAGTCTTTTTAAGAAGTTAGTGAACTTTGTCGAGTGCTTTGTTTCGGTGAGGCATTTTACTATTAATGTCATACGCAAAGTTTCATTGTGGTGAGAGAACTACGTAGTTACAAGAAGCTGACGGAAACTTTCTGTTTAATAACATTGGGGATATTTCTTGTTAAGATGTGTTTATTCTTTGTGTTAAAATTATTTTAATCGTGTATCTTGTTTGCTTTGCCGAACCCTCAGCCTTTCGCTGTGGCCTGCAGTTTTTGGGCAACATCGCCTCGCGGAACGAGGACTCCCAGGCCGCCGTCTGGGTGCACGCCTTCCCGGAACTCTTCCTGTGAGTGCACCGCGGGGACTGTCTCTGACTTCTGAGAGACACTGGTTAATACCATTCCATTCAGGGGAGTTCAAAAACAGCAAAAACGAACCTTTGCTAACAGAAATGAGGATCGTGGTTTTCCTGGGGGGGCAGGGGCGGTGCCGGCTGAGAGGGAGGGGCGCGCAGGTCCCCTGGGGCTCCGGGAGGGCTCTGCAGCTAATCCGGTTACAGAGGTGTGCACGCATCTGCACACTTACTGATTTGTGATTTGTGCCCTTGGTTGTATGTCAGTTTCACTCTAAGAAAATAAAGGTTTGGGTTAAAATGAGAAACGCTGTTCTAATGGACACGGTGATTTACAAGAGAAAGCCGTAACGTTGACGTGTGGGCAATGAGCTGATCCGGGTGCCCGGTGCAGAGCCGCGTGCTTCGGTTGATCCGGAGAGCTGTTGGTGTGCGCCCGCGCGCCGGGCCCTGTCTCCTCCCCAGTTGTGTGCGGGGAGGGAAAAGGCCGGCCGCGGGGGCGGAGGTGGGGTGGGGAGGGGAAAATCCCTGTGGGGGAGCGGAGGCCTGGCTTCTAGCCCGGCTGTGTCGCCACCGAACGGGGTGACTTTGGTGGTGGCACAGAACACTCGGCAGCACAGCAGCTGCTGCTCGGACGCCCTGAGCCGGCCGTGTCTGCGTGTCCCCCCCTTCCGTGCTCAGCCCTGCCCGGCGAGTGGTGGCGAGCGAGGGGGCAGGGGCGGGAGCCGACGTGGGTGCTGGCCACTGGCAGAGCTGGGTGTAAACCCCGCGTGGCTCTTGGGGCCAGAGCCTGCACTCCTCACACACCTGCTGCCTGCGCTCTTTGCTGCCGTCCCTGGTTGCACAGGTGTGCCTCGGCCACCTGTGAAGTACGGCTCCCGTGTCACTGTCGGCTCACTGAGCACAGCTGCCCCTCAAGTTGCTGCAGGTAACCAGAGTGGGAGGCACCTCCGTGTCTGTTGTCTTTGTGACTACTAATGGTTGAGCTTAGGGGGAAGGAGAGAATTGTGGGATTCAAGCTACAGAAATAAAAATTACTTATTTTTGGAATCCATTCCTTTAAAACATTTCGGGTGCCTCGTACCTGCCAGGTTCTAAGCGAGATGAGTGGCATTGGGGCAACTTGGAGACACTTCGGTATTCCCAACGAGCGCGTGCTGTGGTGGGGAGGTGAGGGACAGGTGCCCACATTGTAGCCCAAGAACTGACCCAGCCACATACACCCGGTGTCACGGCAATGCAGGCGAGGGGCCCCCAGCAGGCGTAGGTGCTCGGGGAAGTCGTGACAGGTTGCCTGGCGCTTCCCACCCGTCCCCTCGGCCTCAGAGGCCCTGAGAGGCAGGCGAGGAGGTCTCGTTGCTGTGTTCCGTTTTTATGCCAGAAAGCCCACGGTGCGAAGTCAGGCGACACCACTCCCGACGGGCCTCGGAGACGGGTAGAACCAGATTTGAATTCTGGCTCCGGCTGGCGCTGGCTTTGTGTCTCTGGGCAGCTGCAGTCGGCACGTCCTTTATCTGAAGTGTAAGGCTAATACCTTCTCCAGAAGAATGAAAAATGGAATGCTGCCATTGTTTGTTACCCGTGACAGAACGGGCAGCCGCTAAGGCGAGCACTTTCCGAGCTCACGAGGTGGTAGGTCGGTGGGCCAGGGCCGACCCCCGCTGAGGCTCCTGGCTCCAGAGTTTACTTCCTGCCCGGGCGCCGCCTTCCCTTAAGCACCCTGTCCTTCGCGACTGCTGGTGGGTGCCTTGTGCTGTGACTCCTCTGATACTTGCTGTTTTACAGTAAATAATGTACTTATTTCAAAGTGCTGGAATTCTTCATTGAATCCTTAAAAATTCAGCGCCCACTATATTTGTTAATAGGATCATTGCTATGTATATGCTGTAGTCATATTTTGTTGTGTTGTTAAACTGGGCTAACACTTATTTCTTTATTTGGAAGGTCTTGCTTAAATCATCCAGACAAAAAAATCGTTTCCTACTCGTCAATGATCTTGTTCACATCCCTCAATTCTGGAAGAATGAAAGAACTGGAAGAAAACCTCAACATTGCGATCGACGTCGTGAACGCTCACCAAAAGCAGCCTGAGTCGGAGTGGCCGTGAGTATCTCGTTAGGAGTCTGATCGCTGAAGAACCTTCCGGCAGGTCGCTTTCCTCAGAGAAGTTTTGAGTAGGAACTTGGATTATAGGGTCTGGCAGTACGTTAGAACAGCGCGTGCTGACAGAGCAGGGAGGGCTCCCCGGCCGACCCTGGGGCTCTGTGGGGGGGCTGGCCGCGGGGTCCCTGGAGGACAGGGGAGAGGGGAGGCGGGGGAGGTGTGGAACGGCGCAGCGTGCGGACACGCGGCTCCAGTACCGCGGCTGCAGTGGGTGGTCCGTCGGAGAGTGGAGGGCGCTGCGTGTGGTGTGTTGTGGGCGCCGTGTGGAGGAGCAGTCAGTCCCCTGTCTCGGTGGAGGTCGGTGAGCACGCTGTGTGTCATCTCATCCCGTGTGAACGCATCAGGGCTTGTTTGCGGCCTGACAGCTGCTCCGTCAGGAGGACGGCCCGTGCTCTTGAGGACGCCGTGTGCTCTGGTTCCGGTGGGGTCTTCTGTAGCCGCCTGGCAGGTCTGGTCGGCTTAGCCCGTCGTTCGAGGCTTCCTTCTCCTCGACGGCCTCCTGCCCCACCGTCCGTCACTGGTGGACGTGGGTGGTGTCCTCTCTCCCCTCGGTCCTGCCAGCTTTGGCGTCCCCGTGTCAGCCCTCGCTGTTAGACACGGGTTTGTAACCGCCGCGTCTCCTGAGGAGTCGACACTTTCCTCCCTGTGGAACTCATCAAAAGTGATTGTTCTTGTTTACGAGGGCCCTTCTCCTGCTTCCTTTACAACCTATTTCTGTGTCCGGCTTTCACGTAGTGGCGCGTGTTCAGGGTTGAGACTGTCTCTGGGGGGAGCCTCGAGCTGCCAGGGGCCCCACCGGCGTTTCACCAGCAAGGCCTGAACTTGCCTCGCTTTCGTCTCTTTGCTGTGAATTTTCTTATTCTGTTGAGATTATACCTGATTTTAAAATACTTTTCATTTCTGGACATTTATTATACTTGAATTGCCATTTGCACACAAATAGTAGTGGGTGCAAAGATAATTTTGCAATTGTGTTTGACTTAGAAACCCTCCCTCAGAATCCAGTGTTTTTAATAACCCGACGGCTGAATCATTGAAGTCGGGTGACTGCGAGGTTTTCTGCAGCGGGATTCTGTTTTCGTTTGTTACGTGTCTTAGGTCTGTGTTTTAGCCACCTGGAGTAAAGGGCAAAAGTTGTAAATAGAAGATCTCCTTCAGGTTAGCTCAAGTTCAGGTTATTGAAGGTCACCAGACGGGGTCAGGCGGGAGCGAAGGGTGGAGCGTAGTGGTCCAGTGTGTCCCTGCGGTCCCTTCGCTGAAGGCTTTGACTGCAGTGAGAGAAACTCTGCGTCTGGTAAACAAAAATGGGACCGCAGACTGTCCCGTGGTGTCCAACTAAATTGTTACTCTTCGCTGTTAAATAGGAGCCCACCCCTGAACGCTGAGAGAAAAACCCCACTGTGTGCCCTCCCACCGCCCGATGCATGGTGAGAGCTGACGGCGCGCACAGCGGTGCAGGGCGGAGTGCAGGGCTCCGTGTCTTTTCTCGGAGAGGGGCAGATGCGAGGCTTCCGGGCCTCTGGGTCTCTTTGTGTGGGTCCACACAGGAAAGCGTGGGCAGGAAGGCTTTGGCACCACTCAGGTTGGGTTATTGGGATAATGTCCTTCTAAAAATGCTTGTTTCTCTCGCTCATGGGTGTGAAGGATGTGTTTATGTTCTTAGATAACCTGGCTGGACCTGAGGGCTGGATTTTGGCATTTGAGTCCTTCGGAACCGGATAGCCCCACGCGTGTGCCCTGGTAGCTTAGTGAAGTACGGGTGGGTCTGTGTGGCATTACTGGGGTGGGGGGGCACAGAGGGACCACCGCCTCGTGCCGCCCCTGTGATGGGGGTGCGGTGTGGGAGCGTCTCACGGTCCCTGGCTGCCATCCTGGGACTGTGTTTTGCTGTCCTGTGCAGCTGAGAGCCCTGAGCCGCCAGTCAAGGTTACCCAGCCTGACCAAGGTCGCAGCACCAGTGCAGAGAAGAGGCAGGGCTGGCAGGCCGCACTTGCGGCTTCCGCGTGTCTACTCTGGTACGTGTTCTGAGAACAATCAGGTAGGGGAGGAGGCCCGAATTCAGAGGTGAGGTATGAGTTCTTTTAGTTTTGGCCTCTTTCAGCGTAAACTTTTATCACAGTTTCCCTACAAAAACAATTTATGACTCTGAGTAGAGTGTTGCTTTTGGGTCATATTTAAGTTATCTCGTTGATTTATTTTGCGTGACAAAGTTTCACTCCCAGATCGCTATCTCCCTGTTGCTCTAGGGGTGTTTCGTGCCCCGTGCATGTAAATTTCACTGTTTCCGTACCCGTGCAGATATTGGGGAGATGCACGCAAGGGTCCTTCCAGCTGCCGTTGGAGTCTGCGGCCCCTCTTCTGTCCTCCCTGCAATCCCATTTCACGGCGCTCGGTGCCGGTCTGCGGGACTGGCTCCCCGACGGGGGACTGAGTGTTGTTCGCCCTCGGACCTGCCCCGGGACAGCAGCTGGCACATGACGGCCATGGCGTTGTTCATCATTCTCCTGAGTCTCAAGTGCCAGAGGCCCGGCTCAGAATGCACGTGCACGAAAGGTCATTTACAGGCTTTCGGGACTGAGAAGTCCTCAAGTTGATCGGGTTCTTAGGCACACGGGGCCCCAGGGCCGAAGGATGCACCAGCACCGGCTCGGCTGTGTCTTGTTCTGTGTTGGTCGCACCCCCGGACACCCTTGCTGCTCCATGGCTAGCGCCGGCTCCTTGCGTGTGCCCCGAGGTGCCGTGGCCCTCGGCCAGTCTTCAGATGCCTTCCCTGTCATTGCTCACCCGGGGCGTCCTGACCTAGTTCCACAGCTCAGAATTCCTTTCTAAGTTGAGGACTTCCAAGTGTGTGCACCTGGCCTCGACCTCTCACTAGAGCTCCAGGCTTACGTGTGTGCCTTCCTGTTGCACACTTGTGGCGTCTCACACTTGGGAAAGCTTTGGGTCCCCTGCACCCTCAAAGCCTGCTGCCGCCCTGCCAGTCCTCGCTGGTTCCATGACTGGTGTCTCCAGTCCCCCTACGCTGCGTTCCGGACCCTGCTCATGCCCTGACCCTGAGGGTCAGCTCTGATTCTCTGCTCTCTCCGCTCGTGCTCACCAGCGCTGTCTGCACACCATGTTCCAAGGTCAGCTGCCACGGCCACTCGAGGCCCTGTCATCGCTCCTGTAGTCAGCCTGCTGCCCGAACTTTCTCACTGCCCTCCTGCCTCTCGGACCCTCTGCAGCACCGCACAGCACCCAGGGCGACCTTTCAGAAAGTGGCTGTAGAGCTTGCCACACTCTGGCATAGAGACACCAGGGAGCAAATTCAAAGCACCGTACTTTGCCGTGTATACTGTGTACTTTTTTGCCCTAAATTTTGAGAGAACAATAAGGATGCTCATTGTGCATGAGTATAATGATTACATGCCATGGGCAGATCTGTGTATAACGTGCACAAAAATGTGAGCGTGCATATTATGTGGCAAAATATGGTGCTGGGCGGGTCCTGGCTCCTGACTGACCTCCTGCCCTATTCTGACCGCCCTTTGCCTTGCTCCTGACTTCCAGCTGGTCCCACCTCCTTTCTTTGAAGACCCGGGCTCCGTTCTTTCCAGAACCTGACCCCTGCTCTTCCCTCTGCTTGGCATGGCCTCCTGCAGGTCTCCACACGGCCGTCTGCCCTGGTCTCCACTCCCGTGTGTCCTTACAGAGCACTTCCTGTCACCAGACGAGAACCGGTGTCCCTCCGAGCTGTACCAGGGGTGCTCTTCTTTGTGACCTAACGGCACTCAGTGTGACTGGAGTTACATATTCTAGTTGTTTTCTCATTTGTGTGTTGCTGCCATGTAGGACTGGCCCCACAGTGCTTGTACTTGGTCGCGAGAACGTGTTGGCAAACTGGGGTCCGTGGCCAGACCCAGCCCACAGCCTGTTTTTGTAAATACGCTTTTACTGGCACACACCGTGCTCATGAGCTTCTACGTTACCTGTGGCTACTGTCACGCAGCCCCGCAGGCTCAGGGGCAGGGCCTTTGGCCCACGTGGCCTAAAGTAGTTACCCTGGGGCCCTGCATGGAAAAGTGCCTGCTGTGTCGTCTTCCTTGGCCGAGTTGGGTGACTGGTGGCATTGTTGGCTTTCGGGTTCGTCAGGCTTGTGTGGTTCCCGGGGCTCCTGGAGAGAGACTCCCAGAGGGTCCGTCTCAGTCTCCCCCCGAGCCCTGCGCAGGCCCACCTCAGAGACACTGCTGCTTGGCTGCAGCCCCCTCAGGACAGCGAGCCTCGTGCAGCGCTCGGTTCCTGTGTGCGCCAAGGTCGCCTGCGCTGCGGTCTGCCCAGTGTGCTTCTCGCGATGTCTGCGCACAGTGCCTGCTGGCGGTTGCATGCAGAGCACAACTTGGGGTTTCTGTTGCGTGTACATCTTTCTGTGACATGTTGGAATGCTTTGGGATGTAAGGAACTGTTTTTTTCTTTGTGAACTTTGGCTGGCAAATGTTTCGAGAAGTTTGGGCGTTCGGAACAAAGAGGTCTTCTCCAGGAGAAGCGTTAACTCGCTAGATCTTCGCACAGTGTGCGAGCGGCCCTTCCTCGTGGCTCACATCCTCGTCCCAGGCCCCGCCCCTGTTCCAGGGCCCTGGGGGCCACGTGCTGGCCTCTGTGGTGGAGCTTTGGGGGCCCTGGGGCTGATAGCCCCCACTGACAGGTTGGGGCTCATTCTTGAAAGGAAAATCTTCTGTTATTCAAAGAAGGAAAAGGGGATCTTGGGCAGGAAAAAATTGGCAGCCATCTATAGGAACTCAGTAAATGACGAATGAATGAAGGAATCATTTTCATTGTCTGTACTGCTTTCGAAGTTAAATATTGTTTCATTTCTCTTCCTTGGTTGGAGTTGCGTTCTGATGTTATTAGTAGAAGCAGGAGAGCAGGACCCTGGAGTGCCGGGACCGTGGGTACCGAGTCCGGTGCCTCTGCCGCTGCCGCCGCTGCCCGTGGTGCCAGCTGAGACACAAGCTCCGCTCTCTCTGACTCCAAAGTCTGGGGTGGCATTTCGGCCGTGCCTTGCACTCAGTGTCCAGGGAATTCAACTAGTATGTGTTCAGAGGTTTTGTCCCTTTTGTTTTCCAGTTGAAGACACGTTGTCATTGCATTATCAGACTGTTGGTTACCTATCTTCATGTTTTGTTTAACCCGCTAAAAACATTACTTAACCAACAAGAGAAAGAGGTTATTGGCTACAGCAGCTTTGTAGGGCCTCGTCCAAAGAGCTGCATTAAGCAACCGAGGTTGGAGTTCCCAGATCTCAAGCAACTAGGAGGGTGGTGTTCATTTTCAAGAATGTGTTTAAATCAAATTCTTTACTTATAATCAATGAGGTGTAAAAACATTTTCTAGGGTTTTGCAGTCAATGAAATTTATTTTATTTGTGTTATAAATATAGCTTTGACACTGTATCCCTGTGTATGGGAATGGAGAGAATAAATGGCTTTCATTTTTAGAAAATTTCCCTCCAGGGGAGCCTGATTTTAGGGTTTCCCAGTGACAGGGTCACCGTTGCTGGTCTTTTTCCACAGGCACCCCCTTCATTGACAGAGGAGCACGGTGACATGGGCGCGACCCGGTGACATGGGCGCGACCCGTCTCTCTGTGGCGGTTCTCACACTTCAGGACCGGCTGTACGTGGGCAGGGCGGGAGGGACGGGGAGAGGGGCCTCGTGCACCGTGGTTTCCAGCCATTGTGGAAACTTGTAAAATCGTGGTCAGCGCTTTGGCATCAACAACTTGCTTTGTGAACTCTGGCTGCTCTGTAACCACCTTTAAATGAGGAATTTCCTTATTAAACAGAGCAGCTCTGCCGCCAGCTGCCCGGGATGTGTCTGCCCCGGCACCAGCGGGAGGAAGGAGCCTCCCCTTGCCCCCGCGCCCGCCCGCTACCTGCGCCCGAGGGAGAGCTCGGCCCGCCTGCGAGCGCACACAGACCCCGGACTTGGAAAGGGTCGCATCTCGGGTTTTTTCTTTTTGCGAAATGAAGATGTGTTTGTCCAATGCCTCTCCCTCTCCCTGCTCTGCCTCGGGGGGGGGGGGGGGGTGTATTCGTGACCCTCCCCAAGGCAGGGTGCTCTGCTGTGGGTAACGCCGGAGTGTTCACCGATGGTGTCCAGACGCCCTCCGGCATTTCGGGTTTCAGATCAGCGGGGCCCGGCCTCGCTCACGCAGTGTTACCACAGAATTTCCGAACCTACAGAAGCCTAGTTCTGCAAAAGAATTTAATCACAAATTTAAAGTGTGTAAGTTAGAAACTATTGAACACGGTTGGGTCTCTTCGTTATGAAAGTTTCCATCTGGGGTTTCTCTCGAGTAGATACTGGGTAAGAAAGTAAATGCAGTGAATTCTGACTGAAAGTCGAGAATGTATGTGCAACTTTATGCAGCATGGTGGAATGGCGAGTGTGTGTGTTGTTTTTAGAAGAGTAAGCCGAGCAACTACCGCATAAAAACTTCTGCCTAACTGACAGCCACTTGCAGGACGATTTTTGAGTTGCAAGGGGAGCACCCCGTCCTCTCTGCTTCACTCACGTTGTGTTGTTTCCAGTCCCCGCCGCACGGTGAAATGGGGGCCTGCGGGCGGCGGAGCAGGGCACTCCCAGTGTTTGCGTGGGTGCCCGCGCAGAGCCCCTCTCTTCTCACTGGTCTGTAAACCGGCCGTGAGCAACCGTTGTTCTTATCCTCGAGTTCGTGGTTGTGAGGTCAGACACCACTGTCTTCGCTCGCTAGGAGACGTTTACTGTGTGCTGACAACAGGAAAGAATGGACTTTACCCCTGGCCATTTTGAACTGAGGCAGGGAACCGCCTTCAGCTGAGTGATGCTTGTAGAACATTATCTCAGCGTTTGCAAGGTCTGCTTTCCTTTCAGCCGTGTGTGTGTGTGTGTGTGTGTGTGTGTGTGTGGTGTCCACCGGACAGACCGTAGCCCGGGCCCCGAGGAAGTCTGTCCGCACAGAAAGGGTCGGCATCAGACAGGGAGTGCGCTCTGGCCACAGTGAGCTTACGTTAGAAAACTGTGACAAGAAAAATGAGAAAAACTATCCAAGTTTTTGGAAATTAACACATTCAAATGATTGATTTGTTAGATAAGAAATCATAAGGCAAATTAAAAATGTTTTGACCTGAAGGACAATGAATGTACAAAATGTTCTAGGATAAAGCTAAAGCAGCACTTAGAGGGACGTTGATAGCTTTGTGTCTTTACGTTAGGAAAGATGGTCCGAAGTCAGCGACTCAGGGCCCTACTTCGTGAAGACAGAAAGAGAAGGGCGCAGTGAGTCCTGAGGAAGGCGGAAGAAGGAAACAGGAGAGGGTGAGGTCAGGCACAACAGAAAAATGAACAGAGGCTGAGCTGTTCTCGGGAGAGAACAGGAATGACGACCGGTGTCACAAGGGAAGGCGTGGCTGTCGCGTGAGTCTCCAGTGCTCAGGCCTCGGTCGGGCCGCTCTCTCCAGCTCCGAGTTCCACAGGGGCTGACGGCCGAGGGCCCCCTCCTTAGCAGTGGTGGTGTCCAGGGGTTGGACTCTCAGTGCTGAATCCTCCTTTAAACCCTAATAGTATCTCACTGCTTATCATTACTTGAGCATGCTTCTGTTCTCTCCCTCATTCTGTTTTTCCAAATGTTTTTGGTCACGTCTGATTTAATATTGTCCTCTCACTCTGTAACTAGGGACTCACGGGACACACCCTCCACCCTCCTTGTCTTGCCCATCCGTTACCCTGCCCCCCAGCCCTGCCGTTGGATGAGTGTGTCATTTCTGTGATCCGTGATGTGTGTCCGTGTGTTGCACTTAGACGTTTTTCTGTAAATACCTCTCTATGCGTGGGTCTTTCTCTGCTGCTCGAGTTTGGAAATGTGGTTTGTGCTGTAGCCTCTGGCACAGGACTTGGAACATTGTGTTTTTTGAATGAATATTCTCATGGGAAAATACTTTACATTCTGAATAGATGAATTACATGAACTGGCTTGAGGACCACAATTTTGTGTACATGGCCTGAAATACATGACTTTCTGTAGTTGCAGTTTGATCTAACTAAATTGATGTGAAGGTTATTGAGAATTTTCCATGTGAACTCTCGTTGTTGTAAGTATTTTAATTGAAGTGTTCATCAGTTCTTTGAAAGGTGGAGGGACTAGAATATGCGTTTCACGTGCAGTGACAGTGCGTCGTGGTAGCGGATCCGCTTCGTCCCGATGCTCCGAGGGCCACGCTGCGGTCTGTTGCGCGCAGTGACGAGGTGAACTGGTTGTGGAGGTGTGTGCCGCCTGACGGGCACCCTGGTTCCTCTCCCCGCGGTCGCAGACAGTGTGTTCTTTCGTCCTGGAGTCTTCGGATGTCCCCTGGTGAATACGGCTCAGAATTAGTTAATAACACTATTCCATCTTTTTAGTTGTCACAGTGACACTCTGAAGAAACGTGCTCACAGTCTCTGCCTGGGGCTCCCAGAGCGGGTCTCTGCATGCGGACCCCACTGCGCCGCCTGAGACAGCGAGGGCGTTTCCTGGTAACCCGAGAGCTGAGAGCTCGGAGAGGGGCGGACAGCCGAGGGGCGGGCAGCCGGCACTGCCGCTGTGCTGCGGGCCTGCGTTTAATTACAAAGCAGGGCGTGTCTGCCTCCCCGGTTCACGTTAGCGCGAGCCTCTGACCCACGCGACTCAATGTCTTCCCTTTGAGTCTGAGCCTGCAGTGGCCCTCCTTCTGCCGCCTGAGCCGGAGGGAAGCGCTCTCCCTCCTGGCCCAGGTGTGCCCGAGAGCAGGCCCTCCTTTGTAGCTGAATGCATTTGAGTCCTTTCAGCAAACTTTTCAGAAGTAAAATTGGAGATCAATAGTTTGAGGGTTTTCATTTTCTTTTAGCCGCTAATAGACAAATAGTGTGTGAACCTCTTTAAAACATGTTAACATTACAGCTGCTCAACAATGCAGCGAGAAGGCGCGCTTTCCTGTGTAAGACATACCTGCAGAGCAGGTAAGGCCGTGTCTGTTCCACTGCATTTCTAGTAACCAAGCCTTTTCCTCCTTTTTCCTTAGGTTCTTGATTATTACGGACCATTTTCTGAAAAGCCCGGAATTGGTCAAAGCCATGCACGCCAAAATGAGCAATCAAGAAAGGTAACCCCCAAAACCAGTGTGGTTTTGAGGATTTAGCATTCCATATAGAGTATCCTGTACACATGACTGAAAGACTGTGCGGTTTCGCAGTTGGCACAAAATCTCTAAATACATGTTTCTGTGTCAGTAATGGTTTTAAATTGGTTGGTTAACATTACAGCTCAGCCACAACAGGCAGTGATTACCGTGGGGCTGAGGATCCAGGTTGGCGCCATTGTTCGGTGAGGATGCATTAAACACGCTGGGGATGGAGCCGTGATTTACGGCGGGATCTGCGCAGCTCCGTCGGACCATGCGTGCCGGGAGAGTGCCCGTGGCTCCCCTCCCCAGGGTCGCAGTCCGGGATCTGCTCCACCAGGCCCGCGGCTTCCGGCGGGCTCCCAGGCCCCTGAGCAGCCAGAGCCCGGCTGCGCCCTGTGTCCCGGCTGCTGCAGCAGGGGGTGGGGGGGCAGCGAGCGCCCCCCAGAGCGGGCTGAGACCCCTGCCTCGGAACGGTGGCAGGTCTGTGTGGGACGGTGCAGGTCTGTCCCCGGTTTGCCTTCGGCTTCTTGGCCCATAAAATCAGAGGACTAAGAAAAATGACTCACAGTTCTCTTTCCACTCCAGCAGGACGACGTGCTTTCCCGAACCTTGTTGGAAGTGTTGTTGTCTTAGGAAAATAAAACTTGTACTCAGAAGTCTGATGACCAAAAACTGACGTAATGATCCAACACCTTAAACAGAGTTAGCCCTTTCATCGCGGCCACAGTGTCTGTGCTTGCCGTGGCTCTGGCACTCTTCCCGGGTGCGGGGCCCGGGCAGTTCAGCCGCAGCCCCCTTTGGCCCGGTGCTCGGTGGTGCTTTTTCTCTTCCAGTGTTTTTAACGAAGAAGAAAAGCCCGCGCTTTTAAGTCGGTTTAAATGTGATGTTTCTAGACCCATGCCTCCTGCCACCATCACCTATGCATACTTTTATCCTTAAAAAATAATTATTTCTAGTTTTTCTACCTAAAACGAGTAACGAGTGATAAGCAGCGCTCCAGTCAGCCACGGCTTCGTGGTAAGGGGCCCGTGATGCCGGGGACACAGCGCAGCTGCGTTTTAGTGTCGAGCTTGCCCCCTCCACGCGCTGTCGGGCGACCCGTCTCTACACCCACCCGGGATCTCACCGAACCAGGACGGCAGACGGCACGTTTCCCACGGTCGTTCACGCGGCAGCTGTAGCCACCGCCTCCCACACCGCAGTTTCCCGCTCGAGGGTTACCTCCGCCTTTATTTTGCTTCTCAAGGAGACTTGCCATCATCTCATCACATGATTTATTGTGAGTTGGACCTCGTCACAGACCTGCCTGTGGGGGTGACACGGCCGTTACACGGCTCGCTGTTCTGTGGGCTCACGTGTCCCAGGCCGCGCTTGGCACAGAGCAGGTGCAAAACAGCGCTGCTGGAGGGGAAGCCGGAGTCAGCGAACGGACCGTCTTGCTCACGAAAGGTTGCGGCCGTCGGCAGAGTGGTGTGCCGTCCCCTGCTGGGCCGGAGACCCCGCACCGTCCCTGGCGCCGCCGCCTCCGCTTCTCGGGCTACACGGCCAGTGAGCCTGCAGGGGCCCGGCTCAGGGTCTGTGACTTCCCTGTACGCGGCACAGCTCCGGGGCCCCTGAGGTCACCTCTGACTGGACTGTAAAAGACACACGACGCAAACTCACCCTCTTAACCACTGTCAAGTGTGCGGTTCAAGGATGAAGTCTGTCCACACTGTCGGGGAGCCCAATCCAGAATGTGTTCCTCTCACGACACCGGAACTGTGCTCATGAACAGCTCCCCTTCCCCGAGCCTCGGCAGCCCCCATCCTGCTGTCTGTCTCTGAGTTTGACCATGTTCCGTGTACGTGTCTGTCCGTTTGTGACCGGCTGCCTTAGTTCCCTGACACGATGTCCTCAAGGGTCATCCGTGTTGCAGCGGGTGGTGGAACCGCTTCCTCTTCCGGGCTGAGTCGGGTTCCACCGCGCATGTACATCTCATTTTGCTTACCGAGTTGTTTATTGATGGAAGGTGGGGTTGCCGTCCAGCACCGTTCAGCTGCCGTGACGAGTGCTGCTGGGAGCGCGGGTGACGTGAGAGGGCCGCTGCTCTGTCCTGAGTTTCCTCTTCCCCCGTGGCGTCGGCTGCTGTCCTGCCGGCGCAGAGCCGCGCTCCCCTCTCAGTGGCACGCACGGCTGCTGCTGCTGCGGGCTGCAGTCGGGTTCCGAGGCGTGGTCCTGAGGCCCTCCGTGATCCTTCCTTTCCCTCTCTGCCCCACCTCCCCTGCCAGCCACCACGCACAGCTCGCAGTCCTCCCGGCCTTCCGGCCTTTCCTGCCTTTGCACATGCGCGCTCTCTGTTCCCAGAGCGACTGGACCGCCGCCGCCTTGTCTCCGAGAAGATGCACACGCTCCGTGGGCCCTTGTCAGACCTCCGAGAAGATGCACACACTCCGTGGGCCCTTGTCAGACCTCCGTGAAGATGCACGCGCTCCGTGGGCCCTTGTCAGACCTCCGAGAAGATGCACGCGCTCCGTGGGCCCTTGTCAGACCTCCGAGAAGATGCACACGCTCCGTAGGCCCTTGTCAGACCTCCGAGAAGATGCACACGCTCCGTGGGCCCTTGTCAGACCTCCGTGAAGATGCACGCGCTCCGTGGGCCCTTGTCAGACCTCCGTGAAGATGCACGCGCTCCGTGGGCCCTTGTCAGACCTCCGAGAAGATGCACGCGCTCCGTGGGCCCTTGTCAGACCTCCGTGAAGATGCACGCGCTCTGTGGGCCCTTGTCAGACCTCCGTGAAGATGCACGCGCTCCGTGGGCCCTTGTCAGACCTCCGTGAAGATGCACGCGCTCCGTGGGCCCTTGTCAGACGCCACCTGCTTCCTCTCGGCTATCCTGACTTTCCCAGACCAGATTCTTTGCGTCCTCATTGCAGGTTCATCACTAATTACTGCTGTTCTGCTAGTGTGCGTATCCTTCAGGACACAGACAGCACCTAGGGACTTCTCTGTCCTTAACGCCCAGCAGAATCAGTCCCAGGAGAGAAGGGGTAGTCAGCTCACACCGAACACTTACCGAAACACATCCTTGGGGTGGTGTCTCTGTGACACTCTGACAGCAGCTGGCGAGGTTGGGGGAGTGGCTTTCCTGAAGCAGTGGGCGTGGCTCTGCTCAGCAGGGTTCTGGCGATGCTCACTGTGGTCACTCTGGGCCTTGGTGAACGAAGACATGTGTCATTGCTCAGGGGCCATGCTGAACTTGGCACCCAACCCGCGGAGCCACACTGGTCAGGGCGACCTTGCTCTTCTCAAAACGCTTATCTTGTATGAGAACACGTGTAAGTCAGAGATTCAGCATATAGTTGCCCGTGTCCTAGGTCTAAGAAAATGTCACCGAAGAACCAGCTTAGTTTTTTGTTCTACATTTGGGGCGTTTAAAGCTTTTTCTCTCATGAACTTGTACACAGCTCTTGGGAGGAAAGTCGGTCAGTGTCTGAAGCAGCACAGATCTGAACCCACAGGCCGGTGTCAGAAGGCTGGCACCATCGCTGTCCCTGTGTGGTAGACAAGTGCACAGGACGAGAGGTTCCATGGCTTGTCCAGGGTCCCACTGGAGCGGACGCCAGAGCCAAGACTCAGTTCAGGCAGCCTGGCCAGAGTCTGTCCCGAAAACCGCTGCCCTCTGCCACCTGCCGCGGGCCGCTCAGGTAGGAAAGTGTTTGTGCTACACGTGAAGACACTCAACAGTGTGCTGCATGAGAACATGTGAGTTTAATACTTTCAGGAAAAGATAAATCCTCCTCTCACTGGGTGGGTTCTTTCTCCTGAACGTCGGTGGATTTCTCTGGAACTGATGGCGTGGCCGCCATGGCATTTCGGAGGTCATGACCGGTCGGCAGATGTGAGCTCAGGAGCGCCCGGAGGCAGGCCTGACGGCCTAACCTCGGTTTCGCCGGGAGATAGGTTTTGCTGGAGGTGGGGCTTTGTGGTTCGCATTAAACGTGGTTACACGGCCTCAGCCAGATTTCTAGCTGCAGCAAACTTTGTTTTCAGGAAATGGCAACCAAAAATATTCTGGCTCGAGATTTGTACTTCTGTTTCCCGTGCCCTCTAAATTGCACGTATACACACATGGAAGCAATTTAATTATGCCAGCAAATTTTGTGACATATTTGACCGCTTAGGATTAGAGGAAGTGGGGCCCGACTGCAGGAAGACAGGGCGCTGTACACAGGCGGCAGGCAAGGGCTGCACGCACTTCCCACCGCTCCGCGGGTCGGCTTCCGGCGGCGCTCCTTTGATTTGCTTCGTTTCGGGGATTCTGACTCTGCTCTGAGCGGGGCGCTGCCGCCTCCGTTGTCCAGGGAAGTGGCGCGCCTCACCTTAGACACAGCGCCTGCCCTCCAGGGCCCTCTGACCTCTCCATGACCCTCTCCAGAGAGCTCTTGTAGGGAGAGGGGCGGGGTTGTGGTAGCTGGAACACAGGTACGTTTGGTGATGATGTCCCAGGAGAGGAGCAGACACAGTGGTTTGGGAATGTGGGGGAGGGGCGGGGTCCCCTTGGCCTTGGGAGTAGTAAGTAAAGACCTCACGGGGCAGGCGGCACTTGACAAGCCCGTGGGGGGGCAGGCCTTTGCCAGGCGCACGTGAAGGGGAGCGTGGACATCTTCTAGTGGAAGAACAGGACGGGCAGGCGCAGGTGCGTTTGGGGGAGCGAGGGGGAGTCCAGTCTGGCTGGAATGAGAGATGCTGGTGGGAGACCCTCTCGGCAGGAAGGCCAGGGTCAGTGCGTGTTTGGGTTCGCCCGGCAGACATTATGGAGTGCCTCCTGATCAGACACACTGGACAGAAGTCCCGACCCCTGGGGCGTATGTTCCACGGGTGACGGAGACACAGGAAGACCTGAAGCATCCCCTCTGCCGGGTGCTGACCCAGGCACGGTGCGTGGGGTTACCCGGCCGCTCTTGGAGCTGCCCGGGAGTTAGCGTCCTGGGGTCCAGGCGGGACTAGGGGCCCTGAGCCTCTGTAGTGACGAGCTGCGCAGTCGGGGGGAGGGCCTGAAGGGCCAGAGGAGTCCAGTGCTGGCGCCGGGTGGGGGTGGGGCCTGCCGGTGGCACTTGGAGCTCGGCAGGGGAGTCGGGGCTCCTGTGTCCGTAGGGACGCCTCTTGGGCAGTAGCGAGTGTGTTCTGTGTCTGAGTTGGCCGCTGGCAGGCGGATAGGATGGACAACACTGGTCGTTGTCAGCAGAGCTCCGTGGTGAGTGAACTCCCCCCGCCCCCCGTGCAGCGTGGCTGGCGCCAAGTGCCGTCCCCGCGGGAGTGACGGGGCCAGCCACTCCGAACGGTGCCGTGTTCCGTGTGGGGCTGAGGGGCGTCACGGGAGGCCCCTGGGGAGCCGTCTCGGTGCTTCCCCAGTGGGAGCACCTGTCCGAGTCCACGAGGGATGAGGCTGTGTCCCAGCCCACGGACCTAGAATGTCCATTTGGGGTGGGGGCTCCCATTCGAGCAGCCCTCAGTAAGACAAGCACTGTGCTCATTCAGCACCCAGGGTGCCCCCCGAGGCACAGCGGGGGATGGTGTGCCACCGTCCCTGCCCCCGCGGAGGGGGAGGAGGAAGGTATCACAGTGAGTCCTTCTCCCTGGCGGTTCATTTGGGGCAGGTAACTTGGGCGGAAGTTCTGGGTGCGGAGTCAGAGCCGGCTCCTGGGGTGGTGGGACTCGGCAGAAACGGGGGCCTGGCCTTATGCGCGTTTCTGCCCCCGTTTCCCACCGACTCGGTCCCGGGCAGTCGGACCGGCTGCCCTGGGGCACGGCTCTCGGCCAGCGGGTGTGCGGACTGGGCGCGCAGCGGTGCGCTGCGGCGGCGGACGTGCCGCCGGTGTCTTTGGATGAGTTTCCTAGCCTTTGGGACTCTGTGCCTCTGTAAAATGGGGATAATAATAGTAGCCGCCACAGGGGACTGTTGTGGTGACTGACCGAAATATACATAAAGCGCTCAGTGCCCGGCATGTCATTATCACTCAATAAACGTGGGTGATATTTCTGCTCCTTCGCCTCCCTGCTATTACGGCCACCGCTGTCGCGGCCACTGCCATCGTTCCCACCGCCAGTGCTGTCACTGCTGTTGTCGGTGGGGCCGGGCCCTTCCGCGGGATCCCGAGGAGAGCGTTCCCGGGACCCAGAGCCCCGGAGGTTGTGGGCGGCAAAATCTGTTGGAGCGGAAATAGACTCCTGGGTCGCCGTGTCCCATCTCTGTCTGTCCCGCCATGGAAGAAGTCCAGCCGTGTCCTCAGCAAGGCCAGGCCAAGGCCAGTGTCCAGAGCTTCTGGTTCATATTAAAGCCGAGGCCTTTGGAGCCTGCACAGGCGGCTGTGGCCCCTGTGGTTGCTGGAGCCACACAGTCGCGTGCTCCTGGGGAGAGAGCGTGTGCGTGAACACAGCGAGTGTGTCACCGGGGCGGGGTGGGGGCTCTTCTTTGTCCCCTGGGATTGCATCAGCTGGGGCTGGGGACGGGCCAGGTGCTCTTTCAGAACAACCAGCCAGCTTCCCAAGCTTTGCACGCTTCTGATAGGCCCACCCCTAGTTAGACGGACAGGCCTCTGCTCAAGCACCTCCCCCTGCGCCCCCAGCAGTCTGGTACCAGAGGGGGGAGGTGGGGTGCGTCCATCCCCTGGGCAGAGAGATGCTGTGGTCCCTGGAGTGCGGAGCTGCAGCTTCCTGGGGAAGGACACAGGCTCCTGTTTTCCAGTTTATTAAGCTCAATGTCCAATTCCCTTTGCTCTCTCTCCTTTATTAACAACTAGTTAACTACCTCTGTGGTAACATTACCACCACTGTTCTCATTACCACAGTGGTTACTGCCCCTACTGTTGTTCCTACCACCTCTGTTACCACCCGCACAATTGTTGCTGCCACTGCTGTTGTTACTGCCACCACCACCACTACTACGGTTTTCCTGATGACCTTGACTTTTTCCTCGAGGCGGCATATAGCCACTGACTTACTTCTTGATAAGACCCTGTGAAACATGTGTTATTCTTGCCATGTGCCTCACTGGAGATGTGGCATCTGCCCGGGGTCACTACAGAGGTAGCTGAGGTGGTGTATACACTCAGTCGGATGCCCAGATCAGTGACCTTTGCCCCGCAGCACAGGTGCTTCTGGCGTCTGCAGCTCACTGAGGCACCAATGAGACAAGTCCAGCCACAGCTGTGTGTCTGCCTGTGTCTTGGTTAGCTGCTTGTCCCAGGTTACCACATTTTTGGCCTTTGTGGCACTCCGTTCAACGCACTGTTCACGTGGAGGAGCGCAAAGGTGAATTCAAAGTCCGGTGGACGTGTGGGCCCTTCTGGGGAGCTCAGTTGGTTAGGGTGTCATCCCGATACGCCAAGGTTGCAGGTTCGATCCCCAGTCAGGGCACACACAAGAATCGAGCAGTCAATGCGTGCATAAGTGGGACTTTGAATCAGTGTTTTTTCTTTCCCTCTCTCTCTAAATCCAATCAGTCCATAAGTGAAAATGGCTGGACATGTCAGCCTGAATTTGAACTCAATATCTTACTTTCAGAATGACAGAATATTGTTTCTTGCCCTAGAATTCTCATAAACCTCACTCACTCTTTCCCCTTCCTTCTTTGCCTTTTACTCCAGCCCTCTGATAAAAAAACAAAACAAAACTCTTTTCAGGATGGTATGGGCATGACTTTTAAAATTATAGCCTGCATCAATTTAAGCATAAAATAAAAATTTTGCTGTATAATTTTTTCTAAAATTCTTCGCATCTACATTGCTGTTTTTAAATGAAACAGGAGTCGTAATTCTGAGGACAGAGCACGTACCTGTTGAATCAGAAGCGAGTGGGGAATAGAGTGTTAGCGCCGGCCAGTGGCTGGGAGACAAGGTCTCAGGGGCTTGACTCTGGCCTGAGGGGCCGGGGCTGGGCAGCCCCCGGGGCGGCCCGAGTGGTGCTTTCCGGGCTGGAGGGAGCAGGGCTCTCGTCCGACGTGGGTGGTTTTAGACGGCCGGTCTCCGGCCTCTCTGACTGGGTCTTCCTCGCCTTCGCCCCTCACGCCTGCGGGAAGAAGTCAGTGAGCAAACTGCGTGTGGTAGACTGGCGTTCCGCTGTCCTCCGGGGGTGTCACGTGCACCCCTCTCCCCCAACCGGAAGAGGAAAGACACTCCACAGTGTGCCCCATTTTCCCTGACTGCACAGTACATTTCAGTGCACACGTTTTCTGGGATGGAGGCAGGGATGGCCAACGTGATGTACAACTGAAGTAAGTGATTCGGGAAAAGATTTCCTGCTTGAGTTGTGTGCCGTACGTGTGATTCCTGTCCTCTAAGAAAAGGGCAGTGTTCTGACCGCGGCCAGAGGCAGAGGGAGTGCGGAGCTGGGCGAGCACTCTGGTGGGGAGGGCCCGTGTACCAGGGTAAGAATTTTGGACCCACCCCTTTTAGAAATTTAATTATTTTAAAAATAAGTTTATTTGGGTGATACTGGTTGGTAACATTAATATAAGTTTCAGGTGTGTGACTTTATGCTATGACGTGTCACACTCCACTGTGTGCCCCCCCGCTCAAAGTCTAGTCTACTTTTGTCACCACGTGTTTGACCCCCTTTACCCTCTTCATCCTCCCGCTCTTTGTCCCCCCGGCAGCCACCACTCTGCTCTCTGTGCCTTTTGTTTGTGTGTTGTTTTTCGTTTTACACCCCACATGGCAGAGAGAGCCCGTGGTTCTTGTCCGTTTCCGCCTGCTGTAGTTCACTCTGCGGGACTCTGTCGGCGTCGCCCGTGCCGTTGCAGGCGGCGGCGTTTCGTTTGCTAGGGCTGAGGAGTGTGGGGCTGGCCAGAAGGTTCGTTTGTTTTTTCTGTAAGATGGCTGTAGTAGTGCTTAGTTGTCTTTGACTCCATTCCAAGCAGTTTTGTTAGATTGTATTGGGACAGCTGTCATATCATCTTGCATTTAAAAAAAACTTATCAAAATTGGTGAACTTTTGTGTAGCCATTTTAATATTAAAGATGGAAGAAAATAAGCAATGCTTTTGGCATATTTTGCTTTATTATTTCAAGAAAGGTAAAAATGCAACTAAAATGCAAAAAAGAGATCTGTGCAGTGTGTGGAGAAGGTGCTGTGACGACCGAGCGTTCACATGTGGTGTGCGAAGATTCGTGCTGGAGGCTCCCTGCTGGACGGCGCTCCTCCGTCGGGTCGTCCAGGTGAGGTTGACAGCGATCAGATTGAGACGCTGAGTGAGAACAGTGAACGTTCTCACCATGTGGGAGGTAGCCGACATCCTCAGAATATCCAAATAAGCATTGAAAATCTTTTGCACCAGCCTGGTTATTATGTTAATCCCTTTGATGTTTGGGTTCTGCATAATTTAAGTGAAAAAAACCTTGACTATATTTCCTCATGCTTAAATGTAACAATGTTCCATTTTTAAAGCACATTGTGATGGGCCATGAAAAGTGGGTGCTGTGCAATAACGTGGAATGGAAGAGACCGTGGGGCAGCGGCATTGACCCCCACCCACCACACAGAAGGCCGGTCTGTATCTGAAGGAGGTGATGCTGTGTACGGGGTGGGACTGGAGGGGGGTCTTCTTCTACTACGAGCTTCTTCCGGGAAACAGAGCGATTCGTTCCAGCACGCCCCGCTCCCAGTCAGACCAGCCTGAGCGGCACTCACCGAAAAGCGTCCAGAACTGGTCAACAGAAAATGCAGACTCTTCCACCAGGATTAGCGAGACCACACGTTTCTTTGACGACCAGGCGAAAACTGTTACAACTTGGCTGAGACGTTCTGATTTGTCCGCCACATTCACGAGACACTGCACCTTTGGATTTCCATTTATTTCTGTCTTTACAGAATTCTGTAGTGGAAAAACTCCAGTTCCCTGGGAAACCGTGAAAGGCATCTAGAGTAGCTCCTTGCTCAGAAGGGTGCAAGGTTTTGGCAAGGCGGATTTATGACGTTGCCTGCAAGATGGCAGAAGGCAGTGGAACGAAACGGTGACTGCGTTGTTCAACAAAGGTGTTGGCGAGAATGAGAAACGTGTCCTTCGTTTTTACTTAGAAACCGCACGGACTTTTTGGCCGCCCCGTACTCCACTGTGTAAAGACGTGCGCCCCGTCGTCCCTATCCCGTCGTCGGCCGAGGGGCACTCGGGCTGCTTCCGTGGCTCGGCTCCCGCGGGCAGCGCTTCGGCGAGCAGAGGGGTGCATGTGTCTTTAGGGGTGCAGATGAGTGTCCTCAGTTTGTTTTGGTAGCTCCCAGGAAATGGGCCCACTCACCGCTAGTGGGAGCCAGTAAAAGAGTTTTAATGGCAGGTGACTCAGTATAAGTAGCATCATCTAATGAAGTGTGATTTATTCTCAGGTGACGGTTAAACTTGGTCTATATTTTATATTTTGAAGATTCATTTCTGACTTTTCCCTTCTGCCCTTCAAAGTGGCTCACTCTCCGTCTCCCAGATGTCCGGTCTCAGAATCCCGCTCCAGAGCGCGGAGTGCGCCTGCCGCGCCGGGAGCAGTCCGCGGAGGCGGCGCCTCTGCGGGATGTGTAATGGAGGCGAAGCCTGCCTTTGCCTTTCCTTAGCTCCTGCATCCAGGTCCTTCCTCACCCCCGTGGGTCCCTGGGCCTTTCTGTCTCTGTTGGTCACCACCGCCCTGGGCCCCCCTCCTCCATCCTGACCTTGGTCACCACCGCCCCGGCCCCGCCCTCCCCGTCCCCACCCTCACAGGACTCCATCAGGATCTGCCTCCCGCTGCAGGCCTGCGCCTGCTGCGCCCTTGCCCAGTGCCCGCGCGGCCGTCTGGCTCCTCGGCCCTCCGCACCGCTCTCTGCGCGCCTGTGACTCCGTCTGATAGAGTTGCTTTCTTCCGTGAAATCACTCATTTTCAGTGATAATCTTCGATGCGAAACTTTCGAAAGCCAAGGAGCATGACTTCTTACACCAGCAATAACGGCCACATTATGCCAAAATACAAGGAGTGTTTTTAGAGCAGAGCTTTGTGACTCCCCGTGGAGTCACAGTCGGTAGGGGCCAGCTGCCCAGCGCTCCCGGAGAGCCGGCCTGCCTGGGGCAGGTGGGGGTCTGGCGGTGTGGCCTGGAGCGAGTGCCCGTTCATTTCCGAGGGCTCCGTGGGAATGCGGGAAGTGAAGTGTCCTCACGCCGAGCTGTTCGTTGTTCTTTTGGACTCAGCTGAGGAGGGGGTCACTGGTTTTAGTTTGCAATGGTAATCGTTACAAGAGGTCTGAGGTTTTAGGAGTTTTGAACATTATTAAGGCCTGTGGGTAGTTTTTCCAGACTGGAGAGCTTTCCCATCAAAACAGATTTATTTCCTCACTCGAAGGAGTAAGCAGTTCCTGTTTGTCTTTCATGGAGGAATGCTGCGTGCCTACCGGAAGTGCATTTCCCCACTGGCTGAGTGTTTCAGGCACTCACACCCTGTCTGGCACGTAAATAAAATAAGTAAAGATTTACACATCCAACCCCAAATCAGAACGTCACTTGGAGGAGCATCCTACTGGATTCGTGCTGGACAGATGGCCCCGCCTGTGACTTGTCTCTTCGAAGAGAGGGAAAGGGGTTGTCGAATAAAAATGTTTACCGATAATATTAATGTTGACGTAAAAAATGGCATAGGTTGGACTCCGGCCCCCAGAGAAGACAGTAAAACCAGCTGTCCGGGCGCCTGGCCCAGGAGCCTAGGATTGAACCCTGACGCAGCTGCGCACGACTCGTGACCCCCGGCAAGTGACCTCAGTGAGGCCTCCTCCCCCATCCTTCGGGCGAGGCTGACGGCCGTACCTGCCGCGGAGTTTTTGCGTAGGTCAAATGAAAAAATGTGTGTAAGATGCTTTACTCGAGTAAGCAGTGGATGTGAGCACACTTAATTTGCTGTTGTTATTATTATTACTAGGTGTAATATAAAACTGACAGCATTTCTGAAATGTTCAATTATTTCAGGGCTCAAAGTAATGGATATAAAAAGATGCTTCTTTCTATAGCCAAGTCACATCAAAGAAATCGAGATTTTAAAAAATAGGTAATTGATAAGGATTAATTTTATTCATAAAAAATTATTTTCCCTAGCTAGATATAAAAGCAAAGTAAGGAACTTAAAAATTAAAAATATTCTCTTAACGTGTTCTCTACGAATATTTTTAACATTGTAGACTTTCAATATCGTGTGTTCACTAATGACTTTGTTTTGCAGGGTGACGTTGCTGGACGTTATGATCGCCAAAATAGCGGGCGAGGAGCCCCTGAGCAAGGACGACGTGCCCGTGTTTCTGAGCCATGCCGAGCTGATCGCAGGCGCCTTCGTGGCGCAGTGCAAGACGGTGCTGAACTTGGCCTCCGAGCAGCGTGACGATGAGGTGTGAGGCACCCTAACTCGGCTAGGGGCTCGAGGAGAACTCTGTTGTAAACACGTCAAAAGATGTCATAAGGCCCTACTAGCGCTTGCGGGTCTCCCCTCCTCCCCCTTCTGTGTTGAAACCTAATGACAAGTGTGATGGTGTCGGGGGTCGGGCCTTTGGGACGTGACCGGGCCACGATGGGGCTCTTGTGCACGGGCTCGGCGCCTTCTATTTCATTGTATCTGTTTCCACCCTCACCCGAGGGTGCGGGTATTGAGTGGCGAGGGAGGAAGGGTAGAGGGGGATTGAGAGAGAGAGAGATTGATGTGAGAGAAACACTGATCAGTTGCCTCCTGTATGCTCCCGGGCTGGGGATTGAACCCGTAACCTTTTGGTGCACAGGATGACGCTCCAACCAACTGAGCCACTTGGCCAGTGCCAGTTTTTTTTTAAAAACCCTTACAATAATGTTACGGTAACCATTCTTGTAAAAATGTCTTTGCGGTTTCGGACAAGTAAATTTGGGATTATAAATTCCTGGAAGTTGAATTGCTGAGTCAAAGGATATGTTTATTTAAAATTTTAGAAATATTTCTAAACGACACACCAATAGAGCACCAGAATGTGTGGGTCTACAACCCCACACTAATTTTATTTATCATTTCTCTTTCACTTTTTTTCAAGGACCAGTGTGTTCATTTGTTTTCATATTTCATTTCCTTTTAATGTACATTTATTAATGAGCCTTTTCAGAAAATTAATATGTCTTTTCCTTAAAATATTTTGTTGGAATTGATTTTTGGTTTGTTAGCCTTTTAGAAGTTTTTTTTTGTTTTTAATCTAGTTAGGCTTATTAATTTTATTCTTAAGGTTTCTGCAATTTTTTATATAGTTAGTAAAACCTTCATCACTTAGGTTGTGGAAATTATACACCTTTATATTCTACTTCTTTCCATATTTTGTGTACATTTTTTTTATCCACACCCAAGGACATGCTTACTGGTTTTTTGATGGGGGGGGGGTGGTGTGGAGTGAGAGAGGGAGAGAAACATTGATGTGAGACAGAAACTTCGATCTGTTGCCTCTTGTTTGTGCCAAGACCAGGGACCGAACCCGCAGCCCAGGGATGTGTTGTGACTGGGAATTAAAGCCGCAACCCTTTGGTTTATGGGATGATGCTCCAACCAACTGAGCCACACTGGCCAGGGCATTGTCTACGTTTATGATTAACCTAGAGTTTATTTGTGAGTAAGGAATGAAGTGTAGATCCAAATGAATTGTTTACGACTTTTGACTGTCCAAGATTGTGAAATCTTTGGTGACTGCTTGGCTTTGAATCATGGTTTCTTCTACTAGCGGATGTCAGCTTTTGGAAGTGTTATTTTTCTCTCTGTGCCCCAGGTTCTTTACCCGGGAGACGAACTGTATTTGAATGTCAGCATCCAGTCGGTGGACTGGTGTGTACAGCTGAATGTTAGCTGTACGTTCCCTGAATGCTAGCTATTCGTTATCGTGTCAGTGTCATTTAGGGAATAAATTCATCCTTTCCACTTAATACCTGTGTCATGTATTAAACTCTTACACATTTTGGGGTCCATTTCTGGATTGCCAGCTTTTGGAAGGAAGAGATATTAGCAACAGGCAAAGCATTCAGAGAGCTGCCCGGGAGTGTGCGGTGAGTATACAGACGGACACGCACACCGTCCCCTGCACGAGGCCGTGCTTAGTTGCCTTCCAGCCAGACACAGGTTCTCTGCATTTCTGTGCACAAGAATCGTTTGCATTGTTATCATTTTTCTACGACTGACAGTTGTAACTTAGCCCAAGGACACTAAAGATCGAAGACAGATTTTCTAGAGAGGAGACAAATCTTTTTTTTCTTTCTTGCCCACTTGAAAGTCTTGTACCTTTGATTTACCTGCGTCTGTCTTTGTGAATCCCCTAGAGCCTGATTTAGTGAATGTAGGTTTATAGTACTGGGAGGGCATGGGACGCGTCACTTTTTTTTTTTAAGAGAATATTTTCTGGCTGTTACTTCATTGCTAATTTCCAGATGGTCCTTAGAATACTTTATTAATGAAAGGATTCTATTTATTACAATTAGGGGTGTGTTAGGTAGAACTAGAGCATGTTGTGGGGGGTTTACTTGGGTTAGTGTCACAGTGTTGAGGAGCTGGAAGGAGATTTTTGACTGCCTCTTCCAGCCCGACACGTGCTCATCACCGCCTTCTTTCGCCGCAGCCCCCGTTCTCATGCCAGTCGCCCTGGATTAAAACAGCTTTACCGTATTTCATCAGCGAATACTGTATGTGCATCTCTAAAAGATAAGGAGTCTTTTCACACTTAACCGAAATACAGCCACTGCATCAAATCAACAGTATTTATATGATCCCCATTGCCCCCTTTTTCCTGAAGTTTATGTCATTGAATCGGGGTACAAATGAGGGCATTTGGTTGATAGGTCTCAGCTCTTTCCGTTTACAGGTTCCCTCCTCCTCTTCCCCTCGCCCCCACCCCCCGCTCCACCTCCTCCTTTTTCTCTTTTCTGTGCTAGTTATTTGTTGAAGAAGTTGGATTGTTTTATCTGTGGAGTCTTCTAAAGTTTGGATTTTGATGACTATATCTCCATAGTGGTCTTTAACATACTCTTCTTTTCCTTGAATTTCCTGTGAATAATAATTAGTTCCAGAGGCTTATTCAGAGTTGGTTCCTTTCTTGTCTTTTTTAAGTAAGGTTGGTGACGTGTACATTTATCAAGAGGCTCAGAACGTCTGCTTGTCTCTTTCGTGATGTTAGTTAATGATTATTAACCTAGACTCATTCATCGTTAGGGGTTGCAAAATATCATTCATTTTTCATTTATTAGCTGCCGTATTTTATACAGAGAATCTTCCCCTAATCAGCCGTGGGTTATATAAGGTACAGTTTGTCTCTCTGACCTTCACTACCAGTATTGCGAGGAATGAGTCAATTTTGTGGTGTCATCCAAAGGTGACGAGTGCCTTGTTGTGTTCTAATTATTATGAAGTCTTGGCTTTAAAACCACGTGATTTCAGTCCATCGTAGCTATAATTCTTCCTAACTTCTGAGTGCCCTTGTTGGCCTGGGGGCCTCTCGGGTCACTTCTGATTTTTCTCTGACGTAACTCTGCTAGTTTCGGATAGCTTCCCGCCGTCTGGTGTGATGAGATGTGCTGGATCATCCTGTGTGTGCCTGTCCCAGACCTAGAACCAGTCAGCCATTTCCTGAAGGAGAAAGGGTGTTGGGAGATGACAGCCAGAGCATCCCCCCACCTAACAAAAGAGGGGGCGGCCCCAGCCGAGCAAAGGCGGTGGGTGTCTTGGGTCCCTTACAAGTGGTACTCACTTCAGACTTCATCTAAGTGTTTTCCTGTAATTTTTTAACTAGCAGGTAAAGCTATCGAATAAAGTTAAAGAGGCAAGGCATTAAAAATGTGTCATTTTTTGCTATTTGTTTTGAGATTTTAGGTGCTATATTAAAATAGTACTTTTAAATTTACTAGAGAATAATAAATACATATTTAGAAATAACAAAAGTAATTTATTTTATTTTGAAGATCGTTATCTTCATTACTAAAATTACAGCATCTACCACATTTTGTTAAATATTGTGTACTTTAAAAATTAGCTCAAAGTCTGTACAAAAATTGCATTTTAACATTTCATTTTGACTCCTTGTTGCCATGCCATTGGCAGTTGGTAGTTTCTCGATAATGTAGTCTATTTGAAAATAAACTCTTTAGTAGTCAGATGAACATTTTCAAATAATATGTTTTCCATCTTAGAGCTTTTCCAAGATACTGTGTATACATTTATATTTACCCAGAAATAATGCACATTCTTGTAGCCATAGTTCTTTCAACCACAGCATTTTACAGGATTCCTGTGGACAAGGAATTAATGTAGCTCATGGGGTATTTGTATCTTTAAAGTAGAACTTGCTTGCTGGGAATACTTTAAAAAGAAAGTATTTGCATAAATGTTATGTGCATAGCTAGTAATTTTGAGCACTTACCCCATGGCTGGGGAGCATTTTTGCTCGGATAGGAGCCTTTCCGATTCTCGGCCCCGAGACACAGAATGACACGTCACCGCGCGTTCCCGACGGTGCCTGCCATCAGAGCGCGTGATGGGTGCACGTGTGTCCCTCGCTCTCCTGTCGTGCCTGGACGGTGTCCCTGCTCCCTGGCTGTGGGGGAAGCACGGCCTCTGTGATACTCACTGTCGTGTTTCGCCCTCTCACTGCTGCTTGTGGCGGCCCGGTGGTCCGCTCGGCTTAAAACTCACGTTTCCTTCTCTCTTCAGGAGGCGCTGGCCACGATCAGGCTCCTGGACGTCCTGTGTGAGATGACGGCGAGCACGGACCTGCTCGGCCACCTGCAGGGCCACCCCGGCCTGCTGGAGAGGGGCATCGGTGAGTCGGCCCTCCCACGCTCCCGTTTGCGGTCGGGAAGCTGTGATTTGTCGCACCGTGCTGTAGGTTCAAACACAGGTCTGTGATTTCCAGGGTGCTGTTATATTTTTGAGATTTGGGGGGAATATTTTTTCCTGAGAGGAATCATAGCTGTTGCCACTTCCCTGCTGTTGAGCCGCAGATGCCTCATCAGTACATGGGGGTCCCAGGGCCTGCCACACAGGGTGCGTGCGTGGGGCTGTTTCATGGCAGGGGCTGTGACGACAGGGGGCTGGTTCCGATGATGATGATGATGATGATGATGATAGCAGCAATTTTTATGTTACCACCACTTCACCAAATCTGTTAGTAAAGCTCTTCCTAGTTATATTTATGGGGCACAGATAGTAGGCCTTACACGTAGTAACTGTGTATTGGATTCTCACAAGAAAGTTGTTTTTAAACAAGACGCCAGTGTTTGAAATGGTGCCATCTTGGCTGAAGCACGGCTTGTGAAGGGACTCGGGGGGGCCCCTGCTCCCGGGCTCGGCCAGGCTCCCCGCGCCGCACGGTGCTGCCTGCTGTCCTTCCTTGAGAGAAGGTGGTGCTCGTTCTGGAGACCCTCGTGCTCAGGGGGAGATGAGTGTGCTGGGTGGGTGGGTGGCGGAGCAGTGAGCCGTAGGCGATAGTTAGGACCTCCTGTCGGTGTTTTGGTTTTGAATTCAGGGCCTTTGGCGCTAATGGAAACACCACGAGCCCGGGAGGGCGCGTCCTTGTAGGAAGGCACGCGCTCGGAGCCAGGGCTGACGCAGGTTGCCGTCCCCGGTTTCGCTCTGAAACTGCTAACTGCCCTGGAAGTGGCGCCCGCGGCTGCTGCTGGGTTTGCGGAGGGGTCCCGTGAGAGGGCGGGAGCTCCGGGAAGGAGCCCGGCGGCCTCCTGGCTCAGCTGGCCCGTCACCGCGTCTGTCCTCTCATGGACGGGGAAGTCAGAAACCCTTTTCTAAGAAAGGTGGTGGGGATTCTTAGCTACTTTTCTCTGTGGATAAATAGAAAGCCCAGGTTGGGGTGGTCATTATGGCTTATGTCCCTAAAGTCAGTCATGACAAATTTTAAAGCAAAAATAGAAGTCTTTTAATCATTAAAGAAAACTTTCAGTTCTCTCCCTTTATTTTATTTTAATCCATTAAAATAAATGATTTGTGTATGGAAAACTAGTTCAGAATACTCAGAATTTCTCTATGGAAAATGAAGTTTGTTCTTTCTGTTCTAGAGCTTTTACGGCTGATCCACGCAGCCGGCAGAGACGGCGCGAACATCTTCAGCTCCTCGGGCCGCGTGAGAGCGGGAGGCGACGTCTCCGGCGTGGCCGAGGGCTTCAAGTCCCACCTCATCCGCCTGATCGGGAACATGTGCTACCGGAACAAAGACAACCAGGACAAGGTGGGGTGCCTCCTCCCGAGGGTCACACATGCGCGACTTCACTGACAGTGTCGTGTGTTTAGAATTGGAGTCTGTTTGCTGTTTTGCAGTGAAACCTTAAAGTGCTTAGACAGGCACTTGAGATGTGTGTGTGTGTGAGAAGCGTGTGTGTAGGTGTGCCTGTGCCCGCAGGGGAGCACCAGGCACCGTGCTTGTCTGTTGTCAATGTTTGCGGTTTTGTGATTTGCATCGTTTGTCCTTAGCGTGTCTGAGTCAGTCTCCTGTCCTGTGAGTGGTCAGTCTTGGTCCTAAGCTTCTGCCCTCACACACTCTCATGCGTCACGTAGAGGACAGTCAGTGAAAACGGGTATTTGAAAAGCTTAGAAATTGTCAAACACCTAGTCGACACTTCATACACAGCAGTTATTGTTGATATTACGGGCATCATCTTGGAAAAAAAAAACAGGTGAACTTCAACTTAGGTCTGTGCTCCTCGTTTTGCATGGTGGCGCCACAAGCACTCCTTCTAGGAGCGTGCAGTGGATGTGAGTACTGAGTCTTCGGAAGCTCAGCAGACTGCATTAGAGACCTGTTTTATGCCGAGTCACTCGGAGGTCATTCTGTTGCTGACGTGAGAGGGTGGTGACAAGAGGCGGCGGGAGGACAGGCCCACGTGTTTCCCATTGAACTGACCTGCCCGTGTCTTCCTCGGGCCTCACGCCGGGCGGCGTCTGTGTTGCTCCGTCAGATAGAGAGCGCGTGTGCGGCAGATCGCGTTTCCCCAAGAGGGCCACACACGCCTGTCATTCTGCACGCCTCCGTGCGGTGGGACTTGGCCACCCCCCCATGACGGGTTGGCGTGTTCTTCTCCGTCCCTAGAATTTGGATGACCGAAGCCCTGTGGTGACTCTGAACAATGAAATACGGTAGGAGTGACCCCGGGCTGTCTCGGTTAAAGCCTAGACTGGTCTGGCAGGCCCCACTTCGCGCCTCTCAGAAGAAGCCAGTCACCTGTAGGAAGTACAGATTCCCTGAGGTCGCCGTGCCACGAGTCGCCAGGTCACTGTGGAGGAGCCCTGGAGGATGCGACGCACTGAGGACAGAGGAGGAGACTAGGGAACAAGGCGCCAGGTGTGTGAGCGAGAACCCGCCTTGGGAGTGGCTCTCGTCGGTTTCTCAGTTGCTCACGGCGCACGAATCAGGAAGAGCCTGCCCCCCCCCCCCCCCCCCCCCCGGCTCTCCCGGAATCCGCCCCGCCCCCCCCCCCCCCCCCCATCACACATACACAGTGTGAGGAATAGAGAGAATCGGGCAGAATAACTAAGTTGTGCAGGCTCTGCTTTTGTTACTGGCCTGGTAAGCTACTGTTAGACTGATCTTCCTACAAAAAACTATATAAACTCTGGACGTAAGACAGCTACGTGAAAACACTCAGATTTGACCCTCACAGGGCAGATTTGGAGTCCAGTTGGCACTTGGAACAAGACCCAGTGTGTGTCGTGCTGGGCAGTTAAAACTGATGGAAAGTCCACAGGCCTTTCAGCTGAAAGAATCAAAGGACAGGCTGAAGCAGCCACGGCCACTGGAGGGTGAAGGAGGGAATCCCGGGAAGGATAAAGCAGGCCCCAGTTCTCTGTGCCGACCCCTGCCTCGCTGCCAGTGCCTGCGTCACACGTGGGGCAGGCAGCGCACAACCACGCCCAGGACAGAGTCGTCGTGTTGGCATTGGAGCAGCTGCTCTAAAGAGTGTACGTCCAAAGTCCAGCTAAGATAATTGCCCCCCGAAACAAAGGTGACAAGTCCTTCAGAGGAACCTAATAGAGTGCGGAGTGCCCACAGCACGGCACTCGCAGTGTCCAGCACACATCTGGACTCGCTCGGCACAGGCAGACTCTCAAGGGAAGAGCAGGTGATCGGCGGAGACCGGCTGCGCGGCGACACCGGGGTTAGGCTTAGCAGGCAAGGATTCAGGGCAGTTGTAACTGCGCTGAAGGATGTAGAGGAGAATGTGCTTTTAATGAGTGAAAGGAGAGCATGTCGCAAAGAATTGAAACTATTAAAAAAAAGAAGCAACTGGAAATTCTAGAACTGAAAAATATGGTATCCCAAATAAAATTCAAAAGGATTTACTGAATGAGGGTCACAGCTCAGGAGAGATGCCAGAGTGAAGAAGAGCCAGTGGATTTGGAGAGGAATCAGTAGGAATGATCTCGTCTAAAGAACAGAGGAAACAGAAGATTGAAAATGGAATATTCACCTTAAGTTGCTACATTTTGAGGTCACGTGTCAGGCAGCGTTTGAAAATGGACTAACCCCTGCGGGACGTGTCGCAGAACCAGACGCTGGACAACCTGTTTCTTTCTTCCGCGAGAGCGCCGTGTCTGCGCCGCCGCGTGCCCGCACAGGTACGGGTGGAAGAGCGCTGGTCCCCCTGGAGAATCACTGGCCTGACCCTCGCCAGAGCGCTCATGCAGAATGAAGCACCCTGCCCCTTCGGTGACCAAGACGGTCTTTCTCAAGGAGCACAAAGGAGGTGTTTTCTCTTGTTTGGCTATTCTTTTGCTGCTACTTTGGATTGGCCTCCTACAGGAATAAAATGTAGGACCTTCAAAAGGCTTATGACATAACTCAAGTGGCCCGGCTCGGGTTGCGCCAGGAGTAAAGGGAGTGCGCCTGCCTTGGGGGGGTGGGGGGGGTCCTTGGAGGGATGAGGCAGACAGGCGTCCCCACCTGAGAAGCTCTTGCTCTGAGAGCACGCGGAGACCATCCCTGCTGCTTGGAGCGGGGGTTCCAGAGTTGCTCCTGGCACACGTTTCCCGGAGTCTTGTCGTGTTTCGCCCGCGTGCTTCGGGGTTGGGTCAGAGCCGGCCGAGCCCCCGGGGTCTCTGTGCTCGTCTGGGTTCATCGGTCGTCAGGCGTGGTGCCCACCCGGATGGTGTGCTCTCGACTCACGGGGCGCCTTCCCTGTTCCAAAGTCCTTTCCACCCGTGTCAGTTCGCTGAAGCCGTACAACGGCTCCGTGGAAAAGGCCGAAAAGGTAACCGTCACCATTTTTTAAGTGAAGAGACCGAGGCCAGGGGGACAGTGATTGCACGTGCTGTGTGCTGGGGAGGAGACAGATGTGCTCCCAGGTGAGCTCACGCAGGCGCAGGTCCCACAGGGATGCACGACGGGAGGCCTGCCGGGCAGGAGCAGGGCGGGTGCGGCCCTCTGGGCCAGCTGTGTGGGGAGCAGCCCTCCGCAGGAACGGGACCCGGACGGCCAGGGGCTCCGCGGTCGCAGGAAGCGTGACCTGCTTCCTTTCTACCCCTGCCCCCAGACGAGACCCAGGAGAGTCAGGTGCCGGCCCCAGCTGGGGAGCCTGCCCTGGCGTCTCGCACTGTCGCGTCCGCACACACGGCCGACTGCAGTGTGTGTGTCCTGAGTTGTGAGGGAGGGCTGCGCTGCCCTTCGCCGGGCTCGGGAGGGAGGTGCTCCTGGTACCCGCCCACTCCTGTCTCTGCCGCGTGTGGGTGCCCCACTCACGTGGCGTGTCCTTGCCGCCTCTGTGGCGGTCAGTTTACCTGAGACCTTTGTGCACCTGACACGGAGATTCTGTTCTGCTTTGTCTTAAGAAGCCCGTGGCATCACGCTGTAAACACGAAGAAAGCATTCTTTGGCTTCTTTGTTAGAATAGGAATGCAAGGTTTATTTTTTCCTTCCCCATTCTTCTTCACTCTTGTCATAAATTCTTTAAGTGAATGCTTTATTAGGAAAGAAAATCAAACCTTTTTTTTTTCCTAACGAAGCTACATGCATTTTTTTCCCAGGGTAGACAGGCAGGTGATCTAAATTATCCACCTTCTCTTTCTTCCAAAGGTACTATCTCAACTAAGGTGGGCTGTGCATGGTCTCGGCTGTTGAATCCTCCCCACCGAAGGTTTTACGGAAGCGCTGTTCCGTTTCCCTTCCTCCTCCCTGACGGGCAGGGCTCCTAGCCCTGTTCACGCATGTTCACACAGGGGCACACAGGACGCTCTCGTCACAGGCACGACGTCACGTAAAGCGTGCGTGGCGCTGTCTGGAAGAGCCCCTCCTGGAGGCACGGCCATCGGGCCGCTCCCATGCAGAGTTCCGGGTGAGGGCAGGTCCGTGTGCACACGTGAGGAGTCTCTGTGGCACATTTCTCACCGAGATGTTTTGCCCCTCTTACCTCCAAGACTAAATTGAACCTGCTGCAGAGTAGGCATTCAGTAAGTTTTTCTTGAATGTGAATTTGTTTTTATAATATTTGTTGAGTGGCTGGTACCTACAGAGCATAGTTTTAGGCTCTG
This sequence comes from Phyllostomus discolor, assembly GCF_004126475.2. Lineage (NCBI taxonomy): Eukaryota > Metazoa > Chordata > Mammalia > Chiroptera > Phyllostomidae > Phyllostomus > Phyllostomus discolor. The sequence goes on from NC_040904.2 coordinate 215,013,014, forward strand.
AAAATATAAAGCAAATGAGACACAACCTTCCTTCTCAAGGATACTCTACTGTAAAATATCCTGACTGTTTTTGCAAACAAAGACATGTAAAAAATAAAATAACTTTGAAAATTAACGTTCCCCTAAATTCTGGGTATTTACAGAGTTTAAAGTAACCCTCCCATTTGCTACTCTGTGTATACTACTGGCTAACAGACGGGACTTTTGGAGGAAGTGCAGGGAGAGCAAACACGAGCACCTTCTCTGGGGGGGTGGGGATCATTTTTTTTCCTCATCAGTTTCACCACAAGTGCTTTCTCAGTTGAGTTCATCTTTTGTCAGAACCTTGTAAAGAGCCTGAGTGTTTTCGGTGTGGACACCGAAGCTGTGCTAGCCGCCGCTGAGAGCGCGCCGAGGAGCCCCGAAGCCGCGGGGACGCGGCCGCCCCAGACTGTGTGCTCTCCCCTGTCGGAGAGGCGCTGCGCGGAGTCCCGGCTTATTGATTCGAAGATTGAACGTATAGGCAAGATCCGACTTGCTTAGAATTCCACTTTCTTTTGTAGTGTAATCCCAGTTCAAGAAATATGTCAAAATTCATAAATCAAGCTGTCACCGTGCGTTTCCTGGACTTACAGTCCTGTTACAGTAAATGAAGTTAAAATCCCTGCCGGGGGGACGCACGCCGAGGCTGAGTTGGTTGCAGCTGCAGATGTTTTTGAGGACCCGAGCCTCCTTTCTCTGTCTTGTCGTGGAGGGACCAGCTTGTTCTTGTGCAGAGAAGGCGTGCGTTTGTTTATTCATTCACTCATCCTTGCATGTTTTTTGGAGGGGGGAGGGAGGAGAGATGGGGAGAAAGACGTTGATGTGAGGGAGAGACGCTGATCGGTGGCCTCTGGCACGTGCCCTGACTGGGGACCGAAGCCACAACCCAGGTATGTGCCTTGACCGGGAATTGAACCCACGACCTTTTGGTTCACAGAATGATGCTCCAACTAACTGAGCCACATCGGCTAGGGTAGTGTACCATCATTTAAAAGGAAGGATCAGCTAAGTAGGTCAGTAAAGTAGAACAGTTTACTACTGCCTGTCACTTACTGGTGCATGCTGACTAGGCGGCGGGCCCTGTGCCTCTCCCCTGGCTCCCCCCACGACTGTCTTGCCCCTGAGACTGGAAGCTCCTTGAAGGCGGGACACACCGTTTCTGGTTCAACACCCACCACCCCCGCTGGCATGGAGTGGAAGGAATGACGGACAGGTGATGCGTGCCCCTTTCCTGGTGAGCCAGAGCTCCAGTAGCTCAGTGCTCACCCGGAGCGGTCACCAGCTGAACCCTGACCCTGACGTCCGAGCTCTTCCCGCGGTGCTCCGTGCTCGCCAAAACAGACGCTCGAGGCTTGGCCTCTGGAACCTCTGGCCAGCTCCGTGCGAGCGCCTAGACGCACACCTTTTGTACAGCAGCACCCGTGGGGCCGACCTGAAATGCCCGGCAGTGGCTGCGTTTCTCAGTCCTTGTGGGGTGGCTTCCCTGCGGCCCCACCTCCTCTGGGAGGGTCCGCCCTCCCTAAGAGGCGAGGAGAGGACTGCTTTCCAGGGACGTGCTGTTTCCGAGACACGTGACGTGCCCGTGTCCTAGGCACCAGAGAGGACGTGGGAAGTCACTGGGCCGTGGCAGCCCAGCACTTGGAAAGGCCTGGAACCCATTTCCTTTAATGGCTGCTCTGCCCCTGCCTGTGCCGCCCCGGGGCAGGTAGATGACGGCTCCTTCCCCTGGGTTCCGTTTGATGGGGCAGTGAGTGTTCCACAGCGTCGTCCCCCAGAACTCCCTGGGCCGTCGGGGGGCGGGGGAGGGCAGCCAGGTACCTGGGAGCTGGGCCTTGTTCCTGGAGGAGACACGGGCCCTGTGAGGCTGTTGGTGGTTTTGAAGTTCATCGATTCGTTTGTTGCCGGACCAGGGACAGTCCTGCTGGGGGGGGGTGGGGCAGGATGAAGGTTCCTGGAAGAGAAACAGTGTGCCGAGAAGTTACAAGAAGTTGATGTGCAATGGGGGGGCCCGATGGCCCAGAGAGGAAGGAAAGCTTGCTTTAAGGGGAACCAGGGCTGAGGAGCTGGCCGTTTGGGAAAGTCAGCCTCTCTCGTAACACACACCAAAGTAAAGCTGGGGTTGGCTGAAAGCACAGGGTTAAAGATGGGGCCATGAAATAGTGATTCCCTGATTTTTCAGAATAAGCGAGAAAGTTTATGAATTAGAAATGACAAGAATTGTCTTAGATTTGATTATAAATACATGGGGGATTTGGACTTGAATCAGCCCACACAGGTTGAATAATAGCTGGGTGATCTTGAGCAGATGATTCAGCCTCCCAGTGACTCAGTTTACCCAACTGAAAGCAGTCCCTTCAGGGGTCATGGCAAAGGGCGGTGGGGAGGCCGCCGGGTGAGCCGTGTGAGAGTGCAGCAGCGCTCCGTCACGGCCCGCAGGGCGTGCACTGGGGCTCCTCCTGGCAGCACCGACAGCACCACGAGCAGCCAGCCCACTTCCCCCAGCTGCAGGTGCTTTCAGCGTCGTGGCCCCGTGACGCGTGCGCAGTAAAAGCCGTGTTCTCAGAGAACGGCATGCTCGTGGTGCTGGGATCGCTGGGGTGCGGAGCGGGGCACAGCCCTGAGTCTAGCAGGCCCGACCTCCGTATACTTCATGTCCGTGTGATATGTATCGTTAAGGTCCACAGATGCTTACGTGGTGACAGGACGACTCCAAAGAATGTACCACTGCATTAATAATAGCAATTTTCTTGTGGATAAAGCGCCGGATGGTGAAGCAAGAGGTTGCCAGTTCGATTCCCAGTCAGGGCACGTACCTGGGTTGCGGGCCGGGTCCCCAGTGGGGGGTATGCGAGAGGCATCCACACATGATGTTTCTCTCCTCTTTCTGTTCCCCTCTCTCTAAAAATAAATAAATAAAAATACTTAAAAAAATATTAGTTATCTCTGGCTAGTACAATTAAGGATTGATTTTTTTTTTTGCTGTATAATTTGTGTAGTCCTCACAGTGAACGTGAGTCACTTCAGTAAGAACACAGTATTTTAAGAGGAAGGGGACACGTGTCTAGGATTGCTGTTTTCCTCTGTGACTGGGAGAGACACGCGCAGTTCCTCAGTGGCTGAAGTGATGCGTTGTCCTGCTTTGACAGTGGGAGACAATCTTTTTTTTTTTTTTTTTACTTTTTTTTCAGAAACTTTTTAAATTTTATTTTAATCATTGTTCAAGTACAGTTTTCTCCCTTTTACTCCCAATCCAGCCCACTCACCCAACCCTCCCCACTTCCCTCCCATTACCACCCTCCCCCTAGTTTTTGTCCATGTGTCCTTTAACTTTGTTCCTGTAAACCCTTCCCATTGTCCCTTGAAATTCCCTCTTCTCTCCCCTGTGGTCACTGTCAGCCTGTCCTCTATTTCAGTGGGAAGACCATCTCAGCGTGTCCTTGGCCAAGGCCCCGGGGCAAATAGTTACAATTCTAATTACATTTTTTAATTGGAAGATTTTAAAAACTGAAACATTAGCATGGGATCTGCTAACGAGAGTTGAGGTGGGGTTGCTAGGCGGCAGTGGGGGGGTTGTGTGAGCAAGAGAGAGAGAGAGAACTTACAGACCGTTGCTCTGTGCAGCGAGCATCCTCTTCCCCACACAGGAGTGGGGCTCGCACCCCACCTTTGCTGTGAGGTGCCCCGACCTGGGCGCCCTCGCTCTCACCTAGTACGTGTGCGTGTATGTGTGTGTGCGAGAGAGTGTGTGTGGGAGGCTGCCATTCCCTGTCCCGACCTAAGGACACTCCGAGTGCTTTTGGCGTTGTGGCATTTCTGCCTGTCTCCCCAGGCTTCGTTTCTCTGGTTAAATGAAAAAGTGCTCTTGTTTCAAATGTTGAAGAGTTCTCTCCTTTTATAAAAAAAAATGAAATGGAGCTGTCTGTCACACATCTAAAACAGTTTTGATCTCTAGCATACTTAGGTGTGTTTTTTTTCCTGGCAGCACTGAAAACTAAGAGGATCCAAGTCACGTTCCAATACAGGACTTTTTTCCCGTCATCACCAGTCACTGCTGTGCCCCCACGCCACACTTGCGTACAAGCCTCTTGCGTCTCCTGCTCTGTTCTGACAGAATCTAACTTCATACCCGGCACATTCTGAGGGACCAACAATGAGATTCAGTCTCCAGCTGTGGCTTGTAGTTGGAGTTTACATCTGCTGCTGTGTTTGCAGCTGAAGGTGGGGAACCGTTTCGGCTCCAGCCAGGAGTGCGCGTGCCGTTGGGCACCGCACGGCGAGCTTCCAGCGCAGCAGCCCCGCGTCTGCCGCGTGCCGTGCACCGGCCGGCACTCCAGGCGTGTGGCCGGGGCTCCCTCCGCAATTCCCAGTGCGGAGGGGAGACGGGTGGGAAAGGGGCCGTTTCGGCAGTAGAATAAGCCGTGTGCGCAGAGGACTCGGCAGCGTGCTAAATGCTTGGTACGAGCGGCTCACCTGGATCTTCAGGAAGAGCCTCTTGGGTCTGGGCATTAGAGCAGACACAAGACAGAGGCAGGCAGGTGGGAGGGGGCCGGCCTTGCAGGCAGAGCAGCACCTGTGAGCAGGTGTGTGGGATCACCCGCTGTGTATGGGACTCACCTGGGATGTGCCGGGGCGGGGGAGGGGGGGGGCTGCGGAAGGGCAGGGTAGGGGCGAGGGGCTGGAGAGCGGGCGTTGTTGGCCAGGCCGAGGGCGCCGGACGCCTCGGGCAGAGCTTCGAGTTGCAGGCGAGGCGGGGAAGCGTGGTTCCTCTCTGAACGTGACCTCGTGCTCCTCCTCCAGTCCAGTCATTCTTTCCTTGTGCCGTCTCCGTGCTCTGTCTCGGCCTCACTTACTTAGTCTCTCTTTCACATTGTTTGTTGTCACTTCTGGTCCTCGGGCGCCATTTTTCTCACTGGCCTCCCCTGCCTGCCCCTGTCCTCTCCGCCTCCCCTTCCTCTCTCGGCAGCTCTTTCTCCCTGGGATTTCTGCCTGGGAGTCGTGTTCCTGGGGCCCTCTGAAGCTTTTCTCAGTCTTTTACATCTTTGTGTCAAGCACTTTTGTTTTTTCCTGAGGGCCAGCGCCGTGAGGACGGTCAGGAGACCCAGCCTCCCTCCTCGCGAAGCCGAAACGCTGTGGTCAGTCACGGCCGCCCGTCCCCACTCACTCTTTGTGCCACTGAGAGGGATCGTTTACCTGCATTTGGAAGCACCTACATTTTAATGCGGAGGAAAGGCATCAGTTGCCTTGGCCACTTACATTGAAAAAATAAAACTCCAACCTTTAAGCGCCTGGAAGAGTAAATGAGGTCTAGAATGCGCAGTCTCGGTGGAGGCAAGCGTTGTCCGGTGCTCACCGCGGGACGGATGTTTAAGCCCCCTCCATCCGTCAGTGTTCCCTGGAGTGGGCAGCATGGCCGTCCCCACCTCACAGATGTGTAAACTGAGGCCCAGGATCGCACACAGCCAGTCCGTGGTGGAGCTGCATGAGAACCCTGAAGGCCTGGCCCCAGGCCAGGTCTCCTGACCAGGCTCTGTGGCCCCCACTCCCACTCCAGCTCCTTCTTCTGTGCTGGGCCACGCGTGTGGGCCGGCTGGCTGTGACACTGTCCGCGGAGGGCGGCGGCAGCAGAGGCACGGAGGAGCCTTCAGCCGGCCTTCCCCTGGGCTCCGCGGGGCCGGTTTCTGTTGCGCAGGTGAACCCTCGCGGCCTCCGCATCGGCCTTTCAGGGGCAGAAGTGAAGACGCCTTTTGTAAATAAGCTGAGACGAGGACTTTCTTTGCTTATCCAAACTATTTCAAGCAGCTAATATTCTGAGTGCAGCCTTGACTGACATTTCCAAAAAGATACCTTCCTTAAAGAAAACTAAAATACAGTAAACTGTTAGCATTAAGAGAAAATATCTAACCAGGTATGACAACTCCTTAAAGGGTATTTCCAGGATTTGTGTGACCGAACATTCCTGCGGAGGCTTTTAGGCCGGGTTGCAGGCCCTGTGGAGCCCTGCAGAGAGCCAGCCCGTGGCCCGTCAGAGGTGACTGAGGGGCGGGGGGCGGTGGGGGGGGCTGCAGTTGTCCTCTGGAGGTTGAACTGTTTGTGGTGTTGTGCATCTTATGTTACAAATCCTTCCCCATGCAGCACTTAGCTCGTGTTACTCTCCGGCATTTGAATAATTGGTTTAGCGTGAGACTAATTTCTGGGAATGATTCACTGCTGTTTACTTGGTAAGATTTAGTGACAGTGTTGAATTTACCCACTGGAAAAACCCAACAGGTAGCTTGAGAAATAAATCCTGTCGGTGGCAGAGTTCAGGGCTGGGCGGTGGGAGCTGAGTTTCCATCCTCCCATCCCATCGGCCAGGGCCTGAGAACCCTGGAGGCAGAGGGAGCCGCCGAGGGCTAGGGAGCCGCCGGATGAGAAATTGGCGCGGGTGATCCCTCCTCTTCGTGGCAGGGAATGATGCAGTCCTCACCTGCAGCTCCGCGGCCTGGGGGCTGGGCCGTTCGGCGGGGGGCTGGGGACGGCTGGGCAGGGCAGTGGGCGGTGGAGCGCGGACAGGAAGAAGCAGACTGGCAGGCCTCTGGCAGCGGGCAGCAGCGGGCCCGTCTCCTCTGCTGGAATGTCAGTCCTGGCAACTTTCAGCTGCGTCCTCCTCCTCCCCCAACAGAACGTCTCAGAGCCCCATGCTCACGGGACAGCGCCCCTGCTCGGCATGGGTGGGCAGTGGTGAGCCCTCCGTTGCTCGCTGGGAAGCTGCCTCCGTTTCCCTCATGCCCAGGAATGCCTGGGGCTCCCAGCTGAGGCCGGAGCGGGGTCCCCTAGTTTAGTCAGAGTTAGAATTCTGTGGTTCCTCTTTGGGGGCCCTGGGAGAATGTATCCCAAAAGGGAGAAGTGGCTCTCTCGTTCAGCACATTGAGGAGAGAAGGAAACGTGTCCTGCCTGTGTCCCCTTCAGGCAGATTGGTGTCCAGCCTTGAGCAGCCGCGTCCAGTGGTTTCAGAGGAGGGAACGCTGGGCCCCCGCGGTGAGGGGGCCAGGAGCTTCCACTCCACTGACCTTGTGTGACAAGTTGTGGTGAAGTTTAGTTGTCAAGTCACAGTTGTGATTAGAATTCCCATGTAAGGTGACTGGCGTTTTATGTTTGTGTGTTATTCTCTTTTAATAGCTTTTATGAACAGTTCGGCTTGACCTTACTAGAAAATTAAGCACTGTTACACTTTCTCCAAAGGCTCGTACTCACGGAGGCTGCATTTATTAAACTGGCATTTATTAGATGCCGATGGTGTCTGTGTGCACCATTTAGTAACTGTGTAGGTTTGGGAAGGATGGAAACACAGAGTTCAGCCTTTGTGACGAGATGCACAAATTCAGACCAAATTTGACGCTTCAAAGGTTGTGCAGGCAGAGGCTGAGCTCTTTGTAACAGAACGGTGGCGTCTGGAAGGCCAGGTGCCGGGGGAGCCCTGTGCAGCCTACAGCCCGCATCACCCCTCATCGTCCCGAGCCTCCGGGGTCCCGGACCTTGGCTCTGAGTTGTCCGCCCTGCTCACCGCACCCCCCCATCTGCCAAGGTCTCCACCACGTCCTCTGTTGGGTTGTTGTCATAGGCACCCGAACCACCGGTGTCCACACCACGCATGCGACGTCAAGACCACCGGCCGGACGCAGGCTGGCCAGCCATTTCAAGTCCACGTCCAAGCTCAGAGAAGCCGGTTTCACTTTCCTGACATTACATGTTCCTGCCTAGAGACAGCCCCACATTAGTCTCGTACGTCATGATTTCCGGTTTGAACACGACAAATTACAGACCTTAGAAAACCGAAATCTCCTGTGGAACATCACACCTATTTCAGAATTGCTTTTGCCACGTGTCGTGCTACCCCAGCCTTGGAGGTTCTGGGCCAGTGCCATGGGTCGTGCTCTGAAGAGGATCTTTCAGACGCCATCCTGGGTTGCCAGGTGTGTGCCTGCCGGTGCACATGTGCCCTCACGCTGAGCAGGGTGCCGGGAGCTGTCACTCGGGGGAACTGGCAGCGTGGCCCGGGTGGCTGTGTGTTCGGGGCAGGCGCCTGCCACCCCGCCATGTGTGCGAGTGGTGCTGTGGAGCCCGAGGCCCGGCGGCCCTTGCAGCGCGAGCTCCGGTGCCACCCCCTGCAGTCCAGGCCCCTGTCTGTTCACCCTGTGCGTGTGCGGCTTCTGGGGACTTGGAAACCATGACGTGGGGTTTGTGCATCTCCAAAAAGGGGAGTTTGAGTCTGCACAGAGTTTTTGAGTTAATGTGACTTAGACATTATTCTTGCTTAGAAGTAGCATTCTCATCTAAAGATGAGAATATGTTCCGTGTCTTTGAAGGTGGCCTTTAAACCTACTGCCAGAGAAACAGGTCTTTGTTAGTTAGCCTCACACCGAGTGCCCAGCACTGTGCTAACTGCTGGGGGGAGGACACGAGAGGAACGGACTGGCCTTCACTGACCAGCGCTAAGAGGAAGGTGCCAGCTGCCTGGCAAGGGGTGTTTCATGACAGAGGTAAGCAGGCAGGACCGAGCGGGGACAGGGCAGAGTGTGCCCACTCTTCCAGTGGGGGTCGTGAAGCTCGAGGGTGGGGCCTCCCGAGGGAGCTGGGGCTGCCGCGTTCAGGTCCGCTGTGCTGGGTGATGCCTCGGGGGCCGGGCCGGCCTGGCCGTTCCCAGCCCCTCCCTCCCTCCTTCCTTCCTCTGTGAGGCTCCCAGGAAGCCCGGAGGAGTCAGGAACAGCTTAGTTGTGTCCCTGCTTGCTCCCCCCGCTCTTCATACACAACAAAGTGCATAGGTGTGGAAGGAGCGTTCCCACGGGTTTTGACACACGCACATTCCTGTGTGACCATCGCCCCTGGCCGGGTGTGTGAGCAGGTCTGTGCGGGCCGCCTCGGTGCCCCATGCGCCCGCCTGTGTGGGAGAAGGCCCCGGCGGAATGAGGGGCGGGGCGGAGCCCGGGGCTGCATTCTTTCCCCTGGTGGAGCCGGGCTGGCGCTGATACCTCGCATTCCTGGGCTGGAACTTCCCTGGGAGTAGGGGCCTGTCCTGGGGGTCCCGGCTCCCCCGAGGCCTGGCTCAGGGCCCGTCCAGGTAACAGCAGGTCTTGGCCATCCGTCTACCGATGGTGTTCCAGGCCCACGCGTGGCTCTCCCTCAGCTTCCTCGTGGCCCGGCGTCTCTGAGTGTTTGTGCGGAAACCCGTGCTCTGTGTGCAGATGTAGCTCGCGCGGGGTTTAATCACGCATCGGGGATGACCACTCCACGCCGTTCCCCTTAGCTTAGCAAACATCTCCCGAGCGTCTGTCATAGCCAGACGCTCTGCTCAGCTCCGGGGCCCAGAGATGGAGCCCTGCAGTCCCGCGGCTGCAGGGGCTCCCGACCTCATGTGGGCCCGGACGGTGGGACAGCCAGAGCACCGTGTGGTCCGAGCTGGGCGGGGGGGAGCCCTGCGGCTGCCCATCAGGACCGGGTGTCGGTGGAAGCTTCCTGGCAATAATGACAGCAGCAGTGACAGTGACAGCTGTCCTTGCGGAGCGCTCAGTAAGTGCTCGCAGGGTGGCAAGGACTGACCTCTTAGCTCCACTCACCCCGGCGCCATCTCCCCCGTGGTGCCCATGAGGACACTGAGGGCTGGAGAAGGGAGGTCCCACGCCCAAGCTTTCTCTGCTGTTAAGTTAGTGGGAGCCACTTGGGGTCTTGGGGGCTGTGCGTTGCTGCGGCACAAAGCAGCCCGCCCTGACTGTGGAGGGCATCCGTGCGGGGCCGGGGGGCGCGGTGGGTTGGGTGCAGCCAGGCTGCTGGGGTCTGGGCTGGAGAAGGGAGGCCTGGGCGGAGAGGCCGGAAGGAAGAGGGTAGATGCGGGGAGGCCGTTCCATCGGGGTCTGGGGGGGGCGGGAGGGCGAGAGCCAGAGCACCTGCGTCCCCTTCCGGGCTCGGTGCTTCTCTGTAACACATTTTTGTGTGTAGGGGGGCTGTTGTGTTTGACTATTGTTACCCTTTTGGAAAAGAAGTTAGCGTTTTATTGCTGCTTTACAAGTTCGAGGACTAACTTGCTGCTTGAGCATGATTTATGTGGCTGTTGTGAGCACAGACCACCGTATCACGTAAAGCTCGCCGCGGCTGCAGGCTCGGCGCCCGTTGGCTCACCCTCCCCCCTCGGCGCCGGCGCAGCGCCACACCCAGGGTGCGAGTTCTGTATGTCTCCAGGGAGAACCAATGAAGGCTCCTAACTGTGATTACTGTTTCACAGTTAAAATTGTCTAAGTTCTTATTTAATACCACATTTGCTTATTTTTATTTTCCTATAACTTTTATAGGAGGAGTAGGTACAGAAAAGATGCTTGGTGAAATAAGAGTGCAGAACAACAGGTACGAACACCTCTGAAAGGGTGAAAGTTAATGGGATGCAGCGCGATGACACGCCGAGCCAGGAAGTGTTCTCCTCTCTGTGCGTCTTCTGAGTCTAGTGGGGAGACTGTTTCATGTATCCCTGAGCTCTTCGTGTCTGTGTTACACACCCCTTCCCTGCGTTTGCCTAGTCATTATTAGTAATTACATAAAAACCTGTTTTAAGCCACACCCCAGGGAATAGCAAGACTTGGTTGCTTGTCTAAGTGGTCTTTAATTAAAGTTGAAAAAAATCAGGCCGTCGGGATGGGGATACTTTTAAAATGTTGTCTGAAGCAGAAGGCTGGCTTAAGCACAGTTGGATCGAGCCCGTTGGTGCCTACACGGGCTGGAGTGTGATCTGGCCTTTCAAAACGCCGCGCCCGTCTGGGATGCTGTAGGTGCGGCCCCAGTTGTAAGCAGGTGAGCCACCAGGTAAGCCTTTAAGAGCCTCCTGACTCCTGGGTTTTTCTCATTTTTTAAAACTTTCCTGCTTAAACATACATTCCTGCTTCACTTGATGATTTAAGTGAGCTGAACAACGAAAATTATTCATAAAGGACAATATTATACTAACCACAAGCACAGAAGTGAAAAGCTTGCTGTTACAGTTAAAAAGTAAGGCCATTTCTCATGTCTGTCCTGGCTTTCCTTGTGGCATGGCTGACGCTGTTGCCGTAGTTTTTGTGTGTGTGTGTGTGTGTGTTTTAAGATTTTATTTATTTTTGGAGAGAGAGGAAGGGAGGGAGAAAGAGAGGGAGAGAAACATCCGTGTGTGGTTGCCTCTCACACACCCCTACCCAGGCATGTGCCCCAACTGGGAATTGAACCTGTGACCCTTTGGTTCTCAGATCGGTGCGCCATCCACTGAGCCACACCAGCCAGGGCTGTAGTTCTTTTTTACTTCAGACACCTCCCTTCACTGGTCTGCATTTCTTTTCTGAGGGGCGAGGTCCTCACCCTACTTTCCTCTGCGTGCATGTCGCCTCGCAGAGCCCGGCCCACAGCAGGCCCTCCGACACTCGCAGCTGCTGCCCCTGCAGGAGCGGGGTGCGGGGCTCTTCCCCGTCTGCCTTTGCAACAGTGCGGACGACAAGTAAGGTGGAGGAGATGGAAGCAGCAGACTTTGGACTGTTGTATGTCCTTTGCTTAGCACTGCTCTTTACACACAGACACACACGTGCACACGTTCAGTGGGGCGCCTGTGACGGTGCCCTGACGCTGCACCTTCCCGTGCGAGAGTGTCCCCGCCCTGCGTGGCTCAGCTGCGGTCAGTGCGGGGCCTTCCCGGGTGGCGCCGGGACTTGGGCTGCTCGGGGCTCCTCCTTGGAGCTGCTCTCAGGCCGGCTGGGGAAGAGGCGGCCAGGTGCGGCAGGTCCTCGAACGGCACGTTCGCTGGAAGCTGTCGAGACACCGTGGGACCAGAACTCCGGTTTGAGTGGATGCGCCTGTGGTGGGGTTGGTTTCACTGCACGCCGTGTAGCTCCAGTCCCGGAGCCTGTCGAGGAGGTTACGCGGGACCTGCTCTGCAGTGGGCACATGGAACCTTCGGGCAGGAGCCGCCTGGGGTCCTGCTGAGGCCCCAGCCTGCCACCCTACTCTCCGCCTGCTCTGCTGGGGGTGCCTGAGGCCACCACCTGACTCCTCGTGCGGCCTCAGCGTCGTCCCTGGAGCCTGCCCCGGACAGATCGAAGCCGTCTGCATCCTGGTTCCAAATTCTGAGTGGCAGGAATTGCACAGCTTCTTTTGGGTCCGTTCCCATCCTTGCAGCCCCTCCCTGCCCCGTGTGGGCCAGAGGCGTCCCCTGGGAGCAGGTCTGCAATGCAGAAGCTCGGGCTCCTCGGGCCACTGAATCCAGCGACAGCTCCCCAGGTGACAGAATGTATAGCAAAGTTTAGGGAGCACCAGGGTAGGCCACTGCCGCCTGCTGCCCAAGGGGCTGCAAGTGCGCCTTCCTGGGGCCAGAGCTGTGGCCTCGGCCTTTCCGTCTGGCAGGAAGCCTGGCAGAGGGCCTTGCCTTGCCAGCCTCACTCTCTGTCCTCCCTCTCTCACTGCCGCTGGGGGTCCGGAGCAATGGTGGCAGGGCCCTTTCCAGAGTGCACATGCAGAACTAGGGTGGGAACTGGGAGTTTCTGGAGGGCTCCGAAGAGGTGAGGCGCAGTATGTTCAGGATCATGGGAGGCTTTGAGGACCAGCCGAGAAAGCCGGGCCTGCCCCCTCGGCCCTCCCTGCTCAGACACCCAGCCGTCCTGCGCCCTGCACGCTCTAGGCTGGCCCCGCCTGGCGCCGTGTGTCCTTGCTCTCGGGGGCTGCTTGGCCCACGGACTCCCATCCTCCAGCTCTGCTCCTCGCAGTGCAGAGCTTCCTGCCTCCGTTCCCCGGAAAGTATAGCCCTTCCGTGTCCCCACCTGCCTCCCGCTCCTTTGGCACTCACTTCCCTCTTCTCCACAGCGCAGCCTGGCCCTGTCCTGCCGTGTACTTCAGTGCCACATTCGGGTCCCCATCTGCACCCAGCCCCGCCTGCGTTCCTGGGCTGGGAGGGCCAGGAGGGCAGGCAGGGCCCCGTTTCTCCTGTTCGCCATGCCCATCCTAGCAGAGCGCCAGGCGGGCGCACGGCGTGGGTGGGTGGTGCCCGAGAGGTGTCCCGAGGGCGGGGGGTGTTGGCCCCACTGTTCTCCAGGCTCCCCTCACTGCTGCTCACCTCTGGTGCTCCGTGTTACCGGAGAGCATCGCATCACTTGGTTAATGAACTCCGATCCCAAGTTTGGCCAACCAGGAGTCCCTAGGCCTTTCCAGCAGCTTCCCTACTGCCTGCCTGCTCACCCCAAGCGCCTGCCCGAGGTCTTCCCCACGCTGACCTGGACAGCCCTCACTTTCTGCAGGGCACCTCTGCGCTGTGGCCGGGCCAGCGGGGCTGGTCCAGGAGCTCCCTTGCCCTCCAGACCCCCTCCCCCTCGCCCCACAGAGAGGGGAGGGTCTCCTCTCCAGGGCCCCGCACTCATCAGGGCAGAGTGAGGGCTGGCTGCGGGGCTTTCTCAGCAAGACGTCCGCGTGCGGGGTCTACAGTGCTCTGCCCTTGAGCGCCCTTCACCCGGGGGTCTGAACTCCCGCGGACTGACGGCTACTTTGCATCTGGCTGATCCAGGTTTGTCTTGCCTCATCTTTTCCAAGTTCGGAGTCTGACTCACTGTTTATTATCCTTTGTCTTCACCAGTGGGAGTTTTGTTGACTTTCCCCCGCCATCCTTTGTGGGCAGATTCAAACTACGATAGGGTTTTTTTTTTCTTTTTTGGGTATCAAACCCTTGCATGCTTTGGTGAAGAGAAGCTAAACAAGCTTTCAAGCAACCAAAGAATTTATTAAAAAACTGTTAAATCGGACTGCCTGGGTAGAACAAATAACAAGATCCCAAGACCGCGCGTATATTTAGTAAGCCGTGCAGTTACTGAAATTCACGGGCGCTCAGCCCCGCCCACCTCCTGGTGAGTTCTCGGTCAGGCGACCGGAACGGCGACCCCACCCACCCGGCGCTCGCGGCCATCGAAATTCTCGTCTGTTTTAAACTTCATTTTGTTTTGATTGTGTGCAGCCTTAGACCCTTCCTAAGGGCTGTTTACCCATCAGTTAACCCTCACCAGCCCGTGTTTTACACGATAAATTTCCTGTTTTGTAAAGAGAAAAACAATCTCTCGGAGGCATTTGAGGAGCCACGCCGGCAGGACAGCAACGTAAAGGGAAGTCCGCCCCGGGGAGACACACACGCCCGTGTGCATGGACACACTGCACGCTTCACACTGAGGAAAAAGAATACACAGTTACGTGTATGCTGTTAGGAAGCAAGAATTTGAGCCCGAGAGAGAGACAGACGTCAGACTGAAGACGTCAACACCCTTGGTGTGAGGTTAGGGTTGGGAACAGCGAGAATTCGTGGCAGTCATCTCCCGGTCTGGAGAGGACACGGCCCCCAGCTTGTCCGCGGAGAGAGACTAAGAACAAGGAGCTGCTGCAGCTTCCGCCTGTGTTTGCTGATGCCGCTTCTCTCTGCAAAGAGCCGCGGGCCCTCCGGGACGTGGCTGGCCCGGGTGCGGCGGGGAGCGGGAAGGTGTGCCTTGGACACGCCCGTGCACGGCAACCCTTCCAGAGACCGTGGAGTGGCGTCACAAGGACCCAGCACCCACCTTCGGTCCACTAGCCGAAGAAGACAGGACGGACGGAAACACGTCAGGGACATAAAACCCCCGTGTTCACAGTAATGCTGAAAACGGAGGAATTGAGTCAGCTGTGCCGATCGGGAAGGCACCCGTTCATCGTTCTGGAAGTTGGTAGAGGGGGAGAACCGGGCGTTTCCCTCCTGTCCAGTTTGGAGCGCCTTCCGGGGCAGTGAGGAGTGGACCGGGGCACTTTGTAGGAGAGCCAGCCAGGCCGTGCGGAAGGAGCAGCATCGTAAGGAAGGCGCCGTTTATTCTGCTGTCCCTGAATGAGCAGCGGACTTAGGTGGCCGCCTTCGGCAGTTTCACACTAGCCCCCACTGGCATGGAAAGTTGACGGGGTCGTGCCAGGGTGTTGTCAGGCCCCGGCCCCAGGGCCCGCCGGAGGGAGGGGCACCGGAGGGAGGGGCCCGACGCCACGCTGCACCTGGCGTTCTGCAGCGGGAAGTACAGCAGGCCCCCCGAAGTCATCGTGCCGAAGGAAGGTCAGAGGAATCCAGCCAAGCCTCTAGGTCTGGCAGCCAGTTCAGAGGACGTGCGGAGGCCGGGGAGGCGTGGGAGATACACGGAAGGCAGCCGGCCAGTCCCCGAGGCCAGGGCGTGGACGAGCGGCTAAGACCGAGGGAGGCCGTGGGCCCTGGGCTATGTACAGGCTTCGTTGGAGCGCTGCTCGCAACAGACCAGTCGTAAAGGGACTCTTTTGAGATGCTCGTGGATACTTGAATGTGCACTGCCTGCCAGGTGACATGAAGGAGTTACAGTTCATCTCACTAAGCAAAATAGTGGCATTCTGGTTACCTCTGCTCAGGCGGTATCTTTTACAGATACTGATGGATTAGCCAGTGGAACGACAGGAAGTCTGAGAAACACTCGAAAGACTCCGGGGCAGCGACTTCTGCTGGCGTGCCTCGGTCCCCGCCCGCCGAGTCAGGGCTGACTTCCTGTCCCTCTGATCGTCTCTCTGGGTGAGAAGATGACAACGGCCGGCACAGCAGTAGCATCCGGGGTGAACGAATCAAAGTTACACCTTTTCTTTTTTGTCTGACAGGGAAAAAAGTATCTTTTTCGGTGTACTGCAGGATTTCAGTAATTAGTTTTTGTGTGCCCAGAGGTGAGAAGGGTTGTGATTCGCTGCTCTGGGCGGTGCGGGGAGTGTGGGGGGAGGCGGAGCCAGGCTGACACGGTGCCAGTCATTTTTGAAGCTGGGTGTTGGGCATGTTGGCATTCACTGTGCTTCTCTTCCTGGGATACATTGGGACGTTTCCATTGAAAAAAGGGTTAAACATTTTGAAATGGGTTCTCCTGTGGGTCTTAGAGTGAAAGCCCTTGGCGGGTGGTAGGTCACTGCCGACTCGGAACAGCACCCTGGTCGACGGGGGAGCGTCTGGGCTGCGTAGCCGCCCCTCCCCCAGTGCTCACCCGGAGTGGTTGTTAATCTGTAGGCACAGCCTGTGTTCCCACACCGCCTGGTCGGTGCAGGCCACCGCGCTCCGCTCACAGGGAGGGAATCAGGGTGGGATGGTTAGCATCCTGCCCTCCAAGTCGGCCTCTGAGTTGGCCGGAAGGCCGCCAGTGCCTCCGGCAGGGATCGCCTGGAAAAGGGGACACTTGGCGGGGCTGTGGGGGAGGGTGGGAACGGCAGTCATGCGGCAGCGAGGGGCAGGTCCAGGAGAAATGGACCACAGCAGCACAGGAACCGCGGAGGGAAAGAGTGCGTGCCAGTTGGCCTGGAGCGGGGGAGACCCTGGATAGACCTGGTCAGAAGAAATTCACGAAGGCTGCTTCCCCGGAGCCGTGGGGCCAGCCTGGGCGCTCCAGCCAGGGCCCTGCCTCCTTTGTTTTGCCTTCCTGGTTTAGGGCCTGCTGGACACGCAGGGGACATGCAGCAAAGGGATTTACTCTGTGTGCAGTGGGGCCCAGTCTGAATGCACGGCTGGGAGAGAGTGAGGACGGTGAGAAAATATGAAAAAACTCTGTGGTGGAACACGGGTCGGCTGAATAAAAGTCAAGCTTCGCCATAAGTGCTTTGCCCCTCTGAGGGCAAATGCATTTCTGAGCCCGGCGGCCCGCGCACAGTGTCACGGGCAGGCGGGGCCCCAGACGGCAAGAGCGAGAGCCGTGGAGTGATCTTGGTGTTTCTGGGCGGGCTGCTGCGGTTTCTCGAGAGCACGCGTGGCACAGACCTGTGTGTCACCCTCATTCTCCTCCGCCGGGTTCTGCAGAGGAAGAACCAGAGCCCTAGAAGTCGGTTTCCTGCACCCGTGACAGCAACGTGTAATTGAAACCTAGGTCTGTTGGAGTCCCATCTTCAGCAGTTTTAGAAAATGTAGATTGCAACACATTAATGGGGTATGAGACCAATTTAATTGATCATAGCCAGAATCTTTTAAAAGTGGGATAGAAAACCTTTCAAGAATTTTTAAGATGGGATAGAAAACCTTTCAAGTATCACGTGAGAATTCAGCAAGAACTACAAACACTGTAGTAAATATTGCGGCCAGTTGAGCAGGCATGTGGCGAACACACACATTGACTGGACATGTCCACAGCATGTATGTTTCTCTGTGAGTTTCTACATGTACGTGTATGTCAGGTTCAGTCCGAGGTACACTTCTTACGTGGGGCACGTTCAAAAGCACTTGGCTTTGCAGCGAGCTGTCTGAGGGAGCCGGGGTCCGGGTCTGCACGCTCACCCCGCGCGGCTGCCCTTCGTGTCTCTCACCAGCAGAACCCCGCCTTGACGCCTGTGGACCTACGTCGGGTCCTACATCGGGTCCTACATCGGGTCATGTGGTTTTTCCACCTGGGAGTTCGCTATTCAGGCTTCCCTGCCCTTTTGTGTACATTTTAGGGTAGCTTGTCTGGAACGGTGCAGAACCCCGCGGGGGCCGGGAGTGAAACCTGGTGAGATCCCCAGCTCACTCCGGGGTGAGCCCCCGCCTTCACTGCATCCCCGAGTCTCAGTCCGTGAACCAGGAGTGTCTTCCCTTTACTTAGAGCTCCCCTGACTTCCCTTGCTAGTGTTTTATAGTTTTTGGCATACAGGTTCTGCACATCTTTGTTACGCTTACATCTAAATATTTCAGTGTTTGAGGGGAGCTGTTATAAACGGTATTAAGAAAATTCAGTGCCTGGCTGTTCATAGCCTGTGCGTGGGAATGGAGTTGACTTTCATGTATCGGTCCTGTGTCCTGTGGGCTTGCTAAACTCACTTATCCTAGGGCAGGGGCCCGCATCAGCCTCGGGGTCGCCTTTGAAGGGCCGAGTGTCATTTTAGGACTGTATAAATGTAACGACTCCTTAACAGCTAAGCGAGACCTCGGTGCTGCCGCTGGGTAGAAACAAGGTAGAGGGCCTGATAAAACAAGGTGGAGGCCTGGATTCGGCCTGTGGGCCTCATGTTTCCCACCTGTGCTCTAGGGGTCTTAAAAGTAGCGCCCCTGGGATTTCACACAGGCGCATGCGTCCTCCGTGAGTGAGGGTGAGTTGGGTCTCCTCTCCAGGCCCCTGCCTCCCGTTTCTTGCCCGGCCGCACCGCCCACGGGCCTCCTCTGACTGTGCTGTGGTGGGGGGGTCTCTTGCCTCCTCCCTGAGTGGGAACAGAGATCACTTTTTACTGAATGGGGAATTGTTAAAACTGAGGAGAAATAAAAAATAATTACAAAAAGTAAAAGAAAATGGCCTGCTCTTTTTTTAAGAAAGAATTAGTCCAACCATTACAAGAACAAAAGGAAAATAGCTACATCTATACAGAGGCATATTTGCATGTTTCCTGTTCTGGAATTAACTTCGGAGAGTTTTTGCTCCAGCCCTTTCAGGGAGAGCGTGGCCAGCGGAACTGAATTGTCAAGCAGACTGAACCCTAGCAGCAGGCTCTTCTGCCACTTGGGCAGAAAGGACCGTGGCAACACAAGTGCTCCAGCTGTTGTGTGTGTGTATGTGTGTGTGTGTGTGTGAGTGAGAGAGCGAGAGAGAGACAGAGAGACAGCCTGGTGCTGGTGCAGGGAAGGTCTTGCTCAGGGTGTTGCCTAGCAACGTGGGAAGTCACAGCCTGTAACTCTGTTACTGCGTCCCGGCCATTTGCCTGGGGAATAAGAGAGCAGATGCTGTGCCTGCCTGTGCTTCTAGTGTCACAGCGTTGGAGTCAGGACAGTCTAGGGGTAGCGCATGAGCAGGCAGCTCTGTTGGGGAGCTCTGGGGGCTGCCCGCCTGCTTTCCTGAAAACCAAGGCTGCTGGAGAGGACAGTGCTACTTTGTGGGGACTCCAGTCCTGAGGTTCCAGGTGCCCCTCTGCCACATCTCTGCCTCTCCAAACCCTGGCCGCGACCCCGCTCCCGGACACCGCCCAAATTGAGTTCCGGAAAAGGAAAAGGGAATTGACAAAAGGGAGATGGGGTGGGGCGGGGCACGCCGCACCAGGTGCGCTCCCTGCTCTTCTTCCTTTCCTGTCCCCACTCCTGGTGACTGTGAAGCACCCACCGGCTGGCTGTGCGGAGCTCAGGGCCCCCCTTCCGGAGGCTCGGATCCTGGCCCGGGGACACCTTGGAGACACACTGCCCTTGGCTCCTCACTGTCCTTAGAAAGGAGGTGGGTGGGTGGGGACAGTGACCGACGTGTGCCCACAGAGCTCTGGGGTCTGTGACCCCTCGGGGTTCCCGCGGTGTTCCCAGGCAGGGGGCCCCGCGCTCGTGGAGCTGAGGCGGACTGTGTGACCCCCCCCTCGCCCCGTGCTCACGCTCTGGGCCCCGACACAGGGACTGGCAGCTTCAGTGCCCCTCTGTTATGTGGCTCCGTGGAGATTGTGTAGGAGGTTAGGCCGAAGCTGGAAACACACACATATAGACACTGTGAGGGCGCGCAGTGGGCGCGCTGGCCGCAGGCTTGTGCTTTGTTCGCAGTCAGCTGTCTTGACTCACTTATCTGCTTGCTCGGTCGTCTCCAGAGACGGTTATTCTGCAGCGCTTCGGTTTTACTAAAATACAGCTGATCCTGGAAAACGTGGTTAGAAGTAGGTGACCGCAGACATCTCCGGGCACTGTCAGCTCCGTGACAAGCCCTGTCTCCTCCGTGTGGCCGTTATGACCCACGCAGCGGGCAGGGCTGTTGCTGGGGGAGCCCGGCAAAGCGCAGCGGGTGAGTAGCCATCCATGCTCACGGGATCTGTGTCCTTCTGTGCACCTTCCGTGGTGGACGGGACCTTCGGCCTGGTACTGGGGCGAGCCCACAGTCGGTGCCTGCGGCCCGCACTGGCCCCTCCCGGGCCCCTCCCTGCACGCTGAGGTGGTAAGATCAGTATCAGAGGCTGGGGGGGCGGTCACACCAGCCACTCCTCAGACTGTATGTCACTGTCTGCGTGGGGATGGCTTTAAGGGAATTAAACTACAACCAGGGAGAAATCTGAACTTGAAGGCCAGGTGGACCCGATTCTAAGTCTTGCAGGTGCTCAAGTGCCGGGGACCCAGGTGCTTACTCAGCTCTGTGATTTGGGGCAAGAGTGACTGAACCCCAGTTTTTTCTAAACGGAGAAAAATAATGTGAACATTGCCGTATCTGGCCGTGTGTAGAGCACACCCACATTTTGAGTGCACTATACACGGGATTGTTGTGTCGCTATTATCCCCACGGTATGTAGTCATTACACCCAGGTATAATGTGCATCCGTAATTTTCCCTCAAAAATTTGGGCAAAAACGTGTACGTTATACAGAGCAAAACACAGCGCATCCCGCAGGGTTGCCGTGAGCATTAAAGATAACGCACGTGAAGTCCGTCGGGCAGTGCCTCTGCGCCGCCTCTGAGAGGCACCCGCAGCCTCGGCGCTGCTGCCCCTTGCCGGGCCTCGGCGTTCACGGGCTAGTTACAGTAGTTCTCACACCAGCGAGGCTGAGGCAACTGGGAGGTTTTTTTTTTTAAGTTTCTTGGTGGGAGGGACTGTGCCTTCCTCAGCTTTTTATTTCCCCTAGAACCTGACACAGAATGTTTCAGCAAGTGCATTGAGTTGAGTTTTTGGAGCCAAATAATATTTATGTTAGTCCGAATACTGGATACCATTGCATTAGAATGACTTTTAACACATGTGAGTAGAAACCTTAAATAAACCAAAAAGCTACTTATTTATAGTTTGAAAAATTATTGATTTGGACTTTTCCACCTAAAGGCGACTGTGTCACCCCTCAGCGACACCTCACTGAGAGTGGCCAGCTCTATGAAGACGTCTGTCACCCTCTGTTTCCACCGAGGAGCCTGTGATCACCAGGGTTGCCCAGTCAGCACAAAGTGCACTGTGGTTTCTGTTACGCAGTTGTCACCGTAGCTGGGGTTGGGCGGGTATGGAAACCTTTGTGAACCCAAAATTCTTTTATGATGATGGAATATTTCATGTTTAATATTCTTGGTACAGAGTATGTGTCCAAATATTTTACCAGGTATGTGTTTTTTACAGGTTCATATAATATATAAAATGCATTTCTGTTCCAAGAAAAATACAAGTGGTAAACAGTTGGGAGAGAGCTTGCATATTTTCCTTTATGATCCTGTCTGATGATTAATGCATTCAGCTGTGTTCAGCCTCACGTGTAACCAGGTTAGTGTTTAGTTTGGGTTAGGCTGTTTTGCTTATGAGGACAGAAGCGGCCAATCCCGTGCTCCGCCTGTCTTCCAGATGGAGTCTTTGCATTGTTTCCAGATCACGGTGCTTAATGCAAGGTCAGATTTTCTTGTGAAAACAGATTTTGGATTAACTCTGTCTGTGCTCTTGCGCACACCCCTTCGCACCTGCCCGTGCACTTACGCTCCAGCAACCTGCAGAGGTCATGGTTCTCATCCCGAGATGCCACGGAGGGGGCTGGAGCCCTCCCGAGCAGCCCAGGGGCACCCACCCAAACTGAGTGCATGGGTACGTGCGCCCCCCTTTCACGGGGACCGTGAGGGGCGGCGGGGGGAGCAGGTGTGGTCTCAGACGAGGCCCAGGGCAGCCAAGTCTCTGGTTCTCATCATCCCGCGCCGCTCGGCCGTGGCGAGGGCTTCGTGCGGGGCCGGCACACTGCTGACTGGGGGCCTGACATTGGAAGTAAAGTTTTATTAAGAGACAGTCACAGCCATTCCTTTACAGTCGCCGGTGGCCGCTCACCCGATTCGCCAGCACAGTCGGGCGGCTGTGACAGAGATGACCACGTGGCCGGCAAAGCCTACGGTATTTATCTTCTACACGTTTCTAGGAAAACATGTGCCCACCCCAATACAATGCTTTAAAGAGAAGCAATACACAAACAGTGGTTGGGTCTCAGCTCTGCCGCTCGGCGACTGTGGGACCACGATCCTCTTTGTGCCTTGACTCCTGCGGCACGCGGCCTCGGTCCACTCAGCCCGCGAGGAGTGTGTGCTGGCCACGTGCCGAGCGCTGTTCTAGGCTCAGGAAGTCAGCGGGGAACAGAGCAGACGCCAGCGCCTGCCCTGGTGGGACCCACGTTCCGACGCAGTGTACTCGGGGAGGGGAGTGACGGCGCATCCTTCCCAGGGAGGCCGCGGTGGGCCCACGCGGGTGCGAGCCGTCAGGACGCTTCTGGGCTCAGGCGGTCGAGAGCCGACCATGTGCCCAGGATCGCCCGTGGCTGCCGTTACCCAGCCAAGTGCAGGGCTCGTCCTGTGTCAGTAATAGACCCTCGGTTCAGGGTGACGCCCTGTGCGCTGTCCCCGAGCTGTTTGTGATGGAGACAGCGAGGGACCAGAGTCACCAGGAGCACGCCTGGCGCCTTCGCCTCCTCCAGAGAAGAGCCCACACTGCGCTGTATGGGCCCCACCGTGGGGACAGCAGTGTCCCCGGGCCCCGCCGGAGCAGTGTGAGGCTCACGGCCGTGCCCGGTGCAGAGGACGGTGCAGACGGAGGAGAGGACAGAAAGGAGAGGTCAGTGCCTCCGGTCCCGTAGCGTTAACGGGCAGAACTCGGCGTGAACTCTTGGAGTTTTGTGCTCCTTCCATGTTTTAAATCCTCATTCGACATTAGGTCGCTTGGACTTGGAGATTCTTTGCACCCGCATAGGAGCAGGGGGACACAGGACTCGGGATGTAAGGGACAGTGTAGGTTAATAGTGGTCTTTGGGGTGGGGTTACGTTTGAAGACCAGAGATCAGTATGTGAGAGTGTGAAACGGATACCGGCCTCTTTACATACATCGCACGTCGGTAGCCTGGTTACGCTGGTGTTTGTACACGCGGTCCCGGGGGCTGCGTTGTGCATTTTGTCCTCGGACGCGTGTGCCGGGCGGCAGAGCGCATTGTTGAGTGCGGCGAGTGCGCAGCGTGACTGCGTGGCATCGGGAGCCTGGGCACCCCTGATTGTGTGACTTGGGCGGAACAGTTGTGCTAATTTTGTCACTTGTAAAATGAGGAGGTTGCGCCACGATTTTCCAGGTCCTTTCAGCTCTAATCATGTGACTTGTCAGTTCTCTTTCCTGCTAGATGCTCCCCTTCCCCCTTCCCACCCTGACCTGACCCCTAGGTCTCCGTGTCTCTCAGTGCAGAGTACGCCGTAGCGGGGCAGCAGGGCCCTGCCCTTCGCGAGGAGCTACCCATCTTCTCTCCTTACCCAGTTTCCTTTCCTCCTGTCACCCTGCTCTGTGGGCAGGGCTGTAGTTCTCACGGACCACCGGTGCTTTCCAGTTCGGACACCCTGGCATTCCAGAGTGGAGGTCGGAACACTGAGGAGGGGCCGGAAGAAGAGGGCTGCGGCTGGCCGGCCGGCTGGTCGGCGTTAAGGTGGAGTTTTCAGAGGCGAGCCTTGCTGTGTGTGCGCGTCCTGGCGGCGACTGCAGCTCTCAGGAGATGTCGCCGTCACCTCCTGGGGCGCTCACTCGGAGCCCGCCCCCTGTAAAGCCCGCCGCCGGGCAGGTGACTGCCGGAGATGGTCACACCTGGAAGCGTGCGTGATGTGAAGTGAGCACGCCAGGGCTGCGTCTCGCTGCCACAGACGGGAAGACGGCGGCTCGAAAGCTGTGGT
Source organism: Phyllostomus discolor (assembly GCF_004126475.2). Lineage (NCBI taxonomy): Eukaryota > Metazoa > Chordata > Mammalia > Chiroptera > Phyllostomidae > Phyllostomus > Phyllostomus discolor. The sequence continues at coordinate 215,036,628 of NC_040904.2, forward strand.
TTGTGACCCGGCGGAGATGAAAGGAAACCCATATGTACTTTTTAAAAGTAGAAAGGAAAAGTCATTCGTATTTTATATGAAAACATGCCGTTCTTTTGGAACTTCCATGTTTAGAATATGTAGTTATTAGCCATATGATTGTGAAAAGTCACTGGCTGATGAGGAAGTAAAGTAGGAAAATACACCTCAGTGATTCTACCAATCAGGAGCACTGCCTTCAAAAATAGTAGGTCAATATTTATGACTTCTAGTATCTTGAATGTCTGTAGGGTTCCAAATTCGTGACATCCCAGCAGAAAAGGCTTTCACAGGCAAAAGGGCAGACCCCGGAACTGGGGGCTGCTCGTCGCCGGCCTGCAGTGCGCTGTGTTTTGAAGGCAGCACCGCGAGAGGGAGGCCCCTCGCTGCCGCTGGAGAGTGCGGTGGGGTGGGGGCGGGGAGGCGGCGAGGTCGGGGGGCGGTGGGGTGGGGGCACTGAGGTGCGTGGTGGTTAGAAGCTCTGCTCAGACGCCAGGGTCCAGGCCCCGGCCCTGCCGGGACTGGGAGTGACCCTGCGTGGGCCTGTTTGCCCCCAGAAGTAGGGCAGCAGAAGTCCCACCTCTGAAGCCTCGTGGTAGGACTAAGTCGGATGGTTCTCAGACCGGGAGCTGCACAGGGGGAAGCCTTGGTAAACATTAACTGGGGTTATCTTTGTTTGCACAAGTGCATTCTGGTCTGTCTTCTGAGTCCCAGGCCCAGGTTGTCTGCTTCTTTCCTTATCTCCTGCTGGCAGTCCTCTGGCATCTTGAAAACAAAGTGTCGGGAATGGCAGGCGCTTCAGGGTCTGGATCCGAGATAGTGTGCGGACCCTTCGTCAGTGCTGCCCCTTCTGCAGGCTGCGTCCGGCCACAGACCCTGAACATCGAGGCGACACTGGCCTGACGAGGCTCTGAGAGGGGGAGGGAGAGCAGGCAGCCTGCCCAGGGACCTGGGGGACTGAGCCTCAGCCCCAGGTGGGCTCATGGGTTTTCTTTGTGCCCCGCCCTGAGTATCTCAGGCTGGGTGTTATAGGAGCTGTCCATCCAGAGCCACCGATGGGTGTGGCCAAAAAAAAAAAGAAAGAAAAACAAACCAGCAGACTGCAGAAGCTTGTCAAAGGGCTGAGAAAGAGGCACCTCGGCAAGGCAGACTTTTAGACAGTAACCACCCTCTTCCAGACAGACACCAGGGAGAGCACAGCCCCACCCTCATCGGCAGAGGCCAGTGGGGAGCCTAGACTTGAACCTGCACCTGAACATAATGAGGCTGCCCTCACCGGGCTGGGCGGTGTCACAGGAGACTGGGTGGGGAGCCAGGACTCTCCTTCCCACGCATGAGTAACGAGGCCCCCCCCCCTCCCCTGCACAGCTGTCAGCGGAGGTCATGAAAGTGGGGTTTGACTTTCCACCCAGCAGTAAGGGGGCCCGTTGCCCTCGCCCCTCAGGCGTCAGAGGAGGCAGAGTGGGGGACCTGGTCCTTCACCCCCACGTGGCAGTACCAAGACACTGCTCCCCCATCCCTACCCCCACCCTGCGTGGTGCTGGAGAGCCAGCTAAGCTAAGGTCCGTAGTCCCCTAGGGTTATACCCCGAGATGTGTGGAGTACAGTTAGAACTCGCACGTTATAGCAACACCAGGGAATGCTCAGCCTGAATGATGAAAGGCGGTCAGCAGGTGCCAGAACCTGGGCGGCACAGGTGTCAGAATTACCTGCGCGGGTTTCAAAGCAGAACTCGGAGATGTGCTTGTAGGAGACCGCTCTGCGTGGCCTGGGCCCAGCTCCCACTCGGAGATGCACGGGACCCACACCCGCGGATAGGTTCTCCCATGAGGAATCAGGCCTGCAATGTGCTTAGGCCACTGTGAGTCTTGCTCTTGCTGAAAAACTCCCTCACCCTGAACTGAGGACATTTACTGCAAAGCAACTTCCTAAAATTCATGCTAAACCTTCCAAGGATGAGTGTAACCAGTTCAACCACTTTTGCCTTTTCATTTGCAAATATCCCTTTTCTGTGATGTGATGAGCGGCATTGGCTCCTTTGTTTCCTGTAAAAGGTGACCCCCTAAAGTGGACCTGTGCCTAGTAAATGAGGACCGTCATGTACTGTGCTGAGAAACCCAATAAAGGCTGGTCGTGGCAAGGGCCAAGGCTTTTGCTCCCCTTGGGAGAAAAGCCATGCTGTCCCTTTTCCTCCACCGGACTCGGCAGTCCGTGTGAATGTCTCCTTTCATCCATAATGACGCAGACCCTGCGGGCCGGTGTCTGCATCAGCGCTTCCGTGAGCGACTGAGAGCACTTGAAGCAATGACAGAGGACATCTCATCAAAGAAATAGAGGGTATAAAGGAAAGCCAGATGGGAATTTTAGGGCTAAAAAATGCAGCAGCCCAAATTAAAGTGTAACAACTCAGTCAGTGGGCTCCGCAGCACGATGGAGAGGACGGACGGAGGAGAGAGTCGGTGGGCTGGGGGTGGAATGAGCACTCCCCGTTCTGGACGACAGAAAGCAAGCAGGCTGGGAAGGGCTGGCGGGGCCTCAGGACCGTGGAGAACGATCCGCCGCCGTCAGCGGAGGCCCGGGCGGAGAGAGAGCGGGGTGGGGCGGGTGTGCCGGAAGAGGGTGCAGAGAAGCAGTTTCCCGGCTTTGGCGAGAAGCGAACCGACAGACTCAGGAGGGTCCCGGACGGGTTCACGTGTCCTTGGTTTGGCGTGGGGACTGTGAATGACCCACCTCCATGGCCCTGTTCCCCCACCCATCACGTCTTTTCTTTCTGGTGACTCGGACCCACGTGCCTTGTCTTAGGCCAGGTTACGTCGACCCGAGTTTCCAGTAAAAGTGGGACAAGAGAGTCTCCTTGCTACATATCTTGCTTTCCTAGAGCCGCACTTGCCTGGGTGTATACCCAGTAGAAACGAGCGCTTATATCCCCCAAAAGGCACGCACGTGGGTGTTGGTGGCAGCTGTGTGCACACCAGCCCAGAACTGGAGGCAGCCAGACGTCTTCCCGCCGATAAAATGGATGCGTTCGCGCAGTGGGACCATGTGTGGCAGTGCAAAGGGACGGGCAGGCTGCCGTGGTCGGCTGCAGTGTGCACGAGTAGTGCGGGGAGCTGGGCACAGCAGAGGGCGCACTGTGGGACTCCGGTCACCCCAGACTCCAGTAGAGGCAGCAGTGATCCAAGATGATAGAGGCTAGGGTGCTGGTTACCGGGAGGGGTTGCCAGCTGACAGGGGGCATAGTGGACCCTCTGGTGCTGGGATGGATGTTCTCTGTCTCAGTCACGTGCACGCATGTGAAATTCTCCAAGCCAGGGGTCCCCAACCTCTGGGCCTCCCTGGTACGGGGCAGGGCCCGTGAGGAACCGGGCCACGCAGCAGGAGAGGTGAGCTTGAATGTGATGTGCGTGAGTCATCTCACAACGGCCCCCCGCTCCCCCGTCCCATCCCCAGCCCATGGACCCATTGTCTTCTGTGACACTGGCCCCCGGTGCCCAGAAGGTTGGGCAGTGCTGCTCGGAGCCGTGCCCTTGGGATCTGCGCGCTTTGCTCTAGCGAGCTCGGTGTTTAAATAGAACGTGTGCGTGCCCCGAGCCACACATCTCGACAGGAGGCCTCGCTGTTGCCCTCTGGGGTGAGATCGACGCTCGGGAGTGGGATGTGCCACAATGCTGAATCTTTGTGAAGCGAGCAAACCGTTGTAGGCTAAAAGATGCTCGGGCTTTAGCAGACAGAGCGGTTGTGGAGAAAGGACGCGGAAGGGACCCCGCGGCACTCCCGGCGCGACTCCGGAGGGCGCTGGACATGCAGCCTGGGTCCTCTCCTGGGAGGAGTGTGGCGCTAGAGGCCGCCCTGGGTCTGCGGAGGTTTGAGACACAACGTCCTCCTTGTTCTGACCGCTTCGGGGCCGGGGCCCTCCCCGTCACCACCCAGGGCACAGTGCCTGTCTCATCGGCCCCTGCGCCTCCCCTTCTCGAGTCTGCATGCCCTCGACTGTGCCCTGTGAGGTGTTGCAGCACACTGAATGTTGTGTCGGCCATGACGTCCTCTCTGAAGACCAGAAACACCCCCTGCAGTGTGTGCGGTGCGCTTTCTAAACCCGCGGGCCTGGGCGTCCCCTCACGTTCTTCCTCTGGAAGACGAGAACATCACTCCCGCCTCGAGAAGCAGGCACGAGCACCCGGTCTGTGCCTGTGTGACAGTTTGGCAGGTGAGGGGCTACGTAATCAGTGCGCTGCCCCCTGCCTCCTCCTCCCGCTCTCCAGCAGAGGGGGCGTCTCAGAGGAGGTGTGTTTCAGAAGCGTGTCGTCCTCCGTCTCACATTCCACCCCGGTGATCTGCACCTGCAAGGTGGCAGTGGGCCATCCACATGACGCTCTCCAGAGGCTGCCACGGGCCGTCGGCCAGTCACCGTTCCTAGATGGCAGGCCCGGGGCAGAGGGACAGGTTCTTGGGCCCGCCCCTCCCTCCCCCAGGCTCGCCTGTGGCCCTCAGGGCAGGGCCCAAGTGCAGGCCGGGCCCCTCCTCTCCGAGCCGTCCTCACGTGCTCGCAGCGTGCCTTCCGGGCCGTGTGCGGTGGGGTTCCAGAGCCAGCTGCGCACTCCGCTCAGCAAGCCTTTCCCGGACACCGTGGGCTCAGAGGCAGGGTCTCCCAGGCTACGCTTGCCAGCGGCTTGGAGCTCATCGCGATACAATGGGCGGCTGAGGTTCCGTCCACAGGTTAAAAATTAACGACTGGATGTGCTCCGGACAGGACTCTGTTTGTTCAGCCATTGGGGTGTGACATGGTGGGTGATGCATTATGGGTAGGAATCACACCCCAGGCAGCAGAGGTGGAATGCATATTTTTAAAAACTTGCTATATGGGTTATTTCTGTCTACATGCAGCCCTGCGTGTTAGCGCAGATGTGCCAGAACAGCTCTCCCGAGCTGCTTTGTTTTCTCGGCGCGGACACGGTGTTCTGGGCCCTCTCCGGGATTCCTGCGCGCTCAAGTCAGATCTTGCGGCACTCCAGGGCGGGCGCGAGTCGTGCGCACTCGAGTGCACTAGAGACGGGCGCGCTCTCTGCTCCGTACTCTCCTTGCTCCTGCCTGAACACAGGGGTCTTTCATCTAGCTCTTCAAATACTTCACGGCCAGCTTTTGACGTTGGCTTAATTAAACTATCTTAAAGAAATGACAGTAATGGAAAAATAAGTCTGTGCTTCTACTTTTTTCTTGTGGTTCAGCGAGTTTAAAGTTCTTTACAAAGAATGCAACAAAAATGTCCTAAGTAGAAGGATAAACAAACAGGCGGCGTAGCTGCCTGCCATTTTACCGAGCGCTTTCCCGGGGCCAGGTCTGCGCGGGACGGCCCCTCCTCACCGCCTGCCGGAGGGCCCTCTGCCGTGCCCGAGAGCTCGCTGCTCGGCCGGGGTCACAGCTGCCACGGGCTTATTCACCTCCCACGTGCTCGTCTCTCCCCAAGTGCACGGCCTTGCAGGCTCCGGTCTGTGCTTGGCCCTCGCTGTGTCCCCGCAGTAACACTGCGGCCCTTTGTGGACGGCGACACCAGGCCGCGTGGAGCCTGTCGTCTGGGGGAACCTGGACACACGCTTGCCCCACCGTCGACTACCTTTCCTGCCGCCGCGTGGGCTCACCTGTTCGAGGGCTGTTGGTTCTCCCTACTGAGGTTTCAGAACCCGCCCCGGGAGCGACTCGGTGGCGTGTTCTAGCGGGTCGGCCCAGCGTTACTATTCAAGGGCTGTGTCTCCCAAACCTTAACTAGCAGGAAAACTTAGGCAGGTGGAGAAATGCTTGGCCTCTCTGCTAATGATAGAAGACAAAATAATAAGCCCCCAAACTGTGTGTTTTATTTACTAAAAAGTAACTTTCTAAAAAGTTGTGCCCCCGTCAGTAGGGTGGAGTGGCGTGGGCAGTTCCGAGGGTGGCGTGCACTGCGAGAACCTTTTCGGGGCCGTCGGGGGGGTGTGCCGGCGTGTGCGCGGTTCTGCCCGTCCACCCTTCTTTTGGAGGTTTCTCCAAAGTGAACCAGCGGAGAAATGCGAACGCCAATCGTGTGGGTGTTCACTGTATTGCTGGCTGAAATGTAGAAATCATCAAACGTCCTGCAAAGGGGGAGGGTAAACAGATGGGGGTGGGTGGGATGGAATCCTGTGTACCGTTTTAAAAACTCACATTTTCAGAGTTTGTATAATCTATAAAATGGGGCCTGTATGCAAATAATTCCACTCAAAAAACTGTGTATTTGCATCAAATGTGTGGTTTGGAGAAACAGAGACTAAAGATGCACGAGGCCATACTGCACCCTGTTTCAGAGAGGGGGACCAGACCCCAAAGAGGGGGGCCGGACCCTGGAGCACCGGCCCGGGCGGTGTCCTCTAGCCGGAACGACCTTGAGTTCCCGTGACTCCAAAGCGGACCTCCCTCTGGTCCTTCCTGCTGCCGTCCCCTTTTCCCTCCGGCGGAGAGGGGCAGAGGCTTGGGGAACGGGGGGTCCCCGGGCATCTCTCTCCCACTGCTGGTCTCCAGGACTGGGCCTTTTCTCTGTGGGCCCTCAGTAGACCTGCTTCATGGGACACTGCCCATCAGTCTTGAAGTCGAACGTGTCATCGTCAGAGTCGCCTTTGCTCTTCTTGTGGCCCAGAGTGGGACAGACTGCGTCGGTTGGAACTGAAATATTTTCATTCAGCTGAGCGGGGCACGGCTGTGAGGGTGTCCGTGTCACTGCCCTGTGATTTTAGCAGAGCGAGATGAGAAACTGCATGTGTCACAGCACACAGTATCACTTGGTTTAGAAGTAAGCGTCTGAAGAAGTCCCGCTGAAAAATTACTTGAGGACAAGTGGTCCGAATACCACTGGAATTGTGTGTGCTTGCTTATGTATACACATGTGTACATACACATATGTATGTGTGCGTGCGCGTGTATTCCTCACCTGAGGGTGTGCTTACTGATGGGAGAAGAGGCGAGGGGGGACATTGCCTCTCGTACGCACCCCGACTGGGGATTGAACCCGCAACTTTTTGGTATCGGGGCTGATGCTCCAACCCACTGAGCCACCCAGCCAGCGCAATCACCGTAACTTTTAGAGAGAATCTTGTCACTGTGCATTTTCGGTTATCAGTTGTCTCCTTTCAGGAGAAAAAAAATTGGTATTTCGGTATCGGTGAGTCCATCGGGAACGAGTGCTTGCAGTCGTCTCGTGTTGGCCTGTCCAGCCTTCGGAGGGAACGGTACTTGCTGGTGAGGTCAAGGTTACAGGAAGTTACAGAGGGAGCCCAAGGGTTTCCCTCCCGGGACTTCTACGTGGTCCAGGGCCCTGGGACTCGGTCCTGAGCCCGCTGCCGTCCCCACCCCCATCTCGCACCCCGAGGGGGCTCCACTTCTGGCCGGAAAGACCACCGTGTGCAGGTGACTTGCAAAGTACCCCTGGAGCCCAGAGCTGTCCCCTGGACTTCACACCGTGGGACACAGAGCTGCTGGCGTCCACCTGGATGTCTCCACGCATGTCACTCCTGACGCATCCCAGGTCATGCTCTGGAGCCCCCAGCTCCACTCCAGCCTTCTTCTGGGTCTCAGTGAGTGACGCCACCTCGCCCAGCTCGACTGAGTCTTGGGGTCTTCTGGTTCTCTTCCCACCACCATTCTAGAAAGCGTTTCCTGTCAGAGGCACCTTCAAACTGCATCTCACATCGTCCTGGTCCTTTCTGTCCCCACGGCCAGCAGCACGGCCTGGCCCACGTCACCGTTGGGTTCGGTGACTGTGGTGCGTCCTCCTCCGGTGTCTCCTCGCAGGTTTTGCCGTTGCTGCGCCCACTCCTTCCAGGTGCTCTCTGCTCGGCGCTCAGGGCGTCCTCTTGAAAGTCCCACCTGAGCTTTGTCACTCACCAGCATGCAATCTTCAGTGGCTCATTTTGTACTTAGGGAAAAATCATCTAAGTTGTTTTCCTGATCCTCCAGGCGATCCTCGCCCCTGCTGGACCACCCCATGCGTCATGACGTCATGAGCGGGGGCCGAGGCCTCGCTGGCTTGAGCCCCCCCCCCCACCCGCCCCCGTACCAGTGGCTCAGGTTCACAGTGAGGACTGAGAGCCGCCGCCCTGCACCGAGACTCTTAGAGCTCAGCGTCCTCGTCTCATCAGAAAGGCACGTCCCAGCCCTGCCCCCCCGGCCTGAGCCCCCACTTCTGATTTCTGATCCCATAGCGCTCGCTGTCTGAAGAGCAGGCTCCCCGGTGGGTGAGACTGTGGGGGCCTGCCCACCCCCAGGAGCCGCCTCCACTGCCTCTGACCCCGGCACCCCACGGTGGCTTCCTGGCCCTGAGGCAAAGCTTCCGCCCTTGAGTCTTAACACCCTGGTTCCCTTCACCTTAAGGAGTGTGTCTCCCTCTGGGGCTTTGCAGCCGCCCCGTCTGCGTGGCTCAGGTCTCAGTTCCAGTGCCCCCCGCCCACCGTGTCCATGGCAGAGCCGCTCCCCAGCGGGCCGGCCCGCTCTCTCCTTGCTCAGCGTTGTCCTAGTCTGTACCCGTGTGTGTGTCCGCTCCCTCTCGCTCACGCACTCTCGCGTGCCCCCTGCTCCCCTCCCCCAGGGTTCCTGAGCGCAGGACCTTGCTCACCTGCTGCACTGGGGCGTGTGCAGGTGGGACTGGTCTCAGAGCTGTTTGCCGCCTCCACACACACGGACGGTTTTTTTGCCAGTAGTTACTGACCTCTGAGGGCAAGGCCGGGGCTCAGGAAAGAGGGAAACGTGCTTCATGCAGCTGAAAACCCCATAGTCTAAAGAACAAGCCCGACAAGCCAGCAGCTGCTGGACACACTGCGGACTTCTGTAGCCAGACCCGCTGACCCGACTGTCCCCACCTGGGAGGGGGCCCGTGCGGGGCCTGGGAAGGCAGGGGCACGGGGTCAGCACAGCAGTCTCCCCGCAGAAAGGGAGGAGCAGGCCTCCTGCCTCCCGAGGTCTGTCTGGTTTCTGCAGTCGCACGCGTCGGGTCCGGGGAGAGGCCGGGGTCAGCAGCACCGTGCTGCCTCCGCCAGCCCCGCCTCTTCCCTTCTCCGGGACCCTGGGGTGGGCGCGGGTGGGGGGGGGGGGGCGATGGTGCCCTCAGAGGACTCCTAAGTGGGTCAGATGAATACCTGGATCAAACTAGCCCCCACACCGCTTTGACCTGAAGGCAGAAACTCATCCCATATTCAGGTGCTCCAGTGAAAGGCCTAAATTCGCTGTAATGATGAAATGCCCACTAGAGATACCCTATATTCGAATGTTAATTCTATCTCATTATCTAACTCCCAGGGAGATACTAAAATCCAAATATTACATTTCATTTTAAATTAAAGTCCAAAGACATTAAAGTCAAATGCTCCGCCCGTGTGAGTTAAAATTCAAAGAAACTGAAGCTCAAAATGTATTCTCCCGATTCTTATTCTCCCCATTCTTATCCTGCCGAATCCTGCCTGGGGGCTCTGTGGCTGGGGGGGGGGGGGGCAGTATGGGGTGGGGAAGGGGTCCCGGGGCTCCTTCAACAGCCGCGGCCTGTGCGGCGGTTTCAGCAGCCCCAGCCCCAAACCGCGGACGCGCCTCGCTCCCTGGAGAAGGCTGTCGCGCCCCCCCCCCCCCACCTGTCAGAAACAAGCCGCTTCCCAGTCCTCTGACAGCCACCTCCGGCAGAGGCGAGCCCCCAGACACCAGCGTGTCCCCGTCACCAGACCGCGGGCCACGGCGGAAAGGCTGTGACCTCTGCGACAGAGGTGCTGCGAAGAAGAGCCTTGGTTTCCGCTTGCCCAGGCCTTCAGCGCGTCGTTGGTGACGGTGGTGGCCCGTGCGCCTGGGGACTGAGTTCTCACTTGCTTCCTGGGTCTCGACCTCCTGAGTGATTCCAGCCAGCCCGGCCCAAACCAGATGTCTCCTCCCGCCGGGTCGTGTGTGGCCGGGTCACAGCTTCTGTCCTAGTGACAGCCGGAGCATGCGTCCCTTCTCTCCAGTTCCCAGTCAGAGCGCCCAGTGTGGGCGCGCTTTCCATTGCCCTGTAGGTCCTTGGACCCCCGCCCCCCTCCCCCCCACCCCCGGTCGTGTGTCCCGTTTCACGTCTGGATCCTCTCAGATCCAACTTTGGCTCTGAAAATATAAGTGGCTCCTCCTCTCTCCACATCAGCCCGATCATCGCTGCTTCTGGTGTCGCTCTGCCACCGCCTCTGCGTGGACAGGGAGACTCGCCCTTCCCCCACTGCAGCCCCTCCTGGGCGGCCCGAGCTGCCCCAGCAGGGCACAGCCCACAAGGGCCTCCGGAGGCGGCGGGGTTTCGTGGCGTGTGGTGGTCTCCTCGCTGGTCTTCTGCTCTTGGCTCCAGCCAACTTTTCTCCCAGGTGCGATGCTGACTGTAGGTTTCTGGCACCCAGCCCCTTTCAGCTTAGACAAGCTCTCTGGTTTTCTGAGAACTAAAAACAAATCACGAATAGGTGCTAAACAGCAGATGCTTTGCTTGTGACGCTGGGACTATTAGTTCACGAATGAGGGTAATGAATGACACTGTGCATTTTCTGATCTGCACGAAGTCCACGATGAATCCTTGTAGCGTGTTTCACTGAGGCGGTCTGACATTTCTGGGATGGTTTCTCCAGTGGTCAGGGGTCTCTGCTCATACATTTAGCGAGCCTGTAATTTTCTCGCTGGTCTGCCTTTCCCTGGTCTGGAACCACACGGTAGGGCACTCACAACGGGACTCGGGCACTCCTCTCTCCCCCTGTTGTGCTGCTGAACGACTCACGTACGTGAGGGGCGGGCTGTTCCTTAACCAGGGGCGGCGGTGCCCCCTCGGGGAGCCGCGCGGGGCTCTGACTGTTCAGTCAGAGGGCGAACACCGGTCCTGTTCAACCTCTTTGTTCATTGTGTCGATTTTGACATTTTCTATCTTAGGAATAACTATTCCATCTAGATTTTCAGTTTTTCATAAGGTTTATGATATTTTATTATTTTATCTATATTTCTATACTAATTTCTCTCTTTTTATTCTGTTTTTTTAAATCGACGTCTATCTCTTTCTCTTCATCAGTCTTTCCAGAGTCTTTCCATTCTGTGAGTGTTTACAAAGAGCCGGCTGCCTCTGGTTTGGGTCAGCCTTTCCGATGTGCTGCCGCTGCCCTCCAGCTCCCTGCCCTTCGCCTGTCCGTCCAGAAGGACAAAGACCAGGGTGACAGCAGGTTCCTCTCCAGGAACGGTGCAGAACGGGAGTCAGTGCAGTGGTGTCTTTAGAATGATGGAAGAAGACTCTCCATCCGGACCCGCCCGGCCAAGCTCTCCTTCAGAGCCGATGGGGGAAACACAAGGACACTCCCAGTCCGACGTCAAGGGCGCCTGCGGGCAGAGCTGGGCGGCAGGGGGCACGCGAGGCGAGGGAGAAGGGCGCTGGGGAGCCCCTGCCCTGCACGAGGCAGCCGGGACGCACCGGGCGGTTAAGTCCGTGGGTGAAGCGAGACGCCTTCGTGCCCACCGTCCAGTCGTCGTCGGAAGTGTGACGGGCTCTCGGAAGCCGTCCTCCCGGGAGCGCGGCCTGAGGCTCCCGTGTGGAGGTCAAAGGGGTGAAACCCGCTGGCCGCCCGTCGGGGGAGAGGGCGGTGGACCGACGCCGAATCCAGAGCGCGCAGGAGCTCTCCGTAGCCTGCCTGCCAGGAAACGCGCGTGGGGTTCACAGCTGCTCCCGCCGCGGAATCCCCGGCACGCGCCGGGCCGCAGTGAGCTGTGTCGGGCCCCCGGGACGGCGCCCCGTCTCTCCCTTCCACAAAACGCAGGAGGAGGGAACCCTTTCCAGCCTATCGTATGCAGCTGACAGTGTACTCGTCTTGACGTATTTCAGACAAAAGCCTTAAAAGGAAAAAAACAAACTACAGAAGCATAAACATTCACAGAATCATGACTAGAAACAAACTGTTTTTCAACACTAACTCACTGAATTGTGTTCTCTGTGAAAGGGTGATGCGTCATCACGAATGGTGGCGGTTTATCTCAGCCTCGCACTGTGGAGTCAACATTAGAAAAACATGTCGATTCGCAAGTATTGAACAGTAAAAAGGGGGAAGGAGATATGATGATCTCAATAAATAGAGGAAAAGCATTTGACAAAATCTCACGCTCATTCATAATAAAAATCTGCGGCAAACTCAGTGGAAAGGAGCTTCTTCAGCTTGATAAAGGGCATCTGTTTTTTAAAAACTCAGCAGCTAGTTTTATACTTTATTAGGAAAGACTGCCTAATACAGTATGCTCGTTGCCGTGCCGGAACACCGGGAGCCCGGCAGGGGCACCGCGCTCACCAGCCTGGCTGGCGCTGTGCTGTGGCCCTCACTGACCCTGAAGGAGACGGGCACGCCGTTCTTTGTTGGCGCTGAAAAGCCACCGACTTCGGAAGCACGCTGTTAAGAGAATGAAGGGCCAGCCCCACAGCAGGGAAAATGCTCTCGACACACGTGCCCGGCACAGGCCTGACTCAGCCCGTCCCGATCCCACAAAGAGCTTGGGCTGCCCAATGAGAATGGCCCGGTCGGCGAAGCGGGCAGAGGGCCTGCGGGGCGCTGCGCGAGGGGTTGGGACTGGCCCGCGAGCCCCGATGAGATGCTCCACACCGCCAGTTGGCGGGCAAAGGCAAACACGTCACCAGGCGATGCCCCTAGAAGGCGGACCGTGCCAGGTGCTAGCGCGTCTGCGGGGCCTCGTGCCTGGTGGGAGCCTGGCCTGAGCATGGTCACAGCCACCCTGCTTCCGTGCGGGGACCCTGCTGACCTTGTGCTTGCCCGCTGGTTTGGAGGAGCTGTGTTAGGCGCGTGTTTACCCGGTGCTGGTGAGGCGCGATGCACTGGACATCTGCCCGGGACAGACGGCGGTCCTGCGGTGGTGGCGCGCTCTCGCCTGTCTTCAGGGCTTTCTTTGTTGCTGCTGCTGTCAACTTACCATCCGAGGGGAGAGCAGCCAGGACAGTCGAGGCCCTTTTTCTCCCCACCTGACACGTTTTCCCAAGGAGCTCAGGTATTAGGGTGGGCCGGCACACTTCGCAGAGTGCCCTGTCTGAGGTTCTTGGCGGGGTGCGGGAGAACAGTCAGCAAGTCAAGCAGCGGTCCTGCTGCTTACTCTTCGCTTCTGGAGGCAGAGCGTTCGTTTGCCTAAGCTGGCCGGCGTGTCTGGCTGAGGTGCGCCAGCTCGGGAGAGCGTGGACTGAGCCTGGCCTTTTCACACGAGTTACAGCCCGTGACTCGTTTATTACAGGTCACGAGTCAGTTCCCAACGTGTTGGGTTAAAAACCAAACAGCTTCCTTTTTTATGAAGTGAGAAGTGAGAAGAAAGCCTGTTAATTTCCTAATTGTTCTCCACGGCCCCAGACGGAAGCCCCACCCAGGCAGCTGCTGCGGTGAACTTGAGCTTGGTAGTAACAGCTGTGCTGCCTGTCGCTGCTGAAGGTGTTCCCTTCGTGTACTCTTCCTCGAGTGCCCTCCCCTGTGTTCATGCCCAAGTGTGAGCTCACATAAAAACTTGTTTTGCGTCATTGCAGAGCTCCCTGCTGTGAATGAGAACCATTTAACTGGGGAGCCGCCCCAGTCCAGCCACAGCGCTGTCGTGACCATCACTCACTGCCTGCCTGCCTTTCGGTTCTCAGCACGGGACTTGATTTCTCTCAAAGAACATCTTGCCCACTTAGCACACATGAGAATTCTCTCTGCTCTGGGAAATGCAGTACTTCTCTTGCATCGACTAACATAGGTCCTGAATCCTTACCCCACAAAACACAAGGGAACCTGGTCTTTGAAAATACATTCGCAGTTTTGTCTAATGCAGAGCGGAGCCACATGCTCAGCTGGGTGGTGGCCGTCCTGCAATCCTAACCTTCAGGGGCTACTGCTGACCTCCTCGCTGTGGCCAGTGAGTATCCGGCGAACAGCTGGGACCTGAACAACTGGTTGCCGTCACTCCCCCTGCTGCCACTGAGAAGTCACTGTGTTCTGTCCTCGGTCCCCCTGGGAATTGGTCCCCGTCATCTCCACTTTACAGATGATGACGCTATGTCTTAGAGGTTTGGGGCCCTGCCCAGAGCCGTGTGGCTCAGAAGGGCTGTTGGAGCAGGCTTCGGCCCCTGCACTTGGCTGCGCGGGGCTGGCTCCCGCCCCTGCCTCCCAGTCCGTCCGCGAATGCTCCGGCGCCCTCTCACCTGCCGTCAGCAGTCTGCCGCCCAGTAGCCAAAGAGCTGGCCTCGTTGGCAGGGCCTGATGTTTATCACGGTCCATCTTACACTGCGGTGGTCATGGCTACTACGGGGTGAATGTTCTTTAGGAAAAGGAAACTATGTCTTGCATTTATGCTACCATTTATAATTTAAATCAAAATCAATTTTTATGCTGAAAACCTTGGTTCCTAATGATCAGTTACCCATTTGCTCTAAATCCGAGCGCACCGGTTCAGAGCGGCAGTGCGCTCGGAGCTGTGGCCCCCGAAGGCTGGCGCGGCCCTCGGGCTCCCGTGCGGTTCTCTGAGCTCAGGGTGCACGCACTTCCCCGGGGCGTGGAGGCAGAACACTGGTTCAGTCCCGTGAAATAAGTTTGCGCTGTTTCACACGCCATCGATTAATTTGTTTCTGTTCTTATGACTTTACAAATTTAATTTTTAAAGACTCTGTAACGTATATGCAGGATTCCGGAGCCAGAATTGTGCGACCTGGTACGTTCACAGAGGCCCGGTCTCTGTCCCCGTGTCTTCCGCCTCATTTGCCCTCCGGAGGACGGTCACTGGTTCTCCGCTTAACCCTTTATCGTTTCCTTTCGGCCTGTAGGAGAGTCTGTGGTTTTGCCTCCAGTTTTCCCCTAGAGGCTGACGTGCAAGCCCATCCCGCTCTTTGCTCTTCTCACTCGCCGCTGTGTCCAGACCGCCCCCCGCAGCGCCCCTAGCGAGCCTCTCCCTGCGCTGTCGCAGCTGCAGAGACGGCCTCTGCATTCGTGCCGCAGCTTCCTGACCAGCCCGTGCCGGTGCCTGCCGAGTCGTTTGCACGGTGTTTGCTGTCACCGATGCTGCCGGCGCTCAGGGGCGTTCACCAGTCTTCAGAGACTGGGAGTCCGCACCACGGTGCCACACCCCTTCGCACCCACGAGGACGGCCAGGCTGAAGCACAGGCCATGGCCGGCGTTAACGAGGGCGTGGGAGGTTGGGCCCTGGTGCGTTGCTGGTGGGATGTCAAGGGGCACGGCCACTTAGAAAAACCGTCTGACAGTTCCTCAAGATGCTAAATACGGAGTCACCTAAAAACCAAGTAATTCTTTCTACTAGGTGTGTAGCCAAGAGAATTCAGTACACGTGTCCACTCAAAAACATGTACACAGGTGTTCCTGGTGACATTGTCACAATCGCCAACCAGTTGAAATAACCCAAATGTCCATCACCCGCTGAACGGGTAAACAAAGGGTGGTACATCCAGATGGTGGGGTGGGACGCAGCCGTAAAGAGGAACGGACACAACACCCGCTGTGCACGGTGACCGGGGGAGCCGCCGTGCTTGGCGAAGGGAGCGGGCACAGAAGGCCCCGTGCGGTGTGACTGCGTTGGTGCGCAGCGCCTGAGCGGGCGTGTCCCCGGAGGCAGACGGCGGCTGACGGCTGCCGAGGGCCGGAGGGAGAGGGCAGGGGAGTGACTGCTGGGTGGCGCGGGGATGCTCCTGGGGGGCGGAAATGTCCTAAAACCAGACGGTGCTGGCGATTGCACAACTCTGTGAGCGCACCAAAGCCCGCTGAGTGAAGAGGGTGAGTTTTCTGGCCTGAGAATTATAATCGCAATAAAACTGTTATAAAAATATAAACTGCGCTACAGTGAATCACCTTGTGCAAACGTAATTTCACGTGACGGTGTGTGTTTGCTCTGCAGTCCTAGAAAGGGGGTCACCGGGTCAAAGGAGTAAATGGCACGTGGTTTGGCTGCATCCTGCCCAGGTCCCCTCCGTGGGCGCTGTTTAGTGTTCACCCCATCAGTACACTTGGGTGCCGTCTCCCTGCCCCCCCCACCCCACCCCCTGCAGAATCTGGTCACACACACCGCATCCACCGCTCCAACCACTGAGGACGGTCTCCTGTGGGACGACAATTCGCCGTCCTCGCACTGTGAGCAGCGTGGAGCACGTTCTGTGGTCTCCATGGCCCACCTGCATCCCTCTGTGTGTCTCTGCTTTCTGTGTCTTGCTTCCGAGTTCTTGTATCTCACCCATTTTCCTGTTGGATGGTTGGTCTTTTCTCCATTTTTAGTTCTTTATGTGTTAAAATGTTAACCCTTTGTCTGTGTAATCTGACAAATAATTTTCCCAGTTTTCATTTGCCTTTTTAAAAACTCCGGTGAAACATGTTCCTTATTGCTCCTGGGTTTTGAACCGTAGTCAGAAAAGCTGTGCTGCTCCCGGCTGAGACACACCGTTCACCCACTAGTACTGGTGACTGTGAGGAACTCAGGTCCACGGGAGTCTCTCCCGGAGAACAGTGTCAGAAGGAGACCTGCTCTTAGCCTTGTTTGCATGGCTACCCAGTCGCCCAAGCGTTTTTGAGGAAGGGGGAAAAGGAAAAACATCACTTTCTGTTTTTGTGTCTGTTGTTAAATATTTCTGGTTGATCGTTGCTTGAACAGCGTGGCCACGAGCAAGGAGCTAAAGCGGAGAAGCAAACCGCCGCGCCCTCCCCCCAGGTGCTGCCGTGTCTGAACGTGTCCTCCCTCCCCCCAGGTCGGCGAGCTGGACGGCATCCCCCTGATCCTGGACAGCTGCAGCCTGGACGACGGCAACCCCTGTATCCTTGCGTGTAAGCCGCGGGCAGCCGCCCCCGGCCCCTCGCCTGGCCCCTGCGCTGTGTGGCCGGCCTGCTCTCTGGTCGGCTTCTCCCTCAGAGCGGGGCCACTTGCTCGGGGTCGTGGCTGGACAGCCGCCCTGCGGCCTGTGTGCCGGTGAGCCGGAGTCTTCAAGGTGAACGGGACGCTCCAGGGAGACCCGAGGGAGACCCGTGGTGGTGGTACTGAACTCTCGGTGTTGACAGGCCCGTCCTGGGACCCTCTGTGACCGCAGCAGGGGACTGTGGCTCCTGCCCTCCCTGGGCTGAAACAGGCCGCCTGCAGTCTCGGGTCCTGGGGTCCTGGGGTCCTGTGGGCACCCGCTCACCCTGGAGCTGCGCTGTGGGAGCGGGGCTGGAGCGGGGCCGAGGAGCTGGGGGTGAGAGACAAACTGATTCCGGGACCTTCCCTGGGGAGAGCCCAGCCCAGTCCTTGCCCTGCAGCCTGTGGGGAGGGGTGGGTGGGGCCAGGGGAGGGACACTGAGAGTGGAGCCCACGGGGACACTGAGAGGAGCGCAGCCCAGGAGAGAGAGAGGACACATGGGGGGGGGGGGAGGTGCATTTCAAAATAAAATCCCTCTCACTGTGGCTTCTGTCAAGAACAGAAAAGGTGCCAATGACAATCAAGCGTTTCAAAGTAGGTAGGCGGGGAATGCTTATCTGTGCTAAAGACACTGTCATTTGTCTGCTGAGCGATGGGGAATCTTTCTCCGAGGACACGAAGCCCGTCAGTCCGGCAGGGACAGACAGGTGGCCCTGGAAGCCTCTCCTTCCAGCTGAGACGAAGCTGGTGTGGTGAGGCATGGTGCCACCGGGCGCTCCGAGTGGGGCTCTGGCCGAGCTCTGAAGTTCTTCAGCGCCAGAGAAGGGAGGGAAGGAGGGCAGGAGAAAGCGTCCGTCGCGGGTGGGCAGTGAGAGCGCACCGGGCGCAGGAACAGGTGTCGGTTTCCTGGCGAGGAGGGTGAGGTATGCAGAAAGCGGAGCTCCCCCAGTTCGCGCCTGTGTGCCCTGCCGACCCGCTGGAGGAAGGCTGGTCTCGCCGGTCTGCGGCGCGCAGCCAGGCCCCGGCCTCGCACGCTGTTGCGCACCGCACCCCAGCTGTCCCGCTGCCTCGGCCCCACCTCGCCGGACTGTCCTCTGTCCCCACGCTCCGGCGGAAGCCTCGGGGAGCCCGTCCTGTGTGTCCACACACACTGCCTTTTTCCTCCCGGACGCACCACGAGGTCCTCATGGGTGTCATCGTCCTCCCCAGCGCAGAGACGAGCAGATGCACAGTCTCGGCAACTCACCCTGAAGGTCAGACCCCGCGTCTAAGCGCGGCAGCACCCAGTTCTGGGTCACATGCTGGCACTGCCCGCTCCCCAGTCACGGGGAGGGGCCAGAACCCGTTCAGAGAGGCCACAGTAACTTGCTCCCAGATGCGCTCTGGGCCAACGGAGAGATAGGCGGTCCTGTGGGGAGGCTGCTGCCGCCATCCAGGCAGAAGGGACCCTGATGGGAGCGGGGCTGGGAGCCCCTCAGGGAGTGAGGCTTTAACTGCCGTGCCCACCCCTGTGGCTCCCACACCCAAACCAGACAGGATCTCCGAGTCTCAGGCACCGTCCCACAGCCCGCCGAGCGTCTCGCTCGTCCGTCGTGCCCACGTCCCGAACCCGACACGTCCGGAGTTCACCTGTCGCTGCCGCCACTCCTTCTCAGCGAGCGGGTGCCAGTCGCCATCTGTGCGGGTGCTCGGGCCGGAGCCCGGGAGTCACGGGTGAGGCCGTTCCCGCTGAGCGGGAGGGTGAGCACGCGGATGCGGGGCGCCCAGCAGCGTGGTGAGGTGTGCGTGCATGCGTGTGCGGCTGTGTTGTTGGCAGGCGGTTCTGAGCCAAAAGAAGTCTCTCCCGTGAGTCTTTGATTCTTCCGTGAAGTGACTAAGCTGGGCTTGGCAGTGATACCCGTCCAAATCTGTTTTCTAACCTCTTTGGATAATTAACACCAGCCGAGCTTTTACTGAACTTTAATTTCAGTATTTTGAGTTAAAAAGCAAGAGATGTTTTGGGTGTGCTTAGTCTAGGGACAATTCTGATATTAAACATCAGCTAATGAAAATACATCCACTCTCCAGGCACACTGAATGGGCTGGCTGAGTCCTGGAATCCCCTGCACAGGGCGGGGCGGGGCGGGGGCTTGCTGTGCCTTTGCACGACAGTCCCGGGTCCCGTCCCCCGCAGCCTCTGTTTGGGGCCCTGCAGGAGACCTCCGCTTTCTTGGCCGCCCTTGGGGGTTAGCTGCTCCAGGCTGGCCGATCAGAGAAAACTTGTCCAGGAAGGAGGCGGGGAGGCTTATTGCTGGCCCGTTTCTGGAGGGGGAGTCTAGAGGCCAGTGGAGGTTTCTAGGTTCAGGGAAAAGATGTCTCCTCCAGGGGGTGGGCGGCTGGGAAGACCCGTCTGCCCGCCCCGGCAGCGCAGGCCCGGCCAGCCCAGCTGTTCCGTCACCCGCGCACTTGCGGGTCCCCCGCAGTAATGACACGGTAGCAGATGCCATCGGAAAATTCCAGTTGCACGGCCGCAGAGTCCATTTCTTATTTGTCAGTTTATTGTGGCAAGTGGGATTTTTTGTTGTTGTTTCCAAATAGAAACAGCTGAACTTTATTTGAAATGTTTTTCTTTCATTCTTTTTTGATCTATGTTTTGATCAGCTGGCCTTGATGTGGGTTTTTTAATGTTGTTTTTATTGGAGGGGGAGGGGACAGGGATAGAATGAGAGTCCAAACAGGGTTTGGTTTTGTGTTTTCTGCTCTTTTTTTTCCCTTCCTTTCATTCTTCTTTTCTTTCTTTTCCTTTTTCTGTTCAGTACTGAAAGACCTCACTTGTACGTTTCACACGCATACACAAATGTAACCGTTTACGTGAATAATAGGCAGTGTTTTTCCTTGTAATCTTGTGTAGCGTAGCGTCCACAGCATCGCCTCTGGGGCCAGCAGACCCAGTCTCTGCCACTTGTCATGAGTTTCAGCTTCTTTGTCCATGAAATGGGGCCTGCCCCACGGGGCTGTGGTGGACGTACAACGGCATCACGTCTGTGAGTTGTCCAGCACCGAGTCTCTTAGCGAGCAGATGTTCTTGCACAGGGAGCCTGTCGTAGCCGCCAGGCCCCCCGAGAGAGGTGCACGCTCGGCTCTGCCTGCGCTGTGAGTCAGCGGGAGAAGTCCAACAATAATAACGATGATAACAATATCAAAACAGAGCAGAGGATTTCGAAACGGGTTCACACATACGCAGACAGGCATCACTGCCACTCGGAGAGGAAGGGACGGCCTTTCCCATAAATGGTCTCGGGCCACTTAAAAACACATCACGGGGAAGACGCACCGCCCCGCCGTGACCCTCTCACAGATGTTCATTGGGATGAATCACAGACCCCAGCGTGACAGGGGAAACCAACAAGCTTCTGTGAGGAGTCAGAAGATGTGGCTTTTTCCTTGGGGTAGGCGAAGGTTTCTTGAACAAAACATAAACACTGTAACCGAAAGGCACTGACTAGGAGAGGAAAGACTTTGAAAAGGTAATTGCATCCATGAACCAGACACGGGCCTCATATCTGTGGTGTGTGAAGACTCCGGCAAAACAACGAGGAAAAGAGACTCCCGCTTCGCAAAGTGGACACGAGACCCGGGGCCCTTCTACAGACGGGGACGTGCAGCTGGCCAGCGAACTCTCGGGAAGAGTCGGCCGCATCATCCTCCAGGACGTGCAAGTGCCCCCCACAGCGGGGGACCCCCCAGAGTGGCGAGGGGAGGCTGACCGTGCCTGGCGCCACCTGAACTCAAGCACGTTTCTGGTGGAGATGTGAACTGGAGCGATCCCTCTGGAAAACGGCAGGGCAGCAGCACCTGCTAACACAGAACGTCCAGCCGCCCCGTGGGCCGCAGGCCTGCGCCCAGGTGTGTGCCCAAGAGGAGCACCCCTGTGTGTCTATCGGAGACGTGCAAGGATGTCCCCCGCACGGTGGGTGTTCGCCCGGAAGCAGAAGCAGCCCAAACGGTCATCAGTAGAACGGCTGGCCTGCGGCGGCCTGTGGAAGAAACGCTGAGAGTCGGTGGGCAGGTGTTCGCACCAAGCAGCACTGCACGGCGGGGGGCGCCGGGGGCTCTGTGGGCGAGGCCCTGGGACACACACGGAGCCGGAGGAGCCAGGTTCAGAGAGCGCATGCCGCGGGGCCCCTCCGCACCGAGCTCAGGGGCAGGCAGACTTCCTGTGTGGGGAGGGAAGTCAGGGCAGCCATTGCCTTGCGGGTAGCACGTGGCTGTCGACAGTGGCCCGTGGGGGCTCGAGGGTGCTGGGCGTGCCCTGAGCTGGGTGTGGGTGGGGCTCCGTGGGGGGGTTCCGTGGGCGTGTACGCAGGAGAAAACCCGTCAGGGCACATGCTGCAGACGTGTGCGTGCTGTGGCTGCCCTGTTAAAGTTGTTAGAGCTCATTCACCGAGTTACTTCCACACGTCAGGTCCTGTGCGGTGCCTGTCACACCCATCGCTGTAACAGCTCCCTTCACTGGGGACATTGTTTCCGTTTCACAGATGAGGAGAGTGCGGCTCCGAGAGTCGGCTCCCCGGCTCGAGCTGGTCTGCGTTCTCCAGCCGGGAGCGCCAGGGCCAGCGTGCGGCCGGGCTCGCCCAGCCCCGAGTCTCCGCCCTGGAGACCTTTGCCAGGACTGGGACCAGCCTCGCTTTTGCAAGGGACTCGTCTTCGTGGGGGCGCACGGAGGGAGGGGCGCCCTGGCCCAGGGCGGGCAGGGGCCGTGCGTCCGGGCGCAGGGTGGGGCCACAGAGTGTCCAGCACTGCCTCAGTTTTTGCGAGAAACCGGAATCCGTCCGAGTCAACACTGTGTGTGCTGTTCTTCTCTCCTAAAGCCCTCCCGGGCGCGGCGCGGCTCTCACTGCGGGGCTTCCTCGGGGTGGACTGGGGAGCGCGGGAAACCCCGGCGGGTTTCCAGAAGAGAACGAGGGTGGAAGTGCCGGCCTCCCCCTCCCTCCTACCTCTGAGCACAGTCGGGGGGTGCCTGGGCTGCGAGGGGCCGCCCCTCCACACCTCCCGGCACCCTTCTCGAGCTCCCTGACTGCGGAGCCCGCGGAACTCAGGCGAGTGTTGGGGGGCCGGGGCACTGGCCAGCCGGCGGAGCGTGTGAGCTGCATTTGGCAGACCGACCTGCCCTTCAGGCCTCAGTTCCGTCGTCCTCGTCTTTCACAGCTGTGTGTTCTGAAATAGCACGTGCATACCAGAGAGTGAAACAAGGGCACAGACGTACTGTTCGCAAGGAATTATAAAGCAGGCATACGTACCCCCCCCCCCCCCGGCCCAAGAGGAAGTTCTGCCAGGCTCTGCCGAGCCCCTTCCCGTCACAGCCGCTCACGAGCCCGGCTCCGGTCCGGCCCAGCTCCGGTCCGGCCGACCTGCCCTTCTGCTACCAGCTCCGCGTGCCCCGGACGACAGGCTCCAGGGGGCCGGCGTTGGAGTGCGGGTGTGCGGAGTCATGGCGTGCACTCCTTTGTCATCGGTCGTTCAGAATTTCGATTGTGCGGTTCGCCCAAATCACTGCGTGTGGTTTACCGTGGTGTCCGTCGCAAGAAAATCGAACGCGTTTCCGTGCACTCAGCTGTTGGTGGGCACTCGGCGCATCTCTGCCTCGGGGCTCCGAGGTCACGCCGCCGTGAGCACCCTCGCCCGGTGCGCACCTCCTGGCACATGCGCGTGAGTCTTCTTCCAGGTGCGGCACTTCTGTGGCCCGTGCAGCCTCAGCTCCATTGCAGGTGATGCCAGACCCTTCGGAACTGGCCCCCCCGTTCGCACTGCTGCCAGCGTATGCGACGGGTCACTGTGCTCTGCCGTCCTGCCGGCAGCTGACGCAGACTTCTAAATTTTTGCCTCTCTGATGACTGTTGTGATGTAATTTTAATTTCTCTAATTAGTAATAAGCACACTTTTATGTTTATTGGGCATTTGGGCTTCCTGTGTGTCATGAAGGAGCTGTTCAGTGTTTTTTTTTTTTTTGCCTTATTTTTTAAATCGATGCATAGGAATTCTTTTATATTCAGCATCTCAATTCTTTGTTCATTTTTGTGTATTGATACAGTCTCTCCCATCCTGTGGCTTGTCTTGTTTTCTGTTTTCTTTATAGTGTTGCTTTATCACTAAGGCGTAACTCGCACAGTAAAGTGCAGAGCGTGTGGGAAAGGTCTCGGCGAGTGTGCACCCCCATGTGACCGCCTGGGTGAGGACATCCCCCCTCCCCCCAGGGCCAGTCCCCACAGCTAGGCTCTGTCCTGACTCCTGTGGTGCTTTGATGGATTTTCTCTTCCCTCTGTGGTCAGTGGCTTTTGTGTCTCCCCAGAGACCCTGAGGTCGTATGAATGTCCTTCTGTATTTTTATCCGAAAGCTTCCCAGTTTGGCCTCGCCCATGGAGACCGACGACCGATGGGAAGCTACGGCGGAGGCTCCGTGTTCTCCGTGTGTCCCGGTGGCCGTGCTGTTGCCCCGGCACTGACGGGAGCGTCCTCCCGCCGTGGCCACCTGTCGTCGGCCCTTGTCCTGCAGGTGCGCCTCCTCTCCAGCGACGTTCCCGAGAGACGTTCAGGTGCGTGGCTAGCAGGGTTGTTTACGCCGGAGCCCCTTGCTGCAGCGTCAGCGCAGGAGCCAGGAGGCAGACTGCGTGCGCAGGAGAGCAGGAGCTTGTTCAGGTGTTAGATTTCCATCACCTGGAAGCGGTGGTTTCGGCCCGAGGTGGGTTACTCAGTAGTGGGTCAGGAGTTTCAGAAGAGACGTGGCAGGGGGGGGGGGGGGGGGGGGGGGGGCGTCAGAGCTCCGTGCCAGCGCCGCAGCCCACCTGTGCTCGTCTGCAGCTCACGTCGAGCCCCCTGCACGTCGCCAGCCTGTGCAGGAGGCGGCCCGGGCGTCCCGCTGGGCACAGCAGTGCTCTGCCCCTCCCGAGGGCGAGCGAGCGGCCGAGGTGCGCGCCGCCTCCGCGCGCCGGCGGCCCAGAGAGGGGAGCAGAGGGCGCACAGGGGGACCGGCCGGCCGCGCGCTCCTGCGTTTGCTCTGCCGCACGGGGGCGTCCTCGGGAGGGGCGCCCCTCGGCAGACCTGCGCCTGTCCGAACCTGTGGGCTGCCCCCTGCTCTGGGCTGCTGACCTCCTGGGAGCAGCCGGGGTGGAGGGGGAGGAGGCCAGCGTGGCCGGGGGTGACCTGCAGAGCAGGTCATCCCCAGGTGACTGGTGACATGAGGTGGCGGGGGTGGGGGGGGGGCCGGGGGCTGTGAGAGCAGATGCTGGGGCCCCGTGAGGAAGCTCCGCCTCCGCCACCTGCCCCCTCTGTCCGGGCTTCGACCCGCCCTCTGAGCCCGTGTCTTGGCGCCGCCTGACCCTCGGCCGTGCGTGATTGATGGCGGCGTCCATGGTGTTCGGCCAGCGCGCTCTTCTGTAACACAGGTGGGATTGCGTGCTTCCTTCCTTCCCATTCTGATGTCACGTTGGACTATTTACCAGCCCCTCCCAAAGGTGTTTTGCAGAGGGTGGCTCTCTAGCTGGGACCTGCAGGCTCATTTTGTGCCCCGGGGTTTCTTCGGCGAGAAAGGGACCCTGTTTTAAGCACCATAAGCGCTTCCGTTCCTCTTGCCGACTTGGAAGCACAGCACGGGAGCTGGCAGTCGGACTTGCTGGGGGAGGGCCGCCGTCCTCCCGACTGGTCCCTGGGAGGCTGAGTGCCGGGGGGACGTGGGCTGGAGCCCGCATCCAACCCTCGCTCGGCCACGCCACGCCACGTCACGTCACCCGGGGGGGCCTGTCGGCCTCCTGTGTCTTAGGCAGCTTATCACTCGATAGTGCTTTATCCCAGAGCACAGAGCCCTCCGTGAACCCCTCCTCCCTGGCGGGGGGGGCTTGGGCTTCCCCGGCGACTCTTCAGACTCCATAAACTGCTCTGCCGTCAGGGGACAGAGACCTCGGGCTCCCGCACACCCAGCGGCCCCGCCAGCAGCGGCCCTGGTGGGGGAACCCAGGCCTGGGGCGGTGCTGCTTTCCTCCGACGCTGACCGTGTCCAGAGCGCCTCTCCTGGTGGGCTCCCTGCAGCCTGAAGGCTGCGTGGTGTGGCTCCGGGCATCCGCACGCGGGCACCGAACAACGCCGCGCAGCGCAGGCTGACCGAGAGCTGCGCCCGCCTCCCCCGTCCGAGGAGGCGGCAGCCAGGCCCGCAGGGGCATGCACCCAGCACATAAGTAAAGCGTCCCCACCTGTGTGGGGGGGGGTGACGAGGACGAGGGGTCCCTGCACGCGGGCGAGCGCACGCTCCGTGGAGGAGGTGGAGAGTTGCGCAGCCACAGCGGAGTGGCAGGTGGCCCCCGGGGGTCGCAGAGAAGAGGGACGGCCCACGTGACGGGCTGGGAAGGGCCGCCCCTGCGCCGTTCAGCCGCGTCTGCCCCGCGCGGCCTGTGCCAGGCGCCCGCCACGTCATGTGCAATGACATTGGAGAGCTGCCCCAAGTACAAATGGAACTGCTTGGTGGCCCCCGAGCCTTTAGTGTGGTTCCAGTCAGAAGTGGTATTGGCTGTTTCTGCTCCTGAAACCTGTTCTGTGACGCGGGTGCCAGGCCGTGACTGCGTCGGACCACGCTGTGCTTTTAAGTGGTTAGCAAAACGCTTCCAGAGCATGGGGCGGACAAAATTAGTTTCTGTGCTGGAGGATCCTTTACCAGTGAACCTGCAAGGGCGGCCCTCGCTCGGCCACAGCAGCTCTGGGAGTGGGCGTGTGGGCGGCGGCCGGGGGGGCGGGCGGCACCCCCACCCATTACTTCACTGCCGGCTGGCTGCCTGAGGGTCTCGGTGCCAGCAGCGCCCTGTTCTGCCCTGAGCAGATGGGATGCGTGACCCCTGCACATCGGGGGCTCGTAAAGGGCTCGCGCACGCAGCCGGGGCGGAGGCCTTCGGTTCCGGTCTTCTCCGTGGTCCTCCCGTGCCCGGGAGACGAGACTGCGGAAGCAGGGGCCTGGGGAGACCGGAAGCTGGTCTCACCCTTTGAAGTGTCAGTTCCTGGAAAGGAAGTTGTGCCGACCGGGGACAGTGGTGCGGCCCTCGTCCCCAGGTCGTTAGCCAAGTGCTGCCTGTGCGCGGAGGTGCAGCTTCCCTGGCCGATGCGTGCTGTGCCCAAGGCCCGTCCAGGTGCAGCAGGGCCAGCGCTGGGCTCTGGGCCGTGTCCTTGGTGTCCCAGCCTCCCAGAGAGCTGGAGGCCAGAGGCACAGCTGAGGCTGCTCCGGAAGGGGCCGTGTTTCCACGGTGACTTTTCCCTCTGCCGAGACAGAAGTGTGGTCCCGTAACGCACCGGGAGGCACAAGTTTTGTTGTACGGTTTTCAGACTGTGACCTGTAACTTACAGATCTCGCCGTTATTTGCCCCCCTGCCTTCTCCTATTAGTGTTTTGTTTGCCACTTTCAGTATTAGCAATTAGCATCAGTTGGCAGATCAGAGAGGACACATGTTTGTCTGTGATTGCCGCTGAAACAGGGCGTGTCTGCGCGGCACGGAGCCGCTCGGTGCTCTGAGAACGCCGCCGTCCCACCGCCGTCTGGGGCGACGCGTGCTCAACGGTCCCGCAGCCCTACCACGTCTGGGGAGACACCGGGTTAGATAGGGGCGTCCCTGAGCACCCGGGCCCACAGGGGGCCTCGCTGTGGATGGCTCCCGGCCACCCGGCTCCACGCGAGCCCGCTCCAGGCCCCCGCGTGGACGGCCCTGCCGCGCACCCTGGGCCGGCTAAATGGGGGGCATCGGAAAGGGAGGCGGGTCCTGAGTCCCTTGCCGTGAGTGGGTGTGTGTTGTCGAAAAGTAATTTTTAAAAATCTACCCTGGAAGCGAGAATTAAATACAGGTGTTGTATGCAGTACCTGTGCTTGTTATGTATGCACTGTGCGTGTTAAATATCGACACACCGTACATCTACAGACATGCAAAACATTACATACAGGTATTATATGTAGTATATATATATATATATATATACACACACACACACGCATATCATGAAAAGTCAGTAAAATCTTTTAACATACTTATTTTTTGTGTGTTTTTTAAATTTAAATAACATTTTCAGTGACAGCACTTTTAAAAGCTCATTTATTCCTTCAGCAGGTGCTTACTGATGCCTCCGTGTTCCGGGCCAGAGGCTGACACTTTCCGTAAAGGCCACAACCCAGGGACTGTTTCTAGCTCTGGTGGCAGTGCCGTCTCTGCAGCCGTCACAGTGCAAGGTGGCCACAGTCGGGACAGGGATGCACGCCTGTGGCTGTGTGCCAGTAAAACTCGGTTTGTCGTGGACACTGACGTTTGAGTTTTAAGTAGTTTTACTGTGTCACAAAGCGGTGTTCTTACAGTTTTTCCCCAACCATTTAAAAATACAAAATCTTTTCAACTTGTAGCCGTTCAGAACCTCAGGGCACACTTACCTGTCCTCAGCGGTCTGCTAGACACGCGGGTAGAGGCGACCATAGCAGAGCCCCGGTGACCGGCAGCGAGGGCCACAGGGCCGATGCTCGAGAGGGCGGGCCCTTGGTGGTGAGACGGCTGTCCCTCGCCACCCAGCGCCAGTCCCGGTGCTGGACCTCGGCCGACTTGGCCTTAAAAGTGACTGTGGCACGCACACCGGCCGGCTGGGACCGCCCTTGTCGTGAGGTTGTCTTCTGGGTCGTGTCGTCTCCTGGCCCCCGTTTTCCTGCCCTGCCGACACCTCAAGACCCAACTTGCTCCAGGCCCCAGGCCTCGGTGCTGAGCCGGGCCTCCGGGTCCCTTTGCACAACCGCTTGGGTCCGAGAACAGCTGCTCGCCTTCGCCTCCCCCGAGGGGCACAGCGGTCCCCGGTGCTGTCGCCACCGTCACTCCGTGGCCTGGTTCGAGCCACCAGAGCGCTCTGCGGAAGAGACGGCCGGCCTGTGGGTTGGCACAGGCCCTCGCTCCGGGGCTGCTGGCGGGGTCCCTCCCAGGCAGCTCTGACGACCAGGCTCACGCCTCCTGTTTGCAGCAGCCACGGCAGCCTCAGAACTGCTCTCGCTCTCTGAAGCCGGGTGAGCACACGAGAAAGCACTTCACGTGCTGGTGGGGTCGGAGCCTTTGAAAGATGTTTAATTCTCTCCCCCGCTCTTTCTTCCTGTCTCTTTGGAAAGGGGACAAGGGGGCAGTGTGAACATTGACTGGGGCTCGCTTTCATCTCCCTCGCGACACCGGGGCCCTCCCGGGTCTGCGGGGCAGCCCGGGCGCAGCTGCCCAGCGGCTCCCGGGGACGCACGCGTGTTCGGGAGCTGGGCTTGTGCCTCCGCCGGGTCGCCGGGGCCGGATCTCGTGGTCCCCTCCTCGGTCCCTCCGAGCACAGCTCTGAGAACCCGGTTTTAAATTGCAATGGACTCAGAGGCCCTCGACAGTAGTTCCAAAGGGCTCTCTCTGGAAAGCGGGATAAGTCAGGGGACCTTCGTGTGGCATTATTTCATAGACAGGCAACAGCAACCCCAAAACCAGGGTGCTCTCGGAGGGGGCGAGGCACGCAGGACTCGGGCCGTGGGCCCCCCCCCGAGCGGGAGTGAGGTGAATCTCACCTGTGGAAGGATGCGGAACGCGTGTCGGTGAAGAGTGCTGAGGCTCTTGCTGCCGCTCGTGTGTTGTCTCTGGTTTTCCAGGGGCCTCCCGCTCCCTCGCCCGGGCGGCTCTCCCTGTGAGAGCCAGGTTCGGAAGGGGACAGGACCGCCGCCTCTGCTGGAGGCTCCGGTGCTCCCTCTGCTTGGTCGCCGTTTGGGGCCCTGCCAAGAACCACTCCTCATGACATCTCGGACCCGTGTTTTGTCCCTGCAGGCGTGCCGGCCCCCGAGCCCGCCACCGCCCCGGTGAGCTAGCTGCCTCGCCACGTGGGGCTCCGGTGTCAGGGGCTCCTTCCCCCTGTAGGTCAGACGGGGAGCGAGTCAGGGTGTCAGCAGAAATTAGCTACCAACGCCTGCAAGGGGGAGGAGCTGATAAAGTAATGTAACTAACAGTGTCTCACAAGGCGCCCTCACTGCCTCCCGGAGGAGTGTGGTCGAACTCCACACTGTCACCCGTCTGCATGGGGCTCCCCTGGGGCTTGTCATGGGCCTTGTACTCACACAGCACAGCTTCTTCCTTGCCTGGGTCGAGTTTGTATTGGTTCACTCTCATCTAATCGCTCAGCCCGTCACAGCCCCAGTCTGGAAACCACGCGGGGAACCAGCAGGAGGGGCCACCACGGCCCCGCCCCATGGTGAGTGGGAAGCAGAGTTCCCCGGTCCGACGTCCCACGGACTCTTGCCAGCACCGTGCTTGGGCAGGGGACAGAGCAGCGGATAGGTCCTCAGACTTGCGTGTGAGGAGTTTGCAGGGGGTCCGGGCAGGCAGAAGCTGACAGATGACCTGGTCTGTGTCAGGAATGAGACCAGGCGCTGGGGCGGGGGTGGGGGGGGCAGCAGTTGGATGTGGCTGCTGCCGCCCTGACGCAGGTGGGCACAGTGTAGTGGCACCCCCCTCTGGTCTGGACTGCGTGCAGGGCTGGGACATGGCTGGAGCCTGAGCCGTGCCGGGCACCCAGCAGGAGTGGGGCGCCGGGGCCACCGGCGGGGCTCTTGTGTGCCCTGTGACGGACTCTGATAGTCTGAGGAGCTGGGTGGTGGCTCTGTCCTCTGTCAGCCAGGGCTGGCCTTGACCCCGATTTCAGAGCTGACCAGCCCTGCACTGGTCCATGGCTCTCAGCGCCGTGGTGGGAACCAGGGCTTTCCCACATGTGATGGTAATCTCGGTGAACAGCCAGGGAGCTCTGGGGAGAAGCGCCCCACTCCTGGCACCCGGCAGTGGACAGTGCCACACGTGACCTGCAGCTGTCCGGCCCCCCTTGCCTGAATTCCCCCTTTTCAGACGTGCGCCCCTTCAGGCAGGCCTCACGAACGTGTCTAGGGACGGTTTCACTCTGGACGGGAAGCCAGGCGCAGCACGTGACTCGGGGTGCGGAAACTCACGCGTGGCCTGGAAGGTCCCGTCACCTGGGAGTGTCGGTTCTACTCTCCGCGCCGGCACAGCGTGCGAGTTGGGCGATTGTGGAAGAGGGCGAAATTCAAATTTAGGTTTTGCACACGTGTGAATAATTCTATCTTCTGTCTCAAGAAAAGAAATATAACTTAGAAAGGACCTGGGTTTTACCACAAAAGGATGACAGTCAAGGGCAGAATGAGACCGTTTTCCCCTCCAGAGGGGGATAGGACTAACTGCAGAACCAGCACCGGCGGCACCCCCAGTGCCTGTCCTGTGTCATCGGGGAGAGTTAGTCGTTCATGCCCACGGGGGTCCCGATGCTGATGCTGATCCCCCAGAGACCAGTGAGTCTTTGACTCAGCGGAGTTCTGCTGCTGGTCCCGTTTGTGTGGCCCAAGGCCCCCTCCCGCACGGGGGAGCTGGGAGCGCCAGCAGCTGGTGCTGGTGCGGGTCAACCCTGACTGGGGAGGGGGTGCGGAGGGGGCAGGGCAGGGTGGGGCAGGAAGGCCCATCGGGATGGGAGCCAGCGTGGGCGTGCCAGAGGGGTGAGGACGGCGGCCTCGCAGGCCCCAGGGAGCTGCTCGTGTGCTCTGCGCTCCACTTGTCTGACTCCCGGACGGGCTCGTCTGTCACCGGTCCCTGTGAGGTTCTGGAGCTCGGGGGCCGTCCAACTCGCTCTCTTCCCCAGGCCCCTCCGTCCGGAGCCACGGGCCGTGGGCACACGGAAGCCTCTCTGCTTCCCGCGTCCGACAGGCTGGGGCCGCTGGGAGCCAGCACGGGGTCCGAGGCACCAGCTGTCCAGCTCCAGGGCCTGGTACCTTGTGGGGACACAAGTGTCCCTGGTCCGGCATCGGGACAGGACTGTCGTTCCTGCCGCCTCCGTCCGACCCAGGGCAGGGAGGCTGCCCTTCCCCGGGAGAAGTGTTCATTCCTCCCGGGTGCTTTGCCGTCCCCTGGGGACCGACGGGGCCAGGCCCACTGCAGTCGGCATGCCCTCTGTGTCCCTGCATCTGACCCCGGAGGTGTCCCCACAGCAGCTCTGCCCCGTCCTCGACAGACACTGCAGAGCGCAGGTCGCCCCGCTCCGGGTGACCGCACCAAAGACCTCCGTCGGCCGCGCAGCGGCGGTCTGTCTGCTCCTGAGCGCCCCCCGCCTGCAGTGCAGGGCGCTGCGCAGAGCAGTTAGAATCGGGGCTGGGCCACCGGGGCCGAGAGCACAGGGTTCAGACCAAGCGGCAGACCCTTGAAAGGCCTCCCAGCCTCATCTTCGGAAAGGGAGCGAGGGAAGTTCCACGGTGCCTCCCAGGAAACAGCGCTTGTTTATTGTGTAGATGGGCTTCCTTTAAACGGGGCGAGTTTCCCCTCCGGGTCTAACCTGGCATCTCTGTGACTAATTCTGTGACATCCGTATTCTTTCCCTAGGGACCCAGTAACAGTGATCCGTGTGTGTGTGTGGGTGTGTGTGGGGGTGTGGGTGTGTGTGCGCACGAGCACGCACATGCTGGTGTGCTTAAACTGCAGGTGTGGCCGCTCTGATCCTTTGCTTCCTCGTCCAGTTGTCTGCACGTCCGGACACAGCACCTGTGTGCTGCTGCTGCTGGCCCGCACAGACACTGCATACACGTGTGCACACAACACACGTGTAGCATACTGTTTGAAAGTGCATCGCCCGCTCTGGGTGCGTGGTGCGTGTGCAGCCTCGGGGGAGGCTGCGCTGGGTCTGGGTTTCCGAGCGGCTGCCTGCCCTCCGCCCCGCGAGGCCGTGCGCACGGGAGTGTCCGAGGCCTGTTCCTTCACTCTGGTTCCAGTTCTGACCCAGTGGGCGGTGTACGCCATCCGGAACCTTACGGAGGACAACAGCCAGAACCAGGATCTGATTGCCAAGATGGAGGAGCAGGGGCTGGCCGACACGTCCCTCCTGAAGAAGACGGGCTTTGAGGTGGAGAAGAGGGGTGGCAAGCTGGTCCTGAGAGCCACCGGTGACGGCCCTCCATCGGTGAGTGTGACGGAGCGAGCGGCCCCCACCTCCCGGGACCCCAGGTGAGGCGGGCTCCTTCCGTGGTGGGGGGGGGGGGGGGCAGAGCCTCCTGGCCCGGCAGAGGCGGCCCTACTCAGTGCCCCGTGGTTTCTCCCAGGCTTTGTGCTGCCGTCTTCTTACAAGAGTTAAAATTTCAAACTGGGCCCTGGGGAGAAATATAAAAAGCATATCAAACATTTTTGTGTGGCCTTAGAAGTTCTGACAGGAATGAGATTTTCTTGAAAAGGTGACCGATGTTGACTTTCATAAAACAGGACACAGCCCCTGGCTCTGTGTTGGTTGTCCAGTTTCTCGGTCCCTTCTGGTCCCTGGGCACAGCTCTCCCTGTTTTTCCTTTGGTGATTCTTGGAAACAGACGTTATGTGTGCGATTGTGTCTTCTTTTTTCCTAGTGAGTGAACTCTGCATCCACACAGCTGAAGCTGCGGAGTCTTCCCCTGGATTTCCCATCTTCGGCCTTACGTGAAGTTCAAGTGTTTGAAGATCAAGTACAAATTCAGGGGCTCGTGATGCTTTTAGATACTAGAGTTAAATGTGTTTAAGCTTAGAAGTGAAAGTGTATGAGTGTTCTCTTGTTTCTCTGCTTTGAAAACGTAGCCGTCTGGTGAGCCGCGTCCCCAAGGATACAACGTGTGTAAGTCCCAGGCTGCGCTCGCTGCGGCAGCCGACAAGGACCGTCTGGCGGGGGCCGCCCCGACCTGGCAGGGGCGCGGGCGTTTGCTGGGGTCCCGTCGCTTCCTTCGGACTCCAGCCCGCCTCGCTCCTTTTGTTCTGCTCTTCTCGCTGCATTTGCCCGGCTCTGCGGGCGGCTGAGGGGTTCTCGCTGTGACTGGCCCCCAGCGTCTCTTCTCACCCCCCGCCTGTCCGACACACGGCGAGACCCTTCCCCAGCTAACTAATTCGAGAGGCAGAGTAGCGCTCGCCCCCTCCTCAGTCAGGTGCCGGGCTGTGTTGTCACCGAGCCCTGTCCCGTGCAGTTTTGCAGGGAGTCAGAGGACATTGGGGCCATTAACTCTTTTCATTCCACATCCTCCTAGAACCAGACTTCTTAAACCCAGCCTGTTTAAAAGCGCCTGTCCCCTAGAGGCCGCCACCCCGTCACTGGGACTGCAGGAGTAGTTGGGGCGCGGGAGCTCTTGTGAGCCAGACTGTCCGTGTGTCTTAGTCTGTGTGTGCAAACACTCGCATCGTAAGTGGGACGGGAGCGGGGGAGCCAGGCCAGGAACGCCGCCCAGACCTCTTCGGGGTCCGTGCCCCGAACGCCCAGCACAGCGAGCTCCTCCACCGGCCGGGTTACGGCCTGACGTCCCCGGAGGCTCCGCACAGTGGCACTGGCCCTTCGGCATAACGACGGCAAAGGGCCAGTCAGACGTGTTCCAAAGATGCTTACTGGGTGTCCGAAGTAAGTGCTGTGGTCTTTCGTGGCCGTCCTGCAACCGCCCTGTACAGATGGCCCCAGCATGCTGAGACTGAAATAAAGGTGTCCCTCCCACCGCACTGTCTCGTGTGCTCTGTGTCACGCGAAGAGGCGTGGTCCTCCGCGAACAGCGCTCTCTCTCGTTCGCACGCTGCACCAGTAAGGAAGCCGCTGCAGACTTTGAAATGCACAGTGCAGTCCCTTCTGGGACACGAAGAGTTAAAGCCCTAGCCTCTCCATAGAGGCCTGGCCCGAGGGGGACACAGTGGGGGTCCCTTTTTTCCCTTTTCACCAGCCGGCAACAGACTCTTCTTTCTCCCTCAGTGGCTGTGTGCACACCAGTGGAACCACACAATAACAAACACATAAATAAAAGGGAGCCGTGGGAAGGGAGAATGGGCAGGAGCGGCCGTGTGTGCTAAACAGGCCTGCGGGGCCGGCCCCGGGAAACACGCTGAGGGCCGCATTGTGGCTGCCCTGGGTGCCCGGGGGATTAATTCAATTCTCAGCACGGCGGCTGCCCTGGCCCCCGCCCCCGCCCCACCCCACCGCACCGGCCCGCGGACTCGGAGCTTCCGAGGGCTTGTTTTACGTGCTCAGAGGATTAAGTTGCTGCCCCAGCCAGCCGGCCAGTCGTCCAGGAGGAGGAGGAAGCAGAGGCAGGCCAGCCTGGCAGAGGTGCGCACAGACCGGGCGGCCGCAGCGGGCGGCTCAGGGCCCGGCCTGCCTCGCTCTGAGGGCCGCGGGGGAGGCTCTCTGCCTGACGCTGAGGCCGCGTGCCTGCGGGCGACTTGTCGGTCCCTTAACCGTGGGTGCTGGCGCTTCAGAAATGCTGGTTCCCACAGTGTCAGACTGGGCTGTTGAGTTTGTCATGTGTACGTGCACTCGAGTATGCATTCATACACCTCATGGCTTTGGTGTTCCTCAGGGACACGGTACGGGGATGCACGTCTTTGTTCGGTAGCTCCTGAGCCTGACGGCAGGGCTGTGCCCTCCGCTCGGAGAGCCCCGGCCCGCAGAGCGGGGTGGGGGGGAGATGAATGAGCCCGTCTGGGCGCCCGGTTAGCGGACTTTACGTCGGAGTTGAACCACATGTCTGCGTGTCGGTGCCCACCGTCGTGAAGGCATTGATCTGCTGCTCTTACTAAATAATGCCTGTGATTGAAATGATTTCTTTAATTATGTTTTAATTTCTATCCTCAAATGAAAGATGCTGGAACAGAAATGCCCGTTTTTGCGGGAAGTTTTTTTTTAAATACATATTCCGTCACCGCTCAGTTCTGCACACCAGCATAAAGGAGCCATAAAGTAAGACTCCTAAAGCAAAGAGAGGTCCGGAAAGAACTGGAACAATTAAGCTCTGACACAAATCCGGTCCTTTGGAGAACGGCCCCGCATTGCTGTCCAAGGTTCTGATAATCCTGGCCGCTGCGGCCAGTGTGTGGAAAATCAGTTGAAAACCTTGTTCTGAAAATTCAAAATTTTTCCCCCTTGCACAGGCATGATGCAATACCTGTTTTCTTCTTTCTTGCACGGTTTTATGCATTCATTTGGATTTCTTTAGGGCAAACCTTGTTTAGGCGATATTTGACAATATGAATTTGATCTACATCCACAATATGTGAATTTCGAAGGTAAGCTTCCTGTCAAGTTAGTGAGTGTGGTGTTAACTCACTCGTCAGACTTTCTCCGTGACAACCAGTTGCGTCCATGGAAGTGACGTTTGGGGGCTTTGGTAATCGTTTATCCTTGCTCAAGTTAAAACCTTCTACCGGAACCACTGGGGTGACCGTCCCTTCCCTTTAAAGAGCGTCATGCACGTTCTTCGCTTCCACCCGGAGTCGTGTCCTGCACATCCTACCCCAGTCAACGCAGGAGCTCACGTCCGCTCGGTGGCAGGGACGCGCTTTTCCCGGGCACCGCGTGGACCACAGCGGTTGAGAGCGGAACCTGAAGCCCAGGTCCCAGCGGCCATCTCTTCCCCTGCAGGGGGGCCCGAGGGTGCAAGGACATGGACATAGACATGCCCGGGTCAGCACCCGACACGTAAGCGCTTACTGGTGCTGGTTGCTCCCACCATTGCCGGTGCCAGCGTCCCCACGTGGTTCGGACCCCCCGCTGTGGGCTTCCCTGGGGGACGCAGGTGGAGCTGCGGCCGGTCCCCCACTCTGCCCCGAGGTGCTGGCCACACCGCAGGTGCTGCCCGGACAGACCTCCGTCCTGCCGCAGAGCCTGTGCCACGTGCTCCGTGTCCCGGGCAGCGTTCCGAGCACTTGACGAGTGCTAACCGCTGACCCCTCGTGGGAACCACACGTGTGTTCTAGCATTAGTCCCAGGACTCGGACGAGGGGGCCGAGTTGCAGAGGTTGGGGCCGAGGACTGCACACAGTGACAGTGACCATTCCGTGATCAGTGGCTGTGATCGGAAGGCGGCGGATGAGGGGAGCATGGCACCAGCGCCCAGGAGCACTGGAAGCGCCTGGAGAGTGGCTCAGGGTGCCGAGCAAGGGAGGCACCACGGGAAGAGCGTGGGCTCTGCCCTTAGCAAAGGCCAGCTCAGATCTCGACTTCACCTCCCACCAGCTGGAGGGCCTGGAGCGAGCGTGGCGCTTAACCACTCCGAGCCTGTTGCCCTCCCAAGCAGGGTGCCCGGGAGACACTGGGGATGTGGCCGGAAGTAAGACAGACCCCGTCCGTGGTCTACAGAAGTGTAAGTGCTTTTGGA
This sequence comes from Phyllostomus discolor, assembly GCF_004126475.2. NCBI lineage: Eukaryota > Metazoa > Chordata > Mammalia > Chiroptera > Phyllostomidae > Phyllostomus > Phyllostomus discolor. Next base: position 215,072,702 of record NC_040904.2, read on the forward strand.
GAGGACAGGAAATCACCAAGCACACGGGCAGATGGACCAGAGCGCACCTGACATTGTAGCACGTGCCGTGAGGAGAAGTGAACAAGGTGATGGATGCTGTGGGTGGCCACTAGGGTGGCCTTTCAGAGGTGGTTCCATCTGACCTGGAGCCAGAGGGGTGGAAAGGGGCCAGCTGTGCAGGAGCGTTCCCGGCACGGGGGCCTGGAGCCCGGGGGCTCTCACAGGGTCAGCCACGAGTCTTTTCTTCTGTGGGAAGTATCGGGAGCGAACCACCCCGTGACAGAGCACTAGAACGCAGGGTCAGGGATGCAGGGACACAGGGGGACGGTCTGACACCCACACTTAGAGTCTCACAGGCAAAAGAACGGGTGTTTGGTCGTAACACCCAAAAGTTAAAACCTCAACCTGAAGTTGGGAATGTCACCAAGATGGCCACAGTGAGAGGACAGTCACGTGAACACCATGAGTGTTGCCAGACGGTTCTCGTCCTTCCTTCGGGGACTGAGCAGGAAGCGTGAGCCGGCTGGGGCCGTCCTTCGCTCTCCACCCCGGTGGCCCCGGCGGGCGCTCCTGCCCCGGTCTGCACAGGGGCCTGGAGCCACGTCAGCACACGTGGTCTGTCCCCTCTCGGTGAGTGACAGAGTAATGACCTGACACCCACCTTAGGTCGTCCTGAGAAGAACTTGAACCCACAATTGCAGAAAAAAAAAGGAGTAAGTGTGAGAACAGAACATAGTTACAGAAACAACCCCATAATGCTTAAAGAAACAGACATAACCAGGAAAGACAGAGCCACACACTGGTTCTCCAGAAACCCGGCTGATGAAGCCGCGGTGCGGGCGGCGGCGAACCCAGGACGTGCCGAAGTCGCTGTCGTCCCAGGCCCCGGGGACATCAAAGGTCCATGAGAGACTAGTGTGGATACTTTATGCTAATAAATTTACAGTTTTAGGTGACATGGACACATTCTTTTAAAAAAACACAAAATTATATAAAGTATCTTACAATTTTTTTAAAGATTTTATTTATTTTTAGAGAGGGAAGGGGGAGAGAGAGAGAAACATTAATGTGCGGTTGCTGGGGGTCATGGCCTGCAACCCAGGCATGTGCCCTGACTGGGAATCGAACCTGCGATGCTTTGGTTCCCAGACCACGCTCAATCCACTGAGCTATGCCAGCCAGGGCTAATATTTTAAATATTTAATCTTCATGTAAAACTTCTGCAGAGAAAACTAGAGACTCGGCTTCGTCAGCTTCTACCAGCGTTTCCGGAAGGAGCACCGCCGACCGCACTCAGATCCCTCCAGACGGCGAGCAGACGCCTCGCTGCTCTCCGGAGGCCTCCCGGCGAGAAGGGCAAAGCAAAGGCCCCTCGGGGCGTGGGCAGAGACCCTGAGACCCTGAACCCCTGTGGGCAAAGTGCATTTTAGAGATGCAGGATGGGGAGGTAACATTTTCTAGAAGTCAGTAAACACCACTGCATTGACAGGAAATCATGATCAGTTCACGCAGGAACAAGTGTATGATAGAGTTCAACATCCCATGGCGATATTAATGAAAACCACGGATGAGGACTAGGAGGGGGGTTCCTTACTTTGATGGAGTATCTACAGAAACTCCTCCAGCCAGTACCGGACATGATGGAGAAAGGCTGAAAATGTTCCTCTGACGTGGAGAGTAAAAGCAAGGCCCATCACAGCTCACCGCTCGCATCTGCCCTGACAGCGGGGACGCACACGGCCAGTGAAGTCTGCCGGGAGGGGGAGGGCGAGGGTGGAGCGTGGGAGCGCGACCGGACAGGCAGGAGGGCGGGTTGCATGGCAAGGGCAGAAAAAGCCTGTGCGCGAAGCGTTAGCAGGAACCGCAGGCTGCTGCATCCAGGGCCTCTGCACAGAGGTCTGTGGGGTCTCTCCATTCCCGCATCAAAGGTTTAGATGATGAAGTGTCCCAACTCTAGAAAGTGTGAGGAAGTGCAGAAAGCCGAGAACGGCTGAGACGCTGTGAAGAAAGAACAAGACGCAGACGGGCCGGCCAGAGGACCAGAGCCGAGTGCAGGAGCGGGCCCTCGGGCACGGACACCGGGCATCCGTTAGGAGGTGCCACTCCTGGGCATGGGGCGGGGGGGGCTTTCAAGCAGCTTCGTTGGGCCCGTGGCACTCCCTCGGAGGGTGAAGGGAGTTGGGCCCCTACCTGGTACCATATAAAAACATCAACTCCCGCCCTGGCTGGTGTGGCTGAGTGGGCTGAGCACCGGACTGGGAACCAAACGGTTGCTGGTTCAGTTCCCAGTCAGGGCACATGCCTGGGTTGCAAGCCAGGTCCCCAGTGGGGGGCACATAAGAGGCAACCGCACATTGATGTCTCTTTCCCTTTCTCCCTCCCTTCTCTTCTAAAAATAAAAAGAAATAAGTCCTGGCTGGCGTACCTCAGTGGATTGAGTGTGGGCTGCGAACCAAAGCATCGCAGGTTCAATTCCCAGTCAGGGCACATGCCTGGGTTGCAGGCCATGGCCCCCAGCAACCACACATTGATGTTTCTCTCTCTCTCTTTCTCCCTCCCTTCCCTCTCTAAAAATAAATAAATAAAATCTTAAAAAAAAACTCTCTTTGGGAGGGTGGGCAGGATTGGGAGTAAAAGGGAGAAAACTGTACTTGAACAATGATTAAAATTTTTTTAAAAAACTTTAAAATAAATAATAAAATTATTTTTAAAAAATCAACTCTTAGGGGCACTGTAAATCAGAGTATGAAAAGCAAGATGTTAAAACTTCTCGGAAGCGGAGCCTCACAGCCGTAGATGGGGAAAGATTTCTTAACCACGTCACAGACGCTGCTCAGTGGACGTGATCAGAAACTGAGAGTGGCCGTGCAGTGCTGAGAGTGTGACACACGCGGGGAGACGGTGTTGACACTCACCGACAGAGGGTTCCTGTTCCGAGCATGCCCGTTACAAAGTTGTTGGGGGCGGTGGGCACGGGACTCGCACGGGCGCTGTACACAGAGGGTGACGGTCCATCTCACCAACAGACGCACGACAAGGCCCTCGGGTAACCTCACCAGTGACCTGGGAACTGCCCCCGCTGCTCCCCGGCACAGCTCCCCGCCTCGGGCCTCCCTGTGGGTAGGCGAGCAACCCGGGGCGGGCGCTGGGGCATCGCCTCTGGGAGCATGGTGTCAGTGGGTGCCCAGGGCCCGGCGGGGGGCCGTTGTCCTGTCTCGGGGAGGGAGGGGGGGGAAGAGAGGGAAGCAATCACCTTTGGAGGAAGCGAGCTGGGTGGCCCCCATCCATCACTCACATTGTAGGGGCGAGACCTGAGTCCCTGGCCACACCAGGCCGGAGTGGGCCCGGACCGTGCAGTCTCTGGTTGGGTGGCCCTGTGCCCCACTCAGGGCCAGTGATCCCTGCCCACGGGAACGGAGGACAGTGGGCAGCGGGGACAGTTGGCTGGATCTGTCACAACACACACCAAGGGCTGGGGCGGCCAAGCGCCGCCCCTCCAGTGTCCCCAGCCCCCGTCCTGGGCGGGCGTTTTTGGCTTGAGCCAGAGCTTCGGTTTGAGTTCAGAAACAGGGAAAAAACCAATGTCCCAGCTCAAGGCCACAGGGCGGGAAGAAAGTCCCCTGTCTCGGGGGTGTCAGCCTTTGTGTCCCGTTTGGGCTGTAAACAGGCGGTGCACCTGCTCACTCAGACTCGTGCCCCTCCAGACACACCCAGAATCACGTTCGATCCGGTGTCTAGGCGCCCGGGGACACCATCAAGTGGACACTGAATGAACCGTCCCCCCTTCAAGGATTTAGGAGGTGGTGGACACGCAGGGGCCGTGTCACAGTGGACAGAAGGAGGAGGGTGGAGAGAGGCGTCCCTGCAGCTGGGCTGTCCGTGGAGGGACCCTTGGCCGGCACTGTCTCCCACTGGGGCCCCATGTTAGCTGCCTGTTCGCCCCGGGCGGCACGCAGGCCAGTCAGAGCAGGGACTGTGTCTGCCATCCCTTGTGCATATCCGGTCCCCCTCCCAGATCCGTTTGTTGAAGGCCTGGCCCCCAGCACCTTGGAACGTGACTAACAGGAGGTGGGGGCCTTTAACCGGGTGACTAAATTAAAAGGAGGCTCTAGGGGTGGGCCTGCATCCCACCTGACTGGCGCCTCCCTCCGGGCACAGAGGCAGTCACGTGAAGAGGCCCCGCGCCGTTTCCAGCCAGGGGGAGGCCTGCGGGGAAACCCAGCCCCCCCCACACACACCTTGATCTCCCATTTCTGGCCCCCGGGACCGGGAGGGAATGGCTCTCTGCCGTGTCAGCCACCGGCCTGCCGTGTGCATGCAGACGTGCCAACTAATGCGGGTGCACGGTGCCCGGCGTCTGTGAAGGTCGAGTCAATAAAACGCTGTCGCGCTTGCCCTCAGCCAGCTCCCAGGGAAGCACAGAGGGGCAGTTGTGCAGGTGGGAGCACGGGACCCCCGGGCAACCACCAGGGCACTCGGGTTTCAGCGGGAGACCAGCCGCAGCTCCATGTCCATTGGCTGGGGCCGGAGGGGCGAGGTGGGGGCCAGTGTGTGCATCTGCCTGGAGCCCAGGAAGGACAGCTGCCCCCTGGGACCTCAGCACCGCGCGGCTGCTGAGGGCTCGCGTGTTCGGGAGACCTGGCGCGCCCACCTGGGACCGTGGGGAGCCCCCACTGCGGGGGTTGTCACTCGGACGGCGGCAGGTGGACCAGGTAGAACCATTGGCGGGACACCCAGAAGGAGGCAGCCTGGCCAAGCAGGAGGAGGCACACCAAGGTCCCCTTCACTCGGGTGCTGGGTATCCAGGCGTCACGTCTACCTACGTACCTTCCGTCAAGAATCAGGGTCATCGCAGGTTCGATTCCCAGCCAGGGCACATGCCTGGGTTGCAGGCCACGGCCCCCAGCAACCGCACATTGATGTTTCTCTCTCTCTCTCTCTCTCTCTTTCTCCCTCCATTCCCTCTCTAAAAATACATAATATAAAATCTTAAAAAAAAAGAATCAGGGTCAGCCCTGACTGGTGTTGCTCAGTGCACTGGGCATCGTCCCACAAAGTGTAAGTTCCCCAGTTCGATTCCCAGTCGGGGCACAGGCCTGGGGTGTGGCCGGTCAGGGTGCATGCAACAGGCAACTGGTCGATGTTCTCCCTCCCTTCCCCTCTCTCTGAAAGAATAAGAAAATTAAAAAAAGAAAAAAGAATCAGGGTGAGGATTCAATCCAATGGTTTATAGAAGGGGTCTCATTCTTAGCAGAAGTTCAGCCAACAGCGGCTGTTCTTGGGGGGGTCTCCTGCAGGGCGGTGCGGGCGGGTACAACCCAAAGGGAAGCCTGCTGGGCAGCGGAGGGCAGAGCCCGGGTGAGGCTCAGGGCCCACGTGACTCGCCCCCCACGTGACCCGCCCCACTGCTGTCCACAGGGGCCTTGGACGTCCTTCCTCATTGTTCTCAGTCTCGCTCGCTCGCTCCTGCAGGCCCCGCCAGAACACCCCCTCCTCCAGGAAGTCTTCCAAGCACCCGGGCACCCCTTGATCTGTCCCTTGCACTACTCCTGGGGTTCTGTAGCCACGGCCTTAGATTGGGTCATGTGTCAGAACCGCCAGCTCAGAACAGGTGCTGGAGGAGACAGATGGTGGCTCCCAATGCCGCCCCGAGTTTCCTAAGGGAGACCGAGGTGGACTGAATCATCAGAGTGCAACTCCAGCTGTGGTGCGTGCCAGAGAGACAGGGGCCTCTCCACACCTGCACGTGGCAGGTCCTCCACTAACGTCCCTTCATCTGACGAGCTCCCGTCGTAAGCGGATGGGGCACCGCAGGAACTAAGCTCCTCTCGGGATCAGCCTCCGGCGAAATGGGTTTCGTTACACGCAGTTCCGCTGAAAGTCACAGAACCTGTGGTCATTAAGTGAGGGGCTTCCTGTGTGTGCACAGCACCCCATCAGCACCCCCGGGACCCCACAAGGGCAGTGTCAAGCCCTGATGCTGCCCCCATGTCTGGCCCCAGCTGTGCCCCCGGGACCTGCCCGCAGGGCCTGGCTCCCCCCACGGCCCACAGCAAGCCCTCCGCCTCTCGGCCTCGGCGCCCCCTGCCCCGGCCCTCCCATTGCAGTGAGGGCCCCACCTCGCGGCCTGGCCCCTCCACACGTGCGGTGGGTGCCATTTGTCCTGCCGCCCCGGGGACCTCACTGTCCGAGGTCCTCTCCGTCCTGAGTCTCAGCTGCCCCGCCACCCGCAGGTGCCGGGCTCGCCCGTCCAGAAAGGGAGGTGCCTAATTTCATTCATTATTTATCTCAGGTGGGTGTCTTCAGATGGTTTGTTCATGACTCCCTAAAGGAACTTTGAGAGAAAAAAAAAACCTACACTAACATTTCAAGTTGATGTCTAGTTCTTTATCCTGAGTCTTTATAGTTGCAGATCATGGAGTTGTCCGCAACTAGTGGAGATGCTTCAGAATGGAACTGACACCACTCTTCCCTCTGACGTCAGTAGGGCCGAGACACGGGGGGACGTGGGGCCCACGCTAGCCCGCCTTTGAAACGAGCGTGTGTGCCCTGGGCCGAGTGGCTCAGCTGGTGGGAGCATTGTCCCGGACACCAAAAGGGTTCAGGGTGATCTCCGGTTGGGGCGGGCGTGGGAGGCCACCGATCAGTGTTTCCCGCATCCACCTTTCTCGGCCACGCACCGCGCTTGTGCCCCGTCCTGCTCTCTGGTGGCAGTACCCCCTGCCCCCACCAGGGGGCATTTGGGAACGAGCTGTCACAACCACAGAGGATGCCCCAGAGGTTTGCAGGGCAGGGGCCCGGGTGTCAGCCGCCCAGCCCCCCAGCGAGGGCCACCCTGCTGAGAATGCCGGGAGGGCTGAGGCTGGCAGGACTGAATTGCCTCGGTCTCTCCCCTCCAGGAACTGGACAGCGTTTCGCTCTGCCTTTCATCTCGTCTTCACCTGGCCGGTCCCGACTGGGCCCGTGAGGCTCAGCTCCCCAGTTCCTTCCTGGAGACCTTCCCAAACACGCCCAGCCCAGCCCGGCCGGTTCACTGCAGCGCATCTGCCGCCCCGCACAACCCTTCCACCGAACAGAAGGAATAGAAGTCGAGTTCCGTTCCAGGCACAGAGACTTTTAATTTGAATGTGCTGTGGCAAACACTTTGGGGCGGGGTGGGGGGCCATGGCACACCCTCCGCTCTCCTGAGAGGGGCGTGTCTCCGACCGTCCAGGCCCCGGGCTGCACGTGGGTTCTGCCGCAGCTCCCTCCACGGCCCCTTCCCCCTGACATCTCGGCTGCTAAGTATCCCAGCTCAGCCTTCTCCCAAGGTGGAGCTTAGGTGAGCTTCCGCCCCTGGGAGACCACCCCCTCTCCCCCTCCCCCTCCCCCTCCCCAGGAGGCTCCCTCGGAAGGCAGGGGAGGATCCGGGGGTTAACGAGGGTGGCCCGAGCCATCCGGTGCTTTCCGCCCGTGTCGCTGACTCGGCAGAGGCGGGCCTGGTGCGGGTTTGCTGTCACTTACACGGCGGCGGCGTGGGTAATTACGGGTTGTGGTCGCACTGAAATCTGAAAAACCCAAGGGGAGAGGTCTCCCCTGGGCTGTTGTCCTTGGGTTTTTTTGCTTCTTTCCGCCCACGGCTGGGTCTAAAGACCTGTCAGTCAAGGCGAGGGGATTAGCCTCACCCAGTGGAGGGAAAATCGGAAAGGAAAAAAAAAAAAAGAAACCTTGTCTGAACTTGAAAATAAAAACGCTGATGCGGTTTTTATTCCAGAAACATATCTTACTGATTAAGAGCAGGGAGAGCTACCGGCTCGTGGGTGGGCCGGCGGAGCCGGCTGCCGTGCGCAGTGTGGGGGCCGCAGCCAGCGCCAAGGCTCTGCAGGGCACAGGGGCCCAGCCCTGGGTGCGCGGCGAGCCCTCGGGGCGACCGAGACCGAGAGGCAGCCGGTCACCGAGGGAAGAGCGTGGACCTGGAGTCAAGTGCTGCCACTCACCAGCTGCACAACCCCGGGCGAGGGACAAACTCCCCGAGCCTCAGTCTCACCATCTGCAAAACGGGAATGGTGGCGCCTCGCTCACCGAGGTCAGCAAGATCACGCAGGGGCCCGCGCAGAGCAGATGCTCCGTGGCCAAGGTGGAGCCACGCGGCTGACCGAAGCCGTCCCCGCCCTCCCCTTTTGCCTCAGCCACCCGAGGCCACCGCCTCCTCCAGGCAGCCCGCCTGAGTCTGAGCTGCCGCAGCAGTCTCTGCCCCAGTGGGCCTTCGTTTCCACGACCCAGAGGTGGGGGGCACCTCCATGCACTCGGACCACACAGGGCCGACGGCTGGGCCGGGCTGCCGGGGCCCCTGCCAGGAAGGCAGCTGCCGCGCCGAGGCTCCCTCCCAGCCCGGCCCGCCCTGGCCCAGCTGGCGCTCCCTCCGGTTTCATCGGGCTGGGCCGGGGCGTGATGGCAGCGATCGATAATGCTGTAATTGGGGTGACTCGGGCATTTTCCTGGGTGCTGCCGCTGGTGACTCACCTGCGGCAGGTCGGCATTCCGCTGTCATCCGCACGGCAGACAGCTGAGCGGCCCGATCAGGCAGGTATTCAGGTTTCACAACTCCGGTGTCTGGCTGTGCGGTCCCTGAGTCACCCCAAGATCCCACCCCTCGGAGCCGCTTGCCTGGAGCCTTTGTTCTCAGGGTCCCGCTCTCGGGGGCAGGGCTCTCCCCCGGGGCGCCCAGCAGGCACACAGAGGGTTCCCGCTGCCCCCTGCTCCCCGCAGTTGAGAGCTGTGAGTAATGGATCCACCCAGGAGCTCACTCTGCCCTCGGCCCCTCCTCACCCGCCTTGCCCTTGGCCCTCCCAGCTGCTCCCCCTGCACCGCCCTCCCCCCTCCCCGGGCCCCACCCTCCCCTTCTCTCTTTTCTTCTGCTCCTTCCTGGGCCCCTGCCTTCCCTTTTCCCTGCCTGCCTCCCTGGGCCCGGGGGTACTGCATGAGCACACCTGATTCCAGCCCGCGCGGGGCAAAAGGCCCAGCTGGGAGCTGGGTTGAGGGGATGAGCCGTGGCCCAGGGTAAGGGCAGGTCCCAGAGGAGCGTGGAGGTGGCCCAGGACACGGTATCACAAGCTGCCTGGAGCCACCAGCGGCCACTGACCCCTCACCAAAGGGCTGAGCTCTGTGGCACGTCAGGTCTGGCTTCGAAGGGCAGGAAAGCTGGGGGAGGTTAGGAACAGAATGGGAAACGGAGAAGTCAAAGAACTTACATGTACGGACCACGGACGTGAACTAAGGTGGAGGAATGATGGGGGGATGGGGGTGCAGGGTGGAGGGGAATAAAGGGGAGAAAATGGGGCAACTGTAATAGCATAATCAATAAAGTATATTTTAAAAAAGAGAGAGAGGAAAACCGTGCCAGCCGATGGCATCACCGTAGCTGCAACTTCCAGCCCCGTGTGGCCACCGTGCCCGCTCTGCAGGGGCCCGGGATGCGGCTCCCCGCCTGTCCCTCTGCCTTTCCTGACTTGGCCCCTGGGGCGTGGGTGCTGACCGCAGACAGCAGCGGTCGCTGGGTGCCCGGACCGCCAGGGCCAACCAGGCACAGGCTGCTCCCTCCGGGGCGGGGGCTGTAGAGACCAGCACAGTGGGCTGGGAGACCACCGACTGTGGCAGGCGTGGCAAGGAGCACGCAGGTGTGTGGGAGGGAAGGAAGCCAGGGACCCTGCCTGCGGCAGAGTGGGGCGCTCAGAGCCCCCACCGGCTGGCGCCAGCCCCCCAGCTGGAGCCTCTGTCCAGTCGCTGGACGTCTCCGGTTCCACGTGCTTCCCTACAAAATGGAGACGGTGGTAGTAGGTGTGGACCTGACGACGCTGCCGTGGACATCCAGTGAGACCCGCGTGCCCACGGAGCAGCCCGGAGCCGCGCCGGGGGGCGGGGGGGGACCGCTTTACAGACGGGGCGGGAGCCGGGAAAGAGCTGTTGAGAGGGCCGCACAGTGGAACCCACTCCGGGCGGTGGGCCTTTCCGGGACTTCCAGAGAGAGCACTGCCTCCCAGCTGTGGGGGGACTGCGTGTGGCTGGAGGTGATCCTGCACTGCCCTCTGGGGGAAGGCCTCCCGGGGCCGAGATGACCAGGGCCGGTGGCAGGGGAGCCCCGGACACGCAGGCCCCCTGTAGTCTTGGCTGCCCACTTCCTCCCTGGCCCCCGGGGCTCGGCACTCCGGCCCCTCCTGTACATCATGATCTTGGAGGTGTTCCCGCCACAGACGGCCGTGGCAGCCCGCCCGCTCGCCCTTCCTCGGCGGGTGGTGACAGCCAGCACTCACCGGCACCTCCCTCGCGTCCCAGAGAACGGGGCAGCACAGCACGGGGGTGCAGGGGGGCCGCCACAGCAGTCGAGCACGCTGCCGCTGCTTCCATTCCCAGAGGTGGAAACCGAGGCACAGCGAGCGACTCTCGCCCAGTGCCGTGGGCGCAGCCTGGAACTGGTCACGGCCGACTGCTGCACGCGCCCCTCTCCGGGGCTCGAGGCCCCCGCCTCCTGCCTCCGCCCACCGTCCTCCAGCTCACCCGGGGCCACGGTCTCCCCTCCTCGCCGGTCCACCACACTCAGTTCTTGCTTGCACAGTGCCCCCTGCACACCCTCCACCCCCCACCCCCCCCACGTGGAATTCTTGTCTGGCACAGTCGCAGCCCTGGTAAATCCAGCCTCCTGCCTGGAGGAAGTGTCGACCTTGCAGCTGGGCGTCGTAGGTGGGACCGTGGCCCCTGACGCTCCGGGCACCTCTGCCCTCTGACCACACCTCCGCCGCCCGCAACCTCTAACCCCGGCCTCCTCTCTGCCTGCCACTCGCCGCTGTCTGGCCCAGGGTCTTCCCTCCCAGCTCTGGGAGCAGCAGCTGCCAGAAGACCCCTGTCTGGGCTGGGCCAGGCCGCCACACCCACCCTCCCCTCTGTCCTGAGCTGCCTCTGCCCACCGCAGCCCATGCCCCACCGGGAGTGTCCCCCACACCCACACTGCGCCTCCTCCCGTCTCCAGCCCGCCCCTTCCCTCTGGCCGCCATCACTGCTCCGTCCCTTGTGAGGCCAAGTCCCTCTGGATTCCCCTGCTTGTCCACGCCACCCCTGCAGGCCACTGAGGTGGTCGGTGCTCCAACTCCCTAGGATGCTGCTCTCTGTGACGTGGCTCTGACAGCCACCCCTCCCCTGCCCCTCCCCCACCTGTGTCCAGGCTACAGTTGGCAGAGTTTCTCCTCTGCACCTACACGCTCCCTGGCAATCTATCCAGTCTCAAGGCTTTAAACACCAGTAATACATGACCCCAGTGTCCCAGCCCTGACTACCCCCCCAGCTGCCCCCACGCAGAGGGGGACAGTGCACCCTTCCAGCTGCTCAGACCAAGCTCTTGGGAGTGACTCTCCCTTGGCCCCCCCTTCCAGACACATCCAGAATCCGGCCACTTCTCACCACCACCAGCCTGAGCGGCCATGAACGGCCACAGTTCTGCAGAGTGGCTGCGGTGGTGGTCTCGTGTCCTTCTGCTGCCCGGCCGCCCGAGACACTCATATGCAGCGTGTGGCCAACACGGCCGGGCTGCTGGGCTCCCCGGGGCTTCCCAGCCTGGCAGCCCCCCGGCTCCCCTTCCCACTGCTCCCCTCGGACCCAGGGCCCACTCCGTTCCTGCCCCAGGGCCTTTGCACCTGACCGTCCCTTTGCCTGAACACTTGGCCCTCAGCTCTGTGCCTGGCTCCCCCCCCAGTCTTTGCTAAAATGTCACCTCAGGGAGGTGGCAACCTCTCCTCGGCAGCGGCCCACCTGTCCTTCCCCGCTCAGACCCACAGCCCCCCGGTGGCCCAGCACCCGTGTCGGGCATGGGTCCTCGCAGGCAGGGACCGCCACCTCTCTGCTCGCTGCTGTGTCCCTTGTGCCCAGGGCAGCACTGGCCCCTGGCCCCTGACCCCTGGCGGGTGCCCCATAAACACCCGCCAGGTGAATAGCACAACGTTGGCCCTTTGCCTCTCGCTCAGAACCAGAAGCCCCAACGGGAAGGTGCCAGGGGCAAGTCCTCTCCTGCCCCAGGGCAGCCCTGGCCCCCACCCTTCCATCTTTGAGGAGCGTGGAGTCGGGCCCAGTGAGCTAGCGAGGTTCACACGCGCCGTTTCATCCCGGCCCAGAGCGGGTGGTCCTGACCCCAGCGGCCTGGACGCGCAGAGGGTCAGCATCAAAGCCAGATTAGCTCCCCGGCTTAACCCCGGCGGCCACTCCTCGTGACCGCTGTGAGCTGGGGAGGCTCAGCAGGTCCAGTCTCAGACGGAGGCTCAGACCTCTGGGAGTCCCCTCTCCCAGGCATGCACACACGTGTGCATGCACACACACACACACACACACGCACACGTGCACTTGCTAGCGCTACCACTGGTTAGGAGGCCAGGGGATCCCCAGCTTTGCTGACGATGCATGGCGGCCCGGTGTCCACCTGGACCCAGAGGGCCAGTGCTGGTGGCCCTTTCTGCCAAGACCACCGCGTTGCCCAGCACCTCACAGCCCAGGCACCCTGCCCCGAGACAGGATGCTCTTTGCATGGCCCTTCGAGCCGACTCTGAGGACCTGTTGCTCCATCCTGCCACGGGTGTGGCCGGGAGCACCACCTCGCTGGGGGAGCACCGAGGCCCGCTGGCCCCTGCCCCGCCTGCGTCGTGTGGCTCTCGCCCTTCTTCCCGTCCACAGCCTGCGAGATGCAGAATTAGAGTCCCTGAAGGCAAGGAGGCAGGGAACAGAAAGACCCCTTGTTTCTTCGAGTAAGAACCAACGAGCAAAAATGCTCCAGAATGGTGGGACAAGCTATCAACCCACAGACCCAAGAGCTCAACAAGCTCCAAGAAGCATGAGGAAAACTACACCAACGTGCAACAAATTGCTCAAAACCAGTGATAAAAAGAAAAACCACGAGAGAGCCGGAGAAAAAGAAATATTCCGTAGGGAGGAAGAAAATAGGAAGGACGGCAGGTTTCTCCTCAGAAGCAACACAAGCAAGAATCTTCAGGGTCAACCCACACCTATATTTAGAACAAACACATCTGCCCTGACCCGCATGGCTCGGTCGGTGCGGCATCATCCTGCAAACCAAAAGGCCGCTGGTTCCATTCCTGATCGGGGCACGCGTCTGGGCTGTGGGCCAGGTCCCAGGTCAGGGCGTATGCAAGATGCAGGTAACAGGTGCTTCTCTCCCTCTCTTCCTCCCTCCTTTCCCTTTCTTTCCCCTCTCTTCCCCTGTCTCTAAAAATAAATAAATAAAATCTTTTTTTCAGATAATTTTTTAAAGATTTTATTTATTTATTTTCAGAGAGGGAAGGGAGGGAGAAAGAGAGAGAAGAGAAACATCCATGTGCGGTTGCTGGGGGCCGTGGCCTGCAACCCAGACATGTGCCCTGACTGGGAATCGAACCTGCGACACTTTGGTTCGCAGCCTGCGCTCAATCCACTGTGCTACGCCAGCCAGGGCATAAATAAAATCATTTAAAAAAATAAAACAAACATACCTTTCAAAAGATACTTTCAGCAAAAATGTACCCAGTGAAATATTTGAAACGAAAACGAAAGCAGAATAATGACGTTTTCAGACACACAGGAGCGGGGGAAGCAGCGGTAGCAGCACGGGGGTGCGCATGTGCGCTGCGGAGAGCCCTCCGCGCGCAGGAAGGACAGGTGTGCACGGAGCGCCCGGCCCCCGCAGCGGCGCCTGCACGGTGAGGGGCAGCGCGCTGTAATGTGCGGATCACAAAGGTGACTCCGAGGGAAACCTGTAGGAATCGAGTAGCAGCCCGTGCGTGTGGGCTGGAAGGCCTGGCGCCGCTAGGTGGACCCGCTGTTCGGAGGAGCCCGCGGAGCCCGTGCGTCCCTATCAAAGGCAAGCAGTCTCTTCGGCAGAAATGGAAAGGCAGCCCCTCCGCTTCCTGTGGAACTGCGGGAGCCCCAGAAAGCCCGGACGGTCTCGAAAACCCCCAGCAAAGTTGGAAGCGTCAGACTCCCACGTCCATGACACTGCACACAGAGGGCCGACGGACTGGGAGGGGGAGACAGACCACAGTGTGGGGAGAGACGGCAGGCCCGCCCGACAACCGAGAGGACAGGAGGACAGGAGGACAGGAGGACAGGAGCCAGCGAGCACGGAGAAGCATTGAGCCGCGTCATCAGCCCGCTCGACCCGACCACAGCCGAGGAAACGTTTCTTTCAGGCGCGGGTGAGACGTGCACCAGGACAGACCATATTCTGGGTCATAAAATATGGAAGGATGCAAATCATAGAAAATACGTCTCAGCCCTGGCCAGTGTGGCTCCGTTGGTTTGGGTGTCACCCCGGGATCGAAAGGTCGCGGGGGCGATTCCCGGTCAGGACCCACAACTGGGCTGCAGGTCTGGTCCCTGGTCGGGGAGTGTGCGGGAGGCGGCCCATCGACATTTCTCTCGCCCATGGGTGTTTACGTTTCTCTCGCCCATGGGTGTTTCCGTTTCTCTCTCTCTCTGCACTCGCCCCCTTCCTCTCCCTCTCAAAGCAATGGGGGAAAAGGTCCTGGATGAGGATTTTTAAAAAATTAAAAATATATGTGTTTTCAGGTAATGGAAACCAGTGACATAAAGATATCTGGACAATCCAGCCCTGGCTGGCATAGCTCAGTGGATTGAACGCGGGCTGCGAACCAGGCATTGCAAGTTCGATTCCCAGTCAGGGTACGTGCCTGGGTTGCAGGCCATGGTCCCCAGCAACCACACATTGATGTTTCTCTCTTTCTCTCTTTCTCCCTCCCTTCCCTCTCTGAAAATAAATGAATAAAATCTAAAAACAAAAGATATCTGGACAATCCTCAAATATTTGGAACCCAAACAGCCTATGCCGCATGAGTCAAAGAAGAAATCAAATGTGCAACGAGAAGGTATTTTAAATTGAATGAAAATGAAAACGTAGCATGTGATTCATGAGATGACAACGCTAAGGCAGAGCTTAGCTGGCTCTGGGTGCTGCTAAGTGTCTGTATTTAAAAAAAAGAAGAAAGGTCTCAACTCTTGGACCCCAGTTCCACCTTAAGGAACTAGAAAAAGAGCAAATTAAACCCTAAGTAAGCAAAAGAAAGAACAATTAAAAGAACAAAGTGCAAGTCAATGAAATAAAAAAACAATGAAGGGGTAAAGGGAAATGAAAGCGGTCACTGTGGGAAGGTCAGGGTGAGAGAGAGAGAAACAGAGAGAGAGACAGAGAGAGAGAGAGAGAGAGAGAGAGAGGATCCTAACCCCCAAATCCGACCTGAGCGAAGTGGTGTCTTCACGTGTATAGTGACAGAGGGCAGATCGGTATTTTCCTGGGGCCAGGGTGAGGCGAGGAGGTGGGGGAGGGGTTGATTACAAAGGGACACTTCGGGGGACAATGGATTTCTTCATTATCTTGATTTGGTGGCTCTAGTGTCAAGGACGCAGACACGCAAAACTTATCAAATTGTACCCTTTAAACCTGTGTAGCGCATTGTCTGACAAATACACCTCAATAAAGCTGCTTTTAAAAGAAGGGCAAGAGGAATGTTCTAGAAGCCAGCCCTCCGTCCTGCCCTCGGCCGCAGCATGGAGGTCCTCGAAAACAGGTTGCTGACTCAGAACCTGAATTGCTGTCCCCGGGGGCCCATTAGACATCAGAGGTTCTGGGCCTTTGCTCTCTTCCTTCTGCAGACTGGCTCGGGTCGGGGATGGGTCAGGCGGAATCCCCCTGACCCGGGAGGGTCAGTCTGCAGCTGACGTGGCCAGCACCGGAGGACCCCGCCCCCCTAACCCACGGGCGCACGCGGAGCACCTGGGTCCAGGGAGGAGCTCACAGGTGCTCCGAGGCAGGGTCTCGGGAGCCCACGGGCCGTTCCTGCCCGTGCCCTGTGCGCACGAAACTCCTGCTTCCCCTCCAGAGAAACCCCGGGATCCCGGGCCCAGGCCTCAGATGGGGCGCTACCACCTGCCCGCGAGTAAAGCAGGACCCACGTGCAGACAGGTGTTTTCTGTAAAAGCTTTGGGAGGGAAGTGCCGGCCCCGCCCCTGCACACAGACTGCGGGAAGGAGGCCCCTGCCCTGCCGAGCTCCATCGCCCGCCTAGAAAGGAAGGCTGACACCGGACTCGGAGAACAGACTCGGGAAATCCAGCGCGGAGCCAGAGGCTGAGGGCGGAGCCAGAGGCCGAGGGTGGAGCCAGAGGCCGAGGGTGGAGCCAGAGGCGGGGGGTGGAGCCAGAAGAGGAGGGTGGAGCCAGAGGCGGAGGGCGGAGCCAGAGGCCGAGGGCGGAGCCAGAGGCCGAGGGTGGAGCCAGAGGCGGAGGATGGAGCCAGATGCAGAGGGTGGAGCCAGCGCTGAGAGATTCTCTGTGAGGCTTTGGCGTTCCACTCGCTCACCGCGGGAACAGGGGGCAGCTCTGGGCACCTGTGAGAGCCCCTCTCCTTGGTTTGTCACCAGCCCTGCCTCTTCCTCGCCCACCCGTGACTCTGGGCGCATTTCTTTGACCACGTGGAGCCTCAGTTTCCCTGCTGTCAAATGGTAGCCTCACCAGGCTGCTGATGGTAGCCTGACCTCTCGACCCTTGGGAAGTGGGGGGTGATCGTGCCTGTCCATTGCCGGCCACAGTGGCTGGCACCACTGTTAAGCCAGAGCCCTCACCTGATGCTTGCACTCTGCCAGGGACCAGGCCTGGGAGGGCGCATGAAGGGGTCTGTGGCCCCTGCTCTGGCCCCGGTCTTGGGCTGAAGGAGGAGGGGATGGGTGGGGGAGGGAAGATTCAGGGTGCTGTCTTCCCCTTCCCCTCACAGGACGTTCCCATGGTAACCCTCCTGGGGCCTCCTCCTGGCGCTGGAAGCCCCCTGGGAGCCCTTGCACGGAAGGATGGGGGCGGCACTTGGTGGCCTCGCCGGGGGTCCTCCCCACCCATCTCGCGGAGGTGTGTGAGTGTGTGTGTGTGTCTGCCCTCCCCTGGGAGTCTGAGCGCAGGAGCGGAAGCCGGGCTCACCGCGCGGTCCCCGCCGGCACTCGGGCGCAGGCGCCCCGCCCCCCACCGCCCGTGGGGCCTGGTGCGCAAGAGGCCCCACTCCCTCTGGAATCCCACGTGCGTCGTCGGGATCTCGCCTGCCCCAGCAGGACAGAGTGCCTTGGCGAGGTGATCAGATCCTAATTAGCACTAATTACCGCCTTGGCAATCTGCGGAACAAGGCGCGGTGGCCAAGGCGTCCCCGGGAGAAGCGAAGAGGCTCCCGCCGGTTGGGAACATCAAAGGGAGCTGAGCCGAAGCCCACGCTGCTGCTGCTGCTGCGCCGAAATCCACCGTCTTCCCCGCCCCTTCCTGCTCCGCGGCCTCGGCGGTTCTCACCCTCAGAGCGGGTGTCGGGAGGGTCGGGGGAGGCGGGGCCTGGCCGCGCGGGCCAGGTGCGCTCGGTGGCGGGTCCTGGCCCCCAGCCAGCTGTCCTGGCCGCTGCTGTTCCTGAGAGGACTCCCCCTGAACACCGGTGCGGCACACGCCACCCGCAGGGGGGCCGGTGGCCGGAGGCTGAGGATGCCCAGCCTGCAGTGGGGAAGGCAGGCCCCCCAGAGCCGGAGCTGAGACCCTCCCAGTCCCTCCCATGTGCCTGCTCTGCGCTGGGCTCCGGGCCCACAGGTGGTATGAGAGACGGGGCGCCACCCTCAAGGAGCCCACAGACTGGGGGAGGTCAGGGGCCCGGGGGCCTGGGGCCCCAGCACTTCTGGAGGAAAAGGCGGGGCAGAGGGGCTGGGGCACCTCCTGCACAGCACGGCCCAGAGCAGATGGCATTCCGACTGTCCCTCTGCCAGCGACAGGCAGACCAGGGCCATCGCCCACAGCGACCCACTGGCTCCCCCACCTAAGGGCCCTGGGTCCGGGGCCCGACCCCCCACTTCCCGGGTGGGGAAACTCAGCAGCAAGGATGTGCCCCAATCCCTCGGAGCCTGGCGGAAGGCCGGGGAGCACCCGACTGCACGGCCCTCCCGCGAGACAGCAGGCTGCCCGTGGCCTCCACCTCTGCCCAGGGTCAGAGGGCACCATGTTTTTTGAAAGCCTGATACATTTCTCTTCTGGTTTCAGACTGATGTTCTAGAAGCAGGTGGCTCCGCAGGCAGAGTCCACAGCTGCAGACACGTGTGCAGGTGATGCTCCCCACCCCCCTCTCTCAGGGAAGGCGGGTGGCCCCCAGGCTGGCGTGGGGACGGGGAGCTGCCCTCGTGAAGCAGGGGACAGGCATGGCCACCCCCTGACCCTGCACTGCCTGCCTAGGAGTGATGGCTTGTTGGGGCCCTGGGAACAGCCTGAGGGGACCTGGCGACCGGGGCCTGTGGACCTCGCTGCCTGCCTGACTTCCCGTGCCCACCCGGGGCCGGCCACAGGTGGCGGCCGAGTCACAGAAGACCAGCCGAGGAGACGGCGGGCAGTGGGACCTGCTTCCTCCTCCCCGGGCCGGCGGCTCCCGTGACCCCACCAGGGCCTGGCCCAGCGAGGCAGCGGGGTTGGCCTACTTCGCTGGCCGCCGCTCCTCGCGGGGACACTTGTTGCTTTCACACCACGGCTGGTGGGGCGGGAACGGGGTCAGGGACTGAGGTGAACTCCGTTCGTCCCCATCCGACTCCCCCAGCACCG
The DNA here is from genome assembly GCF_004126475.2 of Phyllostomus discolor. Lineage (NCBI taxonomy): Eukaryota > Metazoa > Chordata > Mammalia > Chiroptera > Phyllostomidae > Phyllostomus > Phyllostomus discolor. The sequence goes on from NC_040904.2 coordinate 215,091,327, forward strand.
GCCCCTTGGGTGCCCGAGAGAAGCTTCTGGCCGGACGCGCGGAGCGTTTGGGGCGGAAGCGGTCCGGAGCCGCTGACCCCGCTGGTGGGCCGGGCGTGTGGAAAGACGGCTCTCCCGCGAGGTTCCTTTAAAGCGCTCTTCGGCCGGGCTTGGGTTTCTTCTTCCCTAATTAAATTCCGTGTGTGCGGGAGAGAACAGAAAAGGACTGTTCGGGCTGCCCGGCCCCTCCCCCTGCGCAGCTCGGACCGGAGGAGGGCGGCCAGTCGCCGGGAGGGGCCTCCTTTCAGGCCCGTGCGAGTGAGCGGGAGCAGCGTGACCCCGTGTGCACGGCCGGCCGGGGCCCCGCACCTGCCAGCACCGGACGGGGGGCCCCGTGACAATACCCACATGCCCCTGGGAGGACTGGGGCGGCAGCAGGCTCTGGGGGTGGGGAGGGCTGGGACCACCCTGGGGGGAGAATGCTGGAGGCTGCCCAGGGCCCGGGGGTGGGGGGGCCCAAGGAAGCCACGGGGGCCCGGGGGCCCCGGCTGAATGCAGATGCTGCCAGGAGCCTATTCAGAGCTTGGCCCTCACTCTCACCGTGTCCCCTGCCAGGGCGGCCACACACGTCCCAGTGCGGTGGACGGTCCCCCAACACACAAAGGCTCCTGTGGGGGCCGGCGCTGCCCTTTGTCTGGGTTTGGGTTTCTTGCGCCGGAGCCAGTGAGGCGAGGAGGGCTCTGCTTAAACTTGACCGCCTGGCCGCTCCCTGCAAGCCCTGGGTGGCCGGACCCAAGATGGCTTGCTGCAAGTGGGGTGACTTCTGGGCCACTGGGATGTAACTGCCCAGCGTCCCTGCAAAGGAGGGCAGTGGGTATGGCAGAAGCACTAGGGCTCACCTCGTCACGGTGGCTCCACAGGACCGCCGGCCCAGCCCATCACAGAGGAGGACCCGAGGCCCAGGGAGGCCGGACCTCTGCCTCCAGGGCGGCGCAGCCACACGGGGTCCGGCCTGGGGTTTGTACTCGGGCCGCCCCCCTGTGCTGGCTCTCTGCTCCCCCACACCGGGCTCAGTGCCCAGGGTGGGAGGCCTGGACCACCAGCTTCAGAGGCCCCAGCCATATCTCCCCAGTGTCTCTCAGGCCTCATGAGAATGCATCCGTTGAAGACTGTCCGTGACCACAGGGGACAGTGACCTCTGCGCCAACTCATGGACACACCGAGCCTAAGGTAAGATGTGCCAATGCTGCGCATCTCTGAACATGGTCCGAACCCCCCACGCCCCGCCCCACCCCCCCATAGCTCTTGGTCAGCTGTGCCTGGGTGGTCAGTCCGTGTGAGGAACCTCACGCGCCGGAGCTGCACACGGCCCCCTCTCCTTCCCGGCCACGTCCTCGCCCGGGGAGGGGCCCACGCTGCTCTGGCTGGGGAAGAGGTGGGGCACCAAGCACCGGTCCCTGGGGCCACCCCGTGTCCCGGTCCCTGGGCTGGGGCAGCTCTCCACCCACAGGCCGACCAGCGTGGACTTGGCATTCAGCGAGGTGGGGAGGGCCGCCCAGGGAGCCCGGATGGCGGCCCAGAGGCCCCGGCGCCGGCCCGGGGCTCAGTCCTATCCCTGCTGCCCACTGTCCCAGGGTTTGTCGGCCTGGGGCGGAGCGCCCGTGACATCGATGGCCGCCTCTGCCCCGGGAGGGACAGCGCTGCTGGTGCCGATGGAGCGGAAGCCCGAGACAGGGAGGGGAAGCAGCTGCCCTGGAGTCACGCAGCTGAGGAGGAGTGAGCAGCCTCGACGCCCCACCTGCCGGGGCGAGACCCAGGAGAGGGCTCCCGGGGACGAGGCAGGTGGGGGGCCCAGGCCTGGCCCCCAGTGGGGGGCCTGCTTCTCCAGCCTCACGATTGAGATGGGGGGGGGGGAGGTGCCCCTCAGAGCCCCCGAGGGCCCGGGCTGCTCGGCCTGGGCTGGACCATGGTCCCTCTCCAGGTCCCTTCACCCCTGTCCTGAACCCAGAGGTGCACAGCAGATGGTGGATCCCAACGAGGGGACACGGGGCTGGGGAGGGTGGGCACGGGGGGTGGGGATGGGGCTGGTGGGTATGTGCCCATCAGTGGGGCTGGGAAGCCTAGCCAGGAGCGGCGGGGGAGGCTGGGGTGCTGGGAGGCCCCGCATAGCCACGCCCACACTTGCCCTCCAAGGTCTGGACTGGGCACCCCCACGTCCTCCCCATGCCCTAGGCACGGCTGTCATGCTGGGCTCCTCCCCAGAGCCTGCCCCTCACTCCCACGGGGACTTAAGACCAGCAGGCAGCCCCTGGGACGCCTGCCGCTGGTCTCCCTGTGGCTGAGAATAATGACACAGTTCTCAGTATCGCGGCCACCACTGCTGGGCCCGTGGGACACGCTGGGCCTGTGGCCCTGCGGCCGGCCCCCTGCACACTTCCCTGCTGGCCGCAGCCCTGCCCCATCTCACAGAGGACAGGCTGAGATACAGAGAGGACAGACACTCTCCCGGAGCCCCCGGGCTCCGAGCTGGGAGAGACAGGTGAGAGCGTCCTCCCCGGGCCAGGTGCCGGTGGGGGGTGAGCCCGGGGCCCCCCTCCGCACAGCTGCCCGGCCACTGCAGCCCGTGGGCACAGCCCGCAGCAGCCTCCCTGCCATCCTTGGGTGCCCTGAAGGCCCTCCTCCGGCCCCGTGAGCACCTGGAGCGACCCCCCACCAGACGGCCCAGGTGTGAAGCTCTGCTCGCACTTCCTCCCAGAGCCGTGGGCGCGCGCCAGGCCCCGGCACTGGCCGCTCTGTAATTGCAGATGGAGCTCGGCCTGTGTTACCGGGTGGCGCTTAAACCCTAAGCTTCTCAAAAGCAAACCCAAGTAAGTACATAGTTGGGAACCATAATTCCAAGCTTGGAGGCGTCACTCGAGGCAGATGGGGAGCGTGGCGTGATGACCGCTAACCGGGTCCCTCTGGGTCCTGGGGTTTGACAGCGGCTCCGTCCGTCCGAGGGAAGGCCTGGCTCCAGCACCCATCTGGCCGCAGAGCCGGCCCTTTGCGGCAGGGTCCCTGGGGACTCCCGAAGCGCAGGAGCCTGGCCCCCAGCCAAGACTGGGCCCCGGGGGCCGGTCGCTGGACACAGGTGGGGTGTATTCTCCACCCCCGGGCAGTCCGGAGGAGCCGGACACCGCACATTGCCTGCACCATCAAAGACGGGACGGGTGCACGTGGGAGCCGGGGAGGCCTGGGGACATGGGGAAGCCCCACGCACAGGAGCAGTGGGGGAGGGCACAGCCGTGTCGTCTGTGTTCAGGGACTGCGTGGGCCATGGAGAGCTCTGGGAGATATTTGATGGAAAGAATTTTTTTTAGGAGAAGTAAAAACAGCCTATGGTCACTAGGACCCGAGCATTCCTTGTCTTATCTCCCGGAGGTCAAGGGCACAGATCCTGACCCAGACGGCTCCTCGCCCAGAGGACCTCACCGTGGAAGGGGGGCGGTGGGCCCTTGTCCGTGGAAGGGCAGCGGGCTGAGTGGGGAGGGTGGGGCCAGGAGGACGGAGCGCCAGGCCCCCAGCACAGGCTATGCCTGAGGGGCCTCCTGGAGGCGGCACTCACAGCCCTATCGCCAACGCCCTGGGGAGAATGTTCTGGCTGTGAGCAGGCCGCAGGTGGCTAGCACCTTCCAGAAAAGTGACTCAGCACCAAGACCCCCTGCTTGGGAATCCGGACCCCATCCTTGGGCCTGGCCCTACTCGGAGCCCCAGTTTCCCCACCCCCACCTCTCCCTGGAGCAGCCTGCCTCAGTTTCCCTGCCCTACCCTTCATTCAAGGTTGGGTCCGGACACCACCCCCAGCCCTCCAGGAGCCAGCCCCCACCGGGGGGGGGCTGCCCCCACCGGGACCCTGCACCCGCCCATCTGCCCCGAGGGCCCTGCAGCAGCCCGTGCACTGGATGGGGAAGCCCCCAGGGAGGCAGCAGCGTATGACTCCTCCTGAAAGCAGGGGGGACAGCCTCCTTTGGGTGGGCTCCTCTGAGCAGCACTCCATGGAGCCCCCTTCTGTGGGGGGCTGAGCAGGTCCCCCCAGCCCCTTAGTCCCCCAGTGGGGGGACTCCTGGACTCAGGGGGAGCACCAGCCAGCAGGACAGGCCCCACGGTCAGCAGCTTTGTTCCCCAAGCTCCTCGGCCTCCTGGGTGCACCGCTGTCTGTGCCCCCTTGCTCATGCTAATTTTCAGGGGGTTCCCTCTGTCCCCGGCTATCCCCACTGCCACCACTGCCTGTCTCCCAGTCACGGCCATTACGGCACTCGCCGTTCCCACTGCCGTGGGGATCTCCCTGCCTGCCCGTCTGCTCCAGACATGGCCCTGGGGGGCAGGGACGGACACCCTCTCCCCGAGTCCTGGCAGCGGGAGCCAGGTGGTGACCCCAAGCCTGAACAAGACCTGCCCAGTTCTGAGTGTAGGGAGGCCCCAACCCCCAGATTCCTCCAGTGCCCAGAGGCCGGGGAACAAAGGCCAGCCGGGCAGTGCCCAGCGGTGACCGAGCATTCAGGCCGCTCACTGGCTCTCTGCAAACACATTAGCGGGCTCTGGGGGACTTACGCCCCCCCGCCCTCAGGGCCCACGACACAAATGGCGTTCCCAGGAGGCCCCGGTCAGGCGGGCAGGTCCGGCTCCCGTCTCAAAGGGGGCTGAGCGGGCCCAGTGTACGGCCACCTCCTCGACCAGGGCGGTTTCACTCCCCCCCCCGCCCCCCTGCCTCTGCCCACACCGCCCACAGACGGGCTCGGCCAGCCCTGTGGCGGGTCCAGGGTTGGCCACCAGACCCTCCACCTTGGGCTCCAGGGGTTGGAAGGGAGGAGGAGGGTGCAGGGGCTCCCAGAGTCCACCTCCTCCTAGGGCCCAGGGCAGTCTGTGCCCCTGCTCAGGTGTGCCCCTGGCCCTGCCCACCACTGCTCCACCCTACCCGCCACTCCATGCCACACCTGGGCACGGCGGGCAGTCCCTGCTCCGGGCCCTTGTCCGTGCCGGTCCCCCTCCCCGCACACCCTTCCCTCGCTCCGTCAGCCAGCCTCCGTCAGCCAGGCTGGCACAAGTTCCTTCCACACATTTAGTTCATATGCCCCTTCCTCCATGAAGGCTTCCCTGACTGCACCCCTGTGCCCCAAAGGCAGGCGCTGGGGGTCCGTCAGGTCTCGAGGCTGGGGGTCCCACAGCCACCCCACAGGGACAGATCCCACCTTCCCCGCAGGGACCATGTGCATGTCATCTCAGGACCCTCAGCCCCGGAGCCGGGGAGGGCCTGGCCGGGTGTAGGAACTCGGGACCTGTTTGCCGCATCACACACGACACCGGCAGCCTAAGAGCTTCCTCACACGCCTGCTAGAAGGCCTCTGGCCAGGTCCCGGAGACTCTGGGCTGGTCAGACTGTGAGTGTGTCAGTCCCCGAGCACCTGCTGTAGGCCCAGGGCCCCGTTCCTGCTGACCACACAGGGCTGTGGCGTGAGCGTCGGTGTCTCCGAGTTCCAGTCGGGGAGATGGACGCACTTCGCCAAATGGCACGGACACTGCCGGGCTGGGACCTGGGCCCAGGGCTGTCCCGCGTCTCAGGCCAGGGTCCGGGGTGGGGTGGGGCGAGAAACCCTGGACAGGCCGGCCCCTTCTCCAGGCTCCAGGGCCTGAGTGGCAGCCCCACACGTGCACACACGGGAAAACACCCACATGTGCACACTCGCACACTCACTCTGGCCGTCGGAGTGTCTCACCGCTGCCCTCCCGGCGACCCACAGGCCTCGCCCGGGGCTTTAGTCACATCCTGGCGGAAGCGCGCGGCCGGAGCCCGGTGGCCCGGCACCACCTGGCGGGGGATGGAGCCCGAGTTGCTTCCTCATCAGAAACGCGCCCTCCCCGCTGGGGCCGAGCCAGGCCCCTCGGCAGCGGGCCTGGCCCTGCGGCTGTTTTTCATGCTCCCACAGAGCCGCACGCTCCTGGCCGGGGAGCAGCTGACTGACCGGACCCAGATGGGGGTGGGGAGGCCCTGCTCCTGGTCCAGGGGCCCTGCCCTGTCCAAGGGAGGAAGGCCCCAACCCTGGCCTGGCCCAGACGCAGGTGCCTTCCTGGGGGCCTGGTGCGCTCCCTGGGCCCCCAAGTGGGCCCTGTGTGGGGGTGAGCCGCCTCGCCCTGTGGGACGGCACCTGGGTCTTGGGGGCAGCAGTGGGCACCGCCGGGCATGGCTCACGTGCTCGCCCCCTGGAGTGGCGGTTTCCCCGGGTGCAGGAGAGCGGACCCCCGCCGGCAGGTGGAGGGCACGGGATGTGACTGCGTGTGTGTTGAGACCTCCTGGCCCTGCCGGCTCAGGCCCCGTGTCCCAGGCTTGGTCTTCCGGCGCGTGGATGCCCGGCACTCACACCTTCTGGCCCCAGACCTAGCTGTCCTTGCAGCTTACCGAGGGGAACCCCGCCGCCCGCTGCCACCCCACCTGTCACAGCCACCGACCGACCGACCTTGGCCCCACAGGGTCCGCAGCAGCCCCGCTGGGCCTCCCCACCCCTGCCCACGCTCAAGGCACCTCAGGGAAGCTCTCTAAAACCTGACGATGAGCCCACCCCCTGGCAGGTTCCTTTTTGGCCACCCCACCGCCCGCCGCTTCTGTGGCCACAGGGCTCGTGGGGCCCCCCGCACCCCATGCCAATGTCCATGCAGCTCTGCCTCCTGGGACCCCTCCCTCCTTCCTTCCGTCCCTACCCCTCCTTTGCCCCTGGAAGCCTCCAGGTGCCCACCGCACTCCAGCCCCGGGTGGCCGGGCCCTGCCCTGCTTCCCACTGGGGGCTCCTCCTCTTCTCGGCACTCCCCCACCCCACCCTCCCCTAAGCCTGAGGCCCAGCCCGGAGCCCCACCCTGCAGCCCTGGCTTCGGCCCGTGGTCACCCCTCGGTCACTCCTCGCCCCAGGAGCAGTGGTGAGGATGAGGGCCTCCCAGCCCCAACCTGGGGGCTGTCTCCCTGCCCTCAGCGGCTGCAGCCCCTGAAAACAGCTGACCCCGTCTCCACCCGCACCCCCGACTTCTTTCTCTAGCCCGTTGTTGCTGGCTGGGCTTCTTGGAGGACCCTGAGCTGGTGGACGGGGGAGGCCCTGCCGCCCGGGCGTGGCGAGACTCGCCGTGAGCTGTCCCCACACTTGGCCTGGCCCCAGGGCCGGGTCGCTCGGGACAGGTGCCGGCGGCTTTGGGAGCCTGGGTGGTCTCTCGGTGTGCCTGGCAGGCCTGTTGTTTGGGGGGAGCACACGGGAGGACGGGTGGACCTCGCAGCCCCGAGGGCCGTCCGGGCACATCGGCCAGTGGTCCCTGCCGCTCCGTTCCCATGCTGACCGCTCTGGGGCAGGCTGGGGGGCGGGGGCCCGCAGGGACGTCCCTCCCGCCAGCCTGCCGTGACTGGGGCCGAGCCCCCACCCGCCCCGTTGACTCGGGCTTTGTCCGCCAGGCCCCTCTCTCTGCCGGACCGTGGAAAAGGCCGTGTCAGCGCCGCCTTTGGCCTTTGTCTGGGCCCGCGCCGCTGGCCGCCGTTCTCAGGGCCGGACAAAGGCAGCCCGGTCCCAGCCGCCCGGGCGGATGGAGCGATTCAGTGTTTGGATAATTCGCCCACAAAAAGCCTGTGGCCCTTTCGCCTCCATCCGCTGGGACTCTGCTCCCCCACCCCCACCCCCGCCCCCGCCCCTCCGCAGCCTTTCAGGGCTCTCCAGGGAGAAAATTCCCACAGGCCCCAGGGGCGGGCGCCGGCCCTGGGGAAACAGCGGCTTTGGCCTCTGACTACCTCACCCACACCCTGAGCTGAGGCCCACCCGGGCAAGCGAGGCCGATGCCCACGTCTCTGTGGTGACAGGCGTTGCCTGCCACCAGGTGCCCCGCCGCGGGGTGTACACTGCCCGCTGTCCCCTCTCCCAGTCGCTCCGACAGAGCCTCTGCTTCGTGATCCACCTGAGGGGCTTGCGATGTTCACGAGCGTTTGGGAAGGGAGTTCTCTACATTTCGCTTGCAGCCCGGGCTAGCGTAGCTCAGTGGATAGAGCTCGGGCTGCGAACCAAAGTGTCGCAGGTTCGATTCCCAGTCAGGGCACATGCCTAAGTTGCAGGCCACGGCCCCCAGCAACCACACATTGATGTTTTTCTCTCTCTCTCTCCCTCCCTTCCCTCTCTAAAAATAAATAAATAAAATCTTAAAAAATAAAAATAAAAAAATAAAATAAATTTCGCTTGCAATTCATTTGGAAATCAGTCAGAAACCCCATTTCCACAAAGACAGCATCGAAACCCTTCAGTGTGAGGAGCCCTGGCGGCACAATGGGGGTTGAACCGCAGCTCACAAACCAGAGCACTTGCGAGGGAGCCCCCAGCCGCGTGGACCGGACACTGGGGGGCCCCGGCGGAGGTGGTGAGCCTGCGGCCGCCAGCGAGGCCTAAAGGAACAGCACGGACGGGCCAGCTCCTCCCTGCAACTGGCCTGGCCAGTTTGCAGCCTTCTCCTCGGAACCTGGGTGGGCTCATTCCACGTGGCGAGGGGATCGCCAGGCCTACTGTGCGTGGGGGTTGTCCGGGGCTGATCTGGGCCTCACCTCCAGGTCCGTCAGTGAGGGGCAGTCCGCCGTCACTGAGAGCCCCGCTGCCCAGGGACGCAGCCTGGTGCCAGGTCCAGGAGAGGAAGCCCGCGTGGTCCTCACCCTCCACACGTCCAGCACCCCGGGGGTCTCGTGACCTTCGACCTGGTTAAGCCTCACGCAGCCTGGGACCAGCTCACTTTCTCTCGGTCAAGGGAGTGCACATCCTGAGAGGATGTCCCCGCAGACCCCGGGCCACCCGCAAGGTGATCTTCCTCCAGCCCCGCCCCTCCCTCTTCAGGAACCTTCCATGGTGCCCCCCCCCTGCCGGCCCAGAGGACCGAGTGCACCCCCAGGCCTGGAGTTCCAGGGCTGCCAGGATGCTCCCGCACCCCCTTCTCCAGTCCTACTGCCTACAGGTTCCTCAGGGGGCCACCGGGCTGCCGGACCCCCACTCTGGGGGCAGGGAGCGCTCGCTCAGGCCAGGGTGGGGCTGAGTGGCCCGGCGCATCCTCGGAGAGCAAACGACTGCCTAGAGGTGGGCAGGCAGGTGGGCAGTCAGAGGCCCAGGAGGGCACAGCGGGCAGGGGAGCCCTCAGCCCCAGTGGGGTCGAGCTCCTCAGACAGAGCTGCGCCCTGGGGCCCGCCACCCCTCTCTGACTGAGGGGCCCTGGCCAGGGCACTCTCAGGCTCTGAACCTCAGCGCCTCACCCGGATCTCGGCCCACCCACTCCCCACAGGGCCTGTGGAATGTTCTTAAGGGGCATAAATAGATGAACAAAAAACCCGACAGGAGGCAGGCAAGTGGTTGTCCAGTCCACCTGGGCACTGGGCTGCCCAGGGGCTATCTGGGCCACACGCTGCACGGGCGTGGCACAAGGTCACAGGGTCAGGGGCTCGAAGGAGCCGAAGGTGGGAGGCGGAAGGCGAGGAGCCGGGCCCTGGTCAGGCAGCCTGGGGGAGGACGCATCTCCTCTCCCTCCCTGTCCGTGCCTCAGTTTCCTCCTCTGCAGCAGGGTGACAGGGGAGCCACTGTGGAGAGGGCAGCGGGGTCGGCCTGTGTCACCAGCTGCTGGATGTCCCTGGTGGAGGTAGCCAGGGCTGGGACGGGGACCGGGGGTGGGCACAGGGGGTCTAATGGTCGGCACCATCTGGTCAGTGACAGCCTCACCGGGTGGGTGGCCTGGAGCCAGCTGGCGCCCTGTGCTGGGAAGACACGCCTATCAGGAGCCCTGGTCCCTGCACCTGTGAACCAGGGACAAAGGTGCCCGGGAAGCTCTCCCCACCAGGAGGCCAGCCGGCCCAGCCCAGGCTCACGACCCAGCTGACCTGGACGTGCACAGGCCAGCCCAGCGCGCCCCCATGTGCAGAGGGCCTTCTGCCTCCTGCCCTGCCTGGGCAGGGCGGAGGGGATGCGGTGGGCACGTGAGGAAACAGGGCCTCGGAGAAGAGGAGAGGGGACCACAGGGACACCCCTCCCCTCCCCACCCCTTCCAGCCTGTGACAGCATCGAGGGCCACCTCTCTCCAAGATGGCTCTGGGAAGCCAGCAGCAGGGAACACCCCCTCGGGGACCGGGGGCTCCCACCCTCACCACCCCTAGCCTGGTGTGTGGACGAAATGGTTCATGTCCAAACCGCAGCAAGGAAGTTGCGCCCCCACCCCCGCCCCACAGCCTGAACAGCAAAGTCAAGCTCACAGACCCAGACAGGAAGTGGGTCCCTTCCCTACGGACCCTGCCTCCCAGAGGCCTGCCGGGTGGGACCTGGGAGACGTTGCCGGGGACCACGGGCCAGCCCGGGAGGTGCCCCGAGCAGCGGGCCAGCGGCAGGCTGGGCCCTTCCTACCGCAGCACCGCTTATGGTTCACTTGGAAACTGGTTTCTTCATTAAAACACGAGTCTGAGCCCTGGCTGGCCTAGCTCAGTGGATTGAGCTCGGGCTGCCAACCAGTGTCGTAGGTTCGATTCCGTTAGGGCACATGCCTGGGTTGCAGGCCATGACCCCCAGCAACCGCTCATTGATGTTTCTCTCCCTCTCTTTCTCCCTCCCTTCCCTCTCTAAAAATAAATAAATAAAATCTTTAAAAACAAACAAACAAACACACGAGTCTGACACCGGAGCAAAGGTAGTTCACAGCCGCCAAGGCAGGGCGGCGCTGTGGAGAGAGCAGGCGAACGGGTGGAGAGAGCAGGCGAATGGGCCGAGGGAGCAGAACAGAGAGCCGACGCGCACCCTGCACGTCCCGTCGGCGGGTCCCCGTCGGGGGAGTGAGGGCGGCGCCACGGAGCGGAGGCAGCCGGGCCCAGCCGACCGCCGGGACAGCGGGCAGCCACGTGCGGCCGAGCGACCCGCACGCGGACCTGACGGCCTGCACCAGAATGGACGCAGAGTGGACCACAGACCCAAACAGGAGCCACAGACCCGGTCGACTCCCTCCTAGAAGACAACACAGCAGACCATCCAGCTGGCCTCGGGCGTGGGGCAGCCTCTGGCGCAGACACAGCCCCGCGGACGGGGCCACGGGGCCCAGAGGGCAGGTGCGCGGTCAGCTGGGCCTCAGTGAAGTCGCACTCCGGCCCCGCGAGAGGCGCCGCGAGGAGGGTGGGGAGACGGGCTGGGGGCTGGGAGACGGTCTTCGTAAACCGTGTCCGAGGCAGGGCCGACAGCATCCGGAACACACCAGGAGCCCTTAACCCTCAGGAATAAGAAAACAAACAACCCGATTTTAAAGTGGGCCGGAGATCTGGGAAGAGACCTCACCGAAGAGGGTAAACAAGCACACGCCTTGGCTTATTCCCCACCCACGTTCATGCAGAAGCCGGCCCCACGGCCTGTGCCCTCGGGGGGACGTGCAGGCTGGAACAGCAGGGAGGCGGCCCTGTGTCCCCAGTAGGATGCGGAACCCGGAGCGCCGGCGGCAGGCGTTGACGAGGGCGGGGGCAGCTGGGGGCAGCGGGGACTCGCTCCCTGCCGGCGGGGATGCGGACGGCGCAGCCCCGGTGGAGGGCGGCCGGCGTTTCTCGCAGGCCTAAACACTCTCTGCCCGCACGGCCCCGCACTCTCGCTCCTTGGTGTCACCCGCGGGAGCTGCAACTCGACATCACACAAAAAGCTGCCCCCAGAGTCGTCACTGACAAAACCTGGAAGCAGCCAAGACGCCCTCAGCAGGTGGCGGGCAAACCGCGGCGCCTCCAGTCGGCGGCGGGACGGCGTTCGGAGCCGGAAAAGGAAGCGAGTGGTCCAGCCAGGCAGACGGGCGCGGGAACCTCGCACGCCTCGGACCAAGGGACAGAAGCCAGCCTGAGCAGGCTGCACCCCGTGTGACTCCAAGGCGGGGGCGCTCCGGACAAGGCCACACCGTGGAGACAGCAAAGACATCGGTGGCTGCCAGGGGCTGGCGCGGGGGGGCGAGAAGACTGGGAGCAGAGGCGGTTTTCGGGCCCCGAAACGACTCTGTAGGGTCCTGTCATGGTGGACACGCGTCCTCACACGTTTGTCCAGACCCAGGGGACACAGGCGCCACACTCAGGGTGACCCTTAAAACGGGGACTTTACAGATAACAGCACATCGATGCTGGCGAGGAGAAGTTAATAACAGGGGGAGTTGCAGGGGGCGGTCAGGGGGTGCCTGGGAACGCTGCGCTTGCCCACGTAGTTTCTGCAAACCCAAACTGCTCTTAAAAAGCTTTTTTTTTTAAAGAGTATTACATGAAGCACAACCACACACAGCAATGTGGGTGAGTCCCACGAACACAAATCTTATGTGTCTGTTTGTGCACTCTCTCTCCGGCTCTGTGGGGACGCGATGGACACGCACTGAGTGTGTGTGCGTGTGTGCGTGTGTGTGTGTAGGAGGCACGCCGGGCTCTTGCTGACACCCGTGCAATCAAGCTAATTAACAGGCCCCTCGCCTCATGTGGCCGTTTCACTGTGCTGTGAACAGTGTTGAGCAGAGGAGCCGGCCGGCCGGGAGGACCGGCTGTGCGACCCATCCACTCGTGGCAGGAAACAAGCCCACGACTTGGCCGTGGGGGGTCGGGAGCGCAGCCCCCCGGGTGGGTGGGGTGGCGGCCGGGGCTCCAGGGGCCCTTGGGAACCGCCGTGTCCTCCTTCCGATCCGGTGCTGGTTACGCACAGGGTTTGGTTTGTGAAAATTTGTCGAGCTGTACACTTCTGTGTCCACTTTCCTGTGGGTTATACTTCATTAAAAAGTTCCAGAAAAAATAGTGTTTGCGGCATGAAAACTGGAAATCCCAGAAAAGGAGAAGGAAGATGGTTTCTCTTGTCCATATGCTTCCCACTGCGGGGGTGGGGGGACCCCCACCCGGCGTCCCAGCCCCCGGGCCTGTGGCAGGACGGTCGGCAGTCTTGGGGGTGGGGGCCCCCGGGACGGGCAAACCGCTGTGTGTTGACGGGTGTTTGTTGTGATTCAGGAAACACGCCCCCAACGCCGATGCCAGGCTCGCCTGGCCTCCGAGGGGCTCCCGGGGTGGCAGCCCCCCATGGTGGGGAACCGGGTTCGGAGGGGCTCGGCTGCCCATCGCCACTCTGAGACAGGCACCTGAGTCCCTGGGCACCCCCTCCCACGTCTCTGCGCGGCCTCCCGGGGTGGGGGGAGCCCCTGGCCTGCGAGGCGGCAGCCAGGCCAGGCCTGGGCCGGTGACATCATGAGCTGAGTGCCGCCAGCTCCTTCCCGACCTCGGAAACCCCAACATCCCGCTCCAGGAATCGGCCTGCGGAGTTGGCTTTGGCCGGTGGCCCCAGGAGTGCGGTGGGGAGGCCCCAGCCCGCCCCCCCACAGTGGCCTGTGCCCGGGGGCCCCCCTTCCCTTCGGGGCTCCCAGGGAGCCTGCGCCAGTGTGAGAACCAGCAGGGTCAGCCGCCTCTCTCCCCGGCCCCGCCGCCCTCCCCACCACCCCTAACTGCAAGAAAAACAAACAGCTGTCCTGCGCTCCCTGCGCCTGGAAACCCCGCCGCCGGCCTCAGGCCGCGCTGTGGGCTGACTCACCCACCTCAGGCGGGGGCTGCGCGAGGGGCCCGGGGCTGCCCCCAGGAGCCCTGCGGTGACCCCAGGCCCGGCCCCTCCCTGCTGGGGCCAGCGGGACGGGGACTCACCCAACCCACTGCGTCCCCGCTGTCCCACAGCTCAGCGTGTGGCCTCCGGCCCTGACCTTCCGGCCTCGGGGGCCTCATCCCCGAGCAGTGGCCGGCCCCAGGCCTCCTCACTCTGACCCCCGTGGAAGATGGCGGTGGGGGCACCGCTCCGGGCCCACCCTGCAGAAGGTCTGACACAGCAGGTGGAAGTGAGACAGGCCCCCCGAGAGGGCTCTGCCCAGTCCCTGTCCCTGTTGGCGGGGCAGGGGAGCCCTGAAGCTGCCCCAGGCCTCCAGGCCCCCAGGCCCCGCCCTCCCTTTCCACCGACGGTAGGTTGGAGCTCCCAGGTCCCCAGGCTGTGTGCAGGGCGGCAGCCTGTCTCCCGAGGTGGGGGTGGGGTCGGGGGGTGCTGCTGGGAGAGTCCCCCCACCCCGCAGCCCCTTGGTTACAACCCTCATTCAAGCTTTGCTGGGTGCCTGCCTTGTGCCGGGCCTGGGCTGGGCCCCGAGTCCCCGGAGAGGACCCCGACTCTGCCCGGGGGCAGGCGAGGACGGGACAGGTGAGAGAGCTGGTGCTCCTGGCTGGTTCTGCTGCCTGCAGGAGGCATCCTGGTGGGGCACCTCACGGGGGGCGGGGTCCCCATCTCAGGATAGGTTTGTCTCAGGGGGGTCTCCCCCAGAATCGGGGGGTGGTGTGGTGGGTGAGGAGCATACCAAGCCGAGGGCAGCTAGGGCGCCGGTCAGAGGTGTGCAAGGCCAGACCACGGCCACAGGGAAGCGCGCCCTTGGGTCGGGCTGGGCGCTCGCCCGGGGCGGCAGGCATGCTGGGCAGGCCGATGGGCCAGCGCTTTGCCCAGGCGACAAGGGCAGGGAGGCCGGGAGGCCGAGCAGAGGGCCCGGCAGGGCAGGGGCAGGGGCAGAGCAGAGGGCGACAGGCCCCTGCTGGGTTCCCACGCCAGCCAGCAGGGGCAGGTGTGGCCTCGGGGTCAGCGAGCGGTGGGAGGCTGGGGGAAGGCGGGGTGTCTGGCCCGGGCGGGCAGGCAGGAGCACCAGCCAATTAACCTGCCATCGCCCAGGGAGATGCTAAGAGGATTTGCCTTTTGTCTGGCTAATTCTTCTGCATCTCCGCTTTTCCTCTCCTGGGGAGCACGGGCCCTTTGCGGAGCTTTAATTAAAAGGAAGCCGCTTTCTCCATTACCCCAAGGGTGGGGCTGCCAGTGAAGACCCCGGGGGTCACCCTCCAGGCCCAAGCGGAGGGGCTGGGGCCTCTTCCCAGGGCCTGGCTCCCACCGAGCAGGTGGGGGCACCAGCCGGCTCTGCCCGCAGCCCAGGACCCAGACGCAGCTTCTGCCCGAGGCTCACCAGCTCTCCAGCCGGCTGACCGCTGACCGAATGCAGTCCACTCAGCCCGAGGCCCGAGGGGAAGGGAGACAGGTCCCGACGGCTCACGGGAGCTGTGGCCACAACGGCTGTGACGACTGTGAGGTCTCACGGAGAGGACCCGGGGACTCTCCCAGGCCCGTGGCAACCCGAGGGGAGGGGCGGGACTCGGGCCCAGCCTGTGAGCCCCACACACGCCCCATCCCCAGCCCCCCTGGGCACCCACAAGGTCCGAGACCTTGAACAGCTACGAGGAGAATGACGTGAGGCCACAGAGATCAAATCACATCCGTTAACACCTTCCAACAGCTGCCACCCGTGTGGGGCGCTCCGTGTCATGTGGCCCTGATGTCACCCTGCAGGGTGAGCACAAGCCCCATCCCAGATGAAGAAACAGGACCCTGGGGTGGGGGGAGTGCCTATTGCTCTGTGTCACCGGGGGTGTCCCTCTGGGTGTGCACAGACCCCAGGCTGCTTGGGACCCTGCCCCACCCCTAGGGGCTTGGGCCCTGCAGACAGGGAGCCCTCGGTGCTGAGGGGTTTGGGTAGGATACTGACCCCGGCTCGTCCACAGTCTCAAGTTCAATGTCTTGGGGGCTAACTGCCCTGGTCACGGTCATCGTCCTCGGGCAGCACACAGCCCAGTGCCGCGGTGGTCTCGGGCACGCACACTCTGGGCCCAGCCCCTGCCAGCTCTGGGCCTCTGCTCCCTCCCCGCGGGCACCCGGGGCCCTCCCCGTCGGGCCGTGGCCGTGGCGCCGGAAGCCCCTCCTCCCTCACTGCCCATCACATCAGAGGTTGAAGTCTGCCTTGGAAATTGGGGGTGGTCCCTCCCCTCGGAGCCCAGGGACCCGCCCCCCACCCCCGGGAGCTGCTCCGGCTCCCCTTGCTGGGAAGCTCCCTCCATAGGGCTGCACCCTCCTCACCCCGAGGGGTGCGGTCGGGAAGCCTGGGGTGCCCTCAGCTGCCCCGAGCCCCCCACCCATAGGGCACAGGCGGTGTGGCCCACCTGCCTTGTTCTCTGACCTCTGCTCTGCATGGGGGTGGGGGGGGGCTCCCAGCCATGCATGGCGGCAGCCTGGGCCCTGCGCTGTGGCCCCAGGTGAGCCAACCTGGTGGCAAGAGCCCCTTGTGCCACCTCCCCTGACCCACGACCTCAAGGACCTGTTAGCACGCTTGGGGCTCTCGGAGCATTTCTGTAACTCACGTTCCGTGGGACAGTGTCACTTGGGAGCATTGGAGAGTCTCCCGGCTCCGGCTTTCCGCCTGGGCTTCCCTTCAGGACCCGGCTGAGGGCCGGGAGGGGACCCGGTGAGAGGAGGGGACGGGGCCGGCCCACTCCGTCCCCGGACCCCCCTCCGCCCGCCGTGGGCCCACAGGGGCAGAGAGCCGGCCTCAGGAACCCTGTGTTGGGAGCGGAGCCCGGGCCACAGGCAGGCCACCCGCACGGCCTGTGTGGCCCACGGCACGCCGGGCCCCCTCTGAGCCCCATGAAGTTGCGGGCTTGGGCTCCCTTTGTGGTTTTTAAACATTTTTAGCAGCAGAGCCTGTTTGTCAAACTAGCCCCTTTGTGGAACCCCACCGCGGAGCCCCGGTCCCAGCAGAGCTGCCGTGTGGAGGAGGTGCGCCTGCCCCGGGCCCACCGCACGAGGACACCCACAGTGTCTGCCTCACCATGCACCCCACCGGACCGAGGCCCCGGTTCAGGGCCACCCCTGGGCCGCCGAGCCAGTGATGTGGGGTCCGAACCCCTTTCTCTTCGGACAGCAGACCGAGAACCCCGCCCAGAGTCCCGCCTGGCTGCGGGGGACCTCCCGCCCCGCTCCTCGGGCACGTGTGCTCGGAAGTGCTCTCCACAGACACCGTGCCAGGAGCAGGCCCGGCCTCCTGCTCTCAAAGGCCCCGTGAGCCCAGATGCTGCTTGGCCGGCCCGCGGCACCGACCCACCCAGCCCGGTGGGCTGGGGTGCGGCCAGGAGCCCCGCATCTCCTCCCCAACCAGGATTCCAGATGCCCCCGTGCTGGGTGCCCTCCGCCTCCGGGACGCCGCCCCTCCGCCCTCTTCTCAGAAGGAGCTGCCCCGGGGGCTGCCCACGGCCTGCCGCCCAGGCTGCGGTGGGCCGAGGAACGACCTCGGAGGTGCCCAGGCTCTCACCTTGCAGCCTGTCCACGGGGTTAAGTCAGGACCTTGAGGTGGGGGACTGTCCGGGGAGGTCCAGGGACCCCCGGGGCAACCACAGGCTTCCTGCTGAGGAGGGTGGCGGGGTCTTCGACGCCCAGAGGACTGGGCCACTCGTAGACGGGACAGAAAGATCAGAAGGCACTGGCCTCCCCTGCCGGAGTGACGTGGCCACATGCCGAGGGTGCCGGCAGCCACCAGGAGCTGGCAGGACTCTCCCCTCCAGGGCCTCAGCCCCGCCGACACCGGGCCCCGCAACCTCCAACCTCAGGGCTGTGAGACAATACGTATCTGCCCTTGAAGCTCCCCAGTTAGCGGTCATGGTCACTGCTCCAGTGGCCATAGGGGAGCATGCCCAGGCGCCCCCTCCCCCAGCACCCCGGGAAGCTGGGAGCCCTTTAGGGGTGTCTTTCTCCTATCTGCTTCTGCCGGGCAAAGCTTAGGCATCGACACAGAGCAGTCGGTATGGTACCCAGAAATAGGGACATCTGCTCCCGAGGTCGCCGGCGGTGGCCGGCCCGAGGGCACAGGGGACACTGGAGGGAGGACGTCCACAGGGAAGGGGTTCTTGGGAGGTTGATTTCCATCGCTGCCCGGACAGAGGGGGAGCAGGCCAGGGGCAGGAAGGGTCAGTGGTCGGAGCACGGTGGGAGGGGGCAGTGGCCCGGCTTGTCCCCCGAAGGGCGGTGGGCGGGCCCCGGGAGGTCCGGGCGTGGCGGGGTGGCGGCCCTCGGGAGGCAGCGCTGGGCGGGGCGTGTGGGGACAGGCCCAGCTCCCTGCGAGCCGGCGGGGCTCATCCGAGCGTGTGCTTCCAGCCCCAGGCCCGCCACCCGGGCCCTTTCAAGAAGAAAAACAAATATTTGTGCTGCATGTCGTATGTGTTGGGGTTTAGCTTTCTTCTCGGGGCTAAAAATAGGCGCATCTCCTGGTCCCTCGGGGCTCCCCCTGCCCCCCGCCCACCCCGGTGTTGTGCAAGGGCCTGGTCTGGAGCTCGGGGCTCCTGCCAAGTTTTGACGGAACCGCCGGCGACTGGAGCGTGAAGGTATCAGAAAATGATTACGGGATTAAGGTGCCCATTACCGCCGCGCGGGAGGCACCTCGGTGAGGCGGGCCACGCCCAGGCGAGCCGGCCTCAGGCCCGGGGGGTGCCCGGAGGGGCTTGGACACCAGCCCCACGGTAATAGCGGCCCCCTGTTTGAGAGCAAACAGACCACTGACACAGGCCCAGGGGGTGGGTGGCACTGACCAGGTACCCTGGAGGAAGCGGAGTCCCAGCTGAGGGTGACCAGGACCAAGTGGGAGGTGGCGGGGCGTGAGGGGGAGTGTCAGCCAGAGGGAGCAAGGCTGCTAGTTGGGGAGAGGGGATGCGACGGGTCTGAGAGGGTCAGGTGTCCTGGTCACGCAGAAGCCCAGGTGCCCCAGCGTCCTGGGTGGAGGTGGCCCATGAACCTGCGGGTCTTCAGGGAGGGGTGTCTCTTAGGCTGTGGGGAGGGTTCAGGGTGAGTGATTCCCAGGGAGTCCCCGGGGGGGTGGCAGGGCAGTTAGGGGACAAGCTGGTGGCACCTGCGGGAGCTGGAGCCTCAAAGGGGTCTCAGGCGACTTGGCCAGGTGCACAGAGAGTCAGAGCCAGACAGCTTTGTGAGGGGACAGGAGAGGACTCGGGGGGCCCTGCCACGCAGCCTCGGTCAGAGACCAGCCAGGGAATCTGAGAGGGGAGGGACGCCCGCTGAGGGGGTCCCCGGGACGCCGGCGAGGCCAGGAGGTGGGGCTCCCGGCCCCGATTTCCTTAGCCCTGGTCCCCTTCTTCTGCACCCAGCTGTCTATGCCGCGTGACTCCCGTTCCCTTCCTTATGGACGCGGGCTGTCTCGTGCCCCCTCTGGCTGTCAGCTCCCCTCGGACGGGACTTCCGCCACATCCCCGCACCTGGCACAGGAGATGGGCACGCACACTTGTGGATTGAATGCATCAGCGTGAGGCAAAGCTTCTCGCGTCCAGAGGCAGCTGGGCGCCGGGTGCTGGGGGAGAGGGTGTCAGTGGGACCGCCCCACGGGACCCAGCATGGCCCGCCCCCACCCTGCCTCAGAGCCGAGACCCTCTGGGACGGCTGAGCCCTGCAGGCAGAGCGCACAGCCTCTCAGCCCCTGAGAGTCGTGGGGTCCGGACCCCGAGGGGCTGCACACCTCTCTCTCCGTCACGTGGACACCAAGCCCCACTTGAATTTCTCTAGTGGCCAGAAATCGCCTCCTTCCAGGAGCTTTGTCCTGTGGCCCAGGCTTTGCGACGTCCCCTGCTGGGCCTCCCAGGGCTGCCCCCAAGTCCCCCAAAACTGCATGCGGCCTGCAGGCCCTGTCCCTGAAGGCGGGCCCTTGAGACGGACGGGGCGCCACCCCCTGCCGCCGGGCACGCCCCGCCCCAGGCCGCCCGGACAGTCCTGGTGACTCAGATCGGCTGCCGCGGGCTGCCTCCCTCCCCAGGCTGTCTGTCATTGATTGGTAATCAATCTTCCTTCGCTGGGAACCCGGGGTGGGGAAGCAGGAGACAGCCACCCGGCCAGTGTCCCGACCCATCCACAAGGCCACCATGCTCTCAGCAGGCAGGGCCGCACCCCAGGGACTGGGCGGTGAGGAGCAGCTCAAAGTCCAGGGCTCGGCCTGGCCAGCTCGGGGGGGTGGGCCCGGGAGCCCGGGCAGCCGGCTCAGGGAGCCCCTAGGCCAGGAACATCCTGGGTCTGACGAGGACCCCGGGAGCGGCCGGTCCACACAGGGCCACGGAGGCCCTGAGGAGGACCAGGACCGGGGAGGCCCCTCCTCGGAGGTCTGTGCTAGGCCGGTGGGACCACGGTCTGGGCCGGCAAACCCCTGTCTAAGGCCCAGCGAAGGGAGGGGGGTAGGCTGGGAGCAGCCTCAGAAGGGGCCCTGGAGCCCAGCAGCTTCCAACTCATTGACTGGCTCCTCCACCGGAAAGCGAGGGCCCCAGACTGTGGCCCGGGGTCAGTGAGGCCAGGAGGGAAGGCCAGCCGGTGCTCAGCCCTCTGCCCGGAAAGACCGGGACTGCGTGGTCACGAGGCAGGGGCAGGGGCGGGGGCCGGGAGAGGCCCTGCCAAGTGCTGGAAACCCCAAGACTCAAGAGCAAGTTTCCCCTCTGTCCTTCTAGAACCTTCTGGAACCTTCTGGAACCTTGTCCACTGTGGGGCAGCTCTCCAGACTGCACTTCCCCCTTCAGTCCCCCAAACCCCATGCTCCCCAACCCTCCTGTTACCCTAGGTCGCACCCCTGACCCTCGCTCACCTCCACTCTCGGGCCTGGAGCAGCTCCCCCTCCCGCCTCTTCCCGATGCCTCTCTTTCTTGTCCTTGCCTTCTGGACCCCAGCCTCGGTGCCCCCTCCTCCAGGAAGCCTTCCCTGACCACCACCGCCCGAGCCAGGTCCCACACCCCTCTGCTCTCCCAGCCCCACCGCCCTCCGCTGCAGCCTCAGGTACCGGGGGGAGGGGAGCAGAGGGCCAGTCTGTCCTTCATTCCGTCCGCACCCCGGCCCGGGGCTCATCAGGGAAGACCCCGTCAGAGCAGGTTCTGCTCTGCCCTGCCACGCCCAGCCGAGCTCCGGACATGGAGGAGTCCCGCAACCATGGGCGGCGAGCGAAGGGGCACGGGAAGGGACAGACGCAAGATCCCGTCCTGCTGGTGGGCCAGCAGGGGCTGCAGAGCAGGCTGAGCCCCCAGGCAGGGAGGGGCCTTAGACAAAGCCCCCCAGCCCGCTCGGAGTGGGGGTGGGTGGGATACACGGGCAGAACCAGCGAACGGCCCGGCCGAGGCCCGGCCCCAGCGGCTCAGGCAGGGGCTTCCAGACAGAAAGCCTCCCCAGGGGTCCCGCCCAGAGCGGGTAGCCGAGACCCCCGCACTGGGCTCGTCCTGGAAGGACTGAAGTCCTGCCGGCCACCCTCGGGCCCCAGGGCGGGTGGCCTGGCCGCCCCAGGCAGACCAGCGCGGCCCCGGGAAGGACACCTGGGGCCGGCACCTGGCGGTGTCCCAGCCCCGTCCGGGGCTGCCGCCTGCAGGTGGAGTAAGAGGACGCCTCTGGCCAGGCCTGGAGGCGGGGGGGTGCGGGCGGCCGAGGGGCTCCAGCTGTGCTCCGAGAGGCACGGAGTCCAGACCGGCCTGAGGAGCCGGCCAGGCAGGTCCAGCCCGGGCCCTGGGCCACCCAGGGCAGGCGCGGGTGGGCTCCAGGCTGCCCTCAGCTGCCCACTGCCCAGGCCTCTGCTGGGCGCTGCCAGGGGCGCCGACTCTGCCACTCCCGGGCCACCAACACACACCTTCTGATTCCCAAGGGTCCCGGGAGGGCCCGGCCAGGTGACTGCGTCTTCAGGTCCTACGGGACCTGGACGTGCGGAGCAGGCGGGTGGCATCACGGAGGGGAAGGTGGGGGCTGCTTGGACGCTGAGGAAGGAAACCAGACAGGACCGCAGCAGGCCACCCCGGGGCGACGTCCTGCTCCTGGGCCCCAGTCGAGTGGGCCCCCTGGCCTCTGGCCCCCCTCACCCGTCCTGCTTCCCCCGCCCCGGGCCCCGGCCCCTCCCTCTGCTCCTTCACCCGGCCCTGCCCTCCCGACCCCTTCCCCAGCTCCGGTTCACCCAGAAGTTCACCCAGACGTCTACCCCAGATCCGTGTTCTGTAACCCGGTCTTTCCTGTTCTGTCCCGGGTGAGGACAGATGGCTGCTGTCATCTCCGCCCTGGGACGCGCCCTCGCCATCCCCGTCCATGCGTCCCTGTGCCGCCTGGGGCCGGCGGGGGGCCTCTGTTCCCCTCCCGGGGGGAGGTGTGCGGGCTGGGTAGAAGGCAGGCCCCACGGGACCTGAGATCACATCCCAGTTCTGCCTCGCGCCCCCGTGACCCCGGACAGACCCTGTGTGCTGTGCCCCCGCTCTCCCGCCTGTAAGGAGGAGCCGGCACGGACCTGTCCGGGGAAGGGTGTTGTGCGGGTTGTGGGTGACTGCGGGCCAGACCCAGTGCCTGGTGGGGGGCGGGGGGTTCCACGCACCTGCGCGCTGGCAGGGCCCCCTGCTCCGGGCTCCCCCCACCCCGGCTGCCTGCTTGGGGGTGGGTGGGCAGTCACAGCAGGAGGGCCCCTGCCCGTCAGGATGGGGGTGGGGTGAGAGCCGGGACTAAGGGTGAGGGGCGAGGGAGCCCAGGTGAGCTTGCTGGGGAAGGTGGGTGTTGTGGGGGGGTGGACAGGGGTTGTAGAAGGAAGGACCCCCAGGCAGAGGGCATAGCTGGAGCAAGTTGGGGTGTGCGGGGAGGTCGATGAGCAGGCCGGGGCAGGAGTGGCTCACTGGCGGGTGGCGGGGGTGGGGTGGGCTTCGTGTGGGGCGAGGTGGGCTGTCGGAGGGGAGCCGAGGGTCGGGGAGCACTCCACAGGCCACACAGAGGAGTGAGCCTCTGCCCACCGAGGCCTCAGGGACCCTGTGAGCTGGGTCACCAGCCCGAAGCTGAGGGGCCAGCCCTGTGGGCGGGGGGAACAGTGTGGGAGGCATGGGTAGGCCCGTGTTTCTCTAGACAGAGGTGAGCGGTGCGACAGGCAGAGCCCACCCACTGCACCCATTCCACAGATGGGGAAGCCGAGGCTCGAGGGGCGGAGGGGCCCTTTCCTGCCTCTCAGGCTGCCTCACTCAGGGGTCGCGCCCCCGGAACGGGCTGCCTGTCGGGGCAGGAGAGTGGAGTGAAGAGCCGAAGCCCCTGAGACCAGGGCCAGGCTCGAAGCGCCCTGTCCCCAGGGAGCTGCCCAGGGAGCTGGCCCCCAGGGAGCTGGCCCCCGCCTCCGGCGGGACCGAGCAAGCCGGTGAGCAGGTGGAGGGAGGGTGAGCGGGTGGTGGCGAGGGCCCCGGAAGTCCAGCTGTCCGGCCAGTGTCCCCACATCCTGCCCAGCAGAGGCCCGGGGCTCGCTCCCGCCTTGGGGGTCCTGTGCTCGGCAGGGCAGGGCCAGGGCAGCCTGGGGAAGGGACACCTGGGCCCTGCATGCCCAGCGGCCGGCGGAGAGCCGAGGGGCTCCCTCGGGGATGATGATCCATCGTGTGTGGGCCCCACTGGGCTGCCTGGGGAGAGGCTTCTGGAATATCAGCCTCGGAGCCGGAGCGTGGGGCTGGGGGCGAGGCGGCCCCCTGGGCCGGGCCAGCAGTGCGGGCTCCTCGCCTTGGGTGGGGCCCGGAGGGTTTGCCGGAGGCCCTGGGAGGCCGGGGCCGGGGTTGAACCGCAGCCAAGAAATGAGCACCGCCCGGGCACTGGGGCCGTGGCGTTCTCGGGCTCCTTCCTCATTCCTGGCCCCGGGGGAGTAGTCGGACCCCGGCGTTCCCGCGGCCGCCACCGCGGATCTGCTTACCGTCTCCCGGGGAAGCGGGACTCCTGCCAACTGCCCGCACCTCGCCCGGGCCCGTGGGCCTCTCTGACCACCGCCACCCAGCCCCGCTACCTCCTGCTCTCGATGGGGAAACCGAGGCCATACACCAGGGAGGGCCACCCACAGGCTGCCTGAGCCTGGGGTCAGGAGGGGCTCGCTCCCGGCCGTCACCCCTCTGCACACTCTGGGGGCCAGGACGCCGTCGGCAAGCCCCCCTGGTGGCCCCTCCGTGGAGCTCTGCCCAGGGCTGGGGCCAGGCCCGTGGGTGCCCAGGCGGGCACAGTGCAGACGGGGGCTGTTTGATCAGCGGTTCAGCCCGATGCCAGGCCACTGGGACGGCGGGCAGTGGCCAAACCGGCCCCACCACATGCCTTCCGGCCCTCGGCAGGAATGCCATTCACTGTCCCGGTGCATGGTTACCGCGGGCGGAGGCCCGGCCTCTGGGGAGAGCAGGCCTGGTGGCTGCCCAGGGGCCTCGGCCACCTTCCCATGCCACAGAGGGCAGGGAGCGCCCCGGGGTGGTAGGGGTGGGGGGTGGCCCTTGAGACCAAACCCATAAGACATAGCTGGACCCTCCCAGGGACCCTGAGGCCAGCTAGGGTCAGGGCGGGGAGGCACAGAAGGAGGCAGATGGGGCCAGGGTCTCCCAGCTGGGCATTCCCCACCCCCAGCCCCCCATTCTCCTGAGAACAGCCCCCACCAGCCCCGGGGTCAGCTCCCGCACCAGGCCATGGTCCCGTCTCTGAGCTCGAGTCCAGGCTGTCCGGGGAGGCCTCCGGGTCTGGGTCCAGGCCTCCACAGTGGCCCCTGCTGGGTGGGGCAGGCCCAAAGGTACCTGGAGGAAGGTGTGGCTCAAGGGCTTGCCCAGGACCTGGGCCAGATGTGAGGACAGTCTCGGGGCAGGGTCCGTCCTCAGGTGACAACCTGTCTCCCTCCTGGGACGCCGCATAGACCCCACACACACTCGAGTCTTTGATTCCAGCTTTATTGGGGCCACTGCTCCCTCCAGGGGCCGGACGCCGCCCGTCAGAGACCGCCAGCTCTCCCCAAGTGGGCACTGCAGGACGTGCAGCACCGCGGCCACCGCCGCCCCCGCTCCGGCCGCCCCGTCGCCCGCTCCCAAGGGCCGGGCCACTGCGGGTGGACGCGAGGGAGGGCGGGGCCTCGCAGGGGCACTGGACGCTGAAGGGCAGTGCCCAGGACTCGGTGGCGTCGGGGGCCCCGAGAGTCTGTCTCCAGCAGGAGGAGCCTGTCTCAGGGGATGGCGCGCGGCCACTCCCCCAGTACCCAGTGTAGGTCACAATAATTTAAAGGACATTATAGACATTTCGACACTATATAACAATATAAGTTAACCAGGGTCCTTGGCAGAGGACATTGGGTCTGTGGACTCGGGGTGTCCTGGGACCCGGGGGGGGGGGAGGGCGGGGGCACTCACGGTGGCCTGGAAGGTCCCAGGACAGCAGCTAAGGGAGTGTCCTGGTGTCGCTGGGGGCGCTCGGGGGGGAAGCCAGGCCCAGACGCTGTGGCTCGCCCCAGGCGAGTGTCCAGCCCACTTGGCCGGGCAGCCCCTGAGGGCACCGTGGGAAACATTTCCTTGGGTCAAGAAACACCCTAGATTCGGGGTGGGGGTGTGTGGGCAGTAGAGAGTGCACCAGACGTCACCGCACACCGCACTGCCTGGCAAGTCCTGCCCCTGGGCCTCCGTCCCCCCGGGGAAGGGTGGGAGTGTGAGCAGAGCCGGCGCCCAGCCCCCGGCCCGGGCTTCTCCCCTCTCCACCCCACACGGGGGTTCAGAGCTGGCTGGACCCCTTCCCGCTCCTGTCTCCCGGGTTCCGGGGTGAGCTGGACTGCAAGGGCGGGTCTGCATGGTGTGGGCACGCTGTGGGCGGCGTCCAGGGGGCCTGGCCCAGTGAGGCCCTGGATCCAAGTGTCCTCCGCACCGGGGTCAGGGTGAAGGGTGAAAGGTGAAAGGGCCAGGACAGGCAAGGAGTCCACCAACAACCCTCACAGGCACCTCTGGGAGAGGGGGTCGTGCAGACCCCAGGGAGGCTGGCACGGGGAAGGGGCACAGTTGGGTTCTCAAGGAGCGGGGGCCCCCTTGTGGGGGACTCTGGCTAGCGCTCCACTCTGGGCCTCGGTGTCCCCATCTGTCCAATGGGGCGAACACCCTGACTACTCCCAGCCCAGCTCTGTCCTGGGGTCTGGCTGGCCGAGGTGGGTGGGGTGGCTCTGTAAATGGCGAGGTGCCAGGCTGGCGAGGGGCTGGGAGGGCCACAGCATTTGGGAGGGGACGTGGCCCTCCCAGAGCCTAACGCAGATGACGTTTTGATCCGTTTGACACAGTTTTTCTAAAAGAAAAGAGGGGGACCGGAGGTCCCTGTCCAGAGCTGTCCTCGGAGGCCCTCTCAGGGCCACGTTGGTCACCAAGCCCCCGCTCAGCTCACGCGGGGACCCGGGGCGGGATGCGGGAGGGCGCCGTGCACAGGGACGCCCCCTCGGCCCGGGAGAGGAGGCAGCGGCAGAGGGGGCGCGAGCACGGAGCACAGAGTGCAGAGCGAGGACCAGCTGTGCCTGAGCGCTGGGAGCCCTCCTCGGATGCCATGGCAACATAAATAGCCGCTCTCGGCGTCTGCCCAGACCGCCCCAGGGCCCAGGGGCTGCTGTGGCCTGAGAAACAGTCTCAAGGCTGGGGAGCGGGGGAGGGGGCCAGTGGGGGGAGGGACACCCTCAGAGTCTCATGGTTGCTTTGCTTTCCGGGGGTACGACGTGTGTCCCTGTCCCGAAGAAAAGAAAGGCAATTCACTCGGCCCCGTCGAGGAGGAGGAGGAGGGGGCAGCTGGGTCCCGGGCGCTGTTCCGCCACAGGAAGTGACGGGAGTGGCAGGAAGGAGCTGCTGGCAACGGGGAGAGGGTGACAGCCCCGTGGGAGCCCCACCTTCCACAGCCCCCTCTGCCCCAGCCGGCCGCACGGAGCGGGGAAGGCGGGGAACCCATGTGCAAAAGCGATGGCGGTGGGCGGCTGCCTGCCTGCCTGCCTGCGCGGCCGTGGCCGTGGCCGTGGCCGTGGCCACCCGCCTCACTTGCAGGTGAAGACCTCGGTGCGCTCGCTGCAGGTGTTGCACTTGACGAAGCAGCACCAGTGGAACTTGCAGTTGCACTGCCAGACCTTGGTGTACTGGTGCGTGTTGTAGCCGCGGCCGCAGCACATGGTGTCGCAGCCGTCCGCGCCGGGCGACGTGCGGTTGCACAGGCGGCCCTGCGTGCCCACGCTGCCCGTGGCCGCGTCCTCCTCGCAGTAGTTGGGCGACTTCTCGATGTACACCAGGTCCGTCTCCATGGGCTTCTGGTAGCTGCGCAGCTGCTTGATGCGCAGGAAGGTGGGCTGCCGCAGGCGGCTGGCCCGCACCACCTCCACCTGCACGGCCGCGTTGTACTTCTCCTTGAGCAGGTGGCCCACCTCGCGGAACTTGGGCAGCGTGGTCCAGCAGGTCTTGGTGGTGCAGGAGCCCGACACCCCGTGGCACTTGCACTCCAGCTTCATGCGCTCCTCCAGGACCTGCGGGCGGGCGGGCACGGAGCGGGGCTGAGGGCGTGTGTGGCCGGGCGGGGAGGGCCCCTCCACCTGCGCCCCCTACACTTCTGCCTGATGGGAGCCGGCTGCCCACACTCCCTGCTGCATCACCACGGGGACTCGTCTCCTCTCTGAGCCTCAGTCTCCCTCCTCCCTCTGAAGAGGGCCAGGGCCACAGGCCCCTACTGGGTGGGGGGGCCTGGCGAGGGGCCCGCGAGAATATTCAGAACTCGGCAGGGCTGGGCACGGGGTTACCCACAGTGCTCCGAAGGTTCTCGTCGCTAGCTACCCTTTAGGGAGCTGGGGGGTCAGCACGCCACGAGAAAACGGAGGCTCTGTGTGCCGTGAAACTTCCTGTAGGTCGCGGGGCATCAGGGGGTTTGGCCAGGTTGTGGGCAGGTGCCTCGCCGTGGCAACAGCGGGTGTTGAATAGGCGCAGGTCCCCCACCCCGTCTCCCCCACCCCCTGCCCTCGGGCCTGGTGGAGGGCCTGGCGCGCCGTCCCCACCCAATAAACAGCCACTCAGTGAAAGCCCCGTGAGCGCACGGAGTTCTGAGTGCCGGGGAACGCAGGGGCGGACAGCTGGAGGGGGGAGCGCACGAGGCCGCGAGGCCCAGGCGCGTGGCCTGCTGGGAAGGCGTCCCCGGCCCCTGTTGTTCTTTCTCTCCGGCTCCGAGCCGTGTTTTCCTTGGGCCTCCCTTGCAGGCCCCGGAAGGCCGATTCCCAGAGCCAGCCCTGACCCCCGGGGAACTCATTTACCCGGATCGAAAGGGCCCTGCCAGCCGGCTGATTAAAGATGGGAATCATTAGCTGCGGCCCCCGGCCACCGAGGGGCCATTTGTCAGCTGTCCTCGCTTCCCCGGCCGCACTTCCGAGGCCCAGCTCTGGAGGAGACAGGCGACCCCCGTCCCTGGGGCCAGAGGAGGAGCCCACGGCCACCCCAGGGGTGAGAAGGGGCGAGAGGAACATCCCGTAGAACCAACCCCTCTGCTCCCCCCGGCGGCCTGGGGCCCGGGGCCCGGGGCCCAGGTGAGGACGTGCAGGGCTCACAGTCCATGCAGGACCAGAAGGGGACTGGCTGGTGGCACAGCCAAGTGCGGGGGCTGCGGGAGCTCCCGGGGTGAGAGTGCCTGGGGCAGGGGGCTTCCTGGAGGAGGAGGTGTGTGCACCCCCTGTTTATGCAAGAGGAGCTCCTCAGCTAAGAGGAGGGGTGTTCCAGGAGGGGTGCAGGAGGAACAGGGCCCGGACACTGTCACCGTCCCCACCAAGGGCAGATGTGGCCCGAATGAGCATCGCCCGTGTGCCGGGTGGGCCTGGAGGCTGGTGGCCTGGAGTCAGGGGGTGGGCTATCCCGGGGAAGACACAGAACTGGGATCGTAGGGCCATGGGCGTCTGGGTCCAGGGCACAGGCCACAAGCCCGGTCTGGGGGAAGAGGGACCGGGTCAGCCAGTGCCTCGAGAGAGCCAGGGGCGGCGCTGGCGCTGGAGTCCTGGCTGCCGACCCCTTTGTAGCCCTTCCTGCAGCCGCCCTGTCCCTGACGGGCCCTCAAACTGCCCCCCCCCAAACCCAATAACCTGCTTCTCCTCAGTTCACAGCTTCTCGGTTCGGGGCTTCACCCGTGCAAACCCTGCCACGTGCTCACTCTCCTCATCTTCGTCTCCCCAGCCAGGCCTGGGCCCCCTCCCCAGCGCCCTGGTTCTCCCGCCCCCTGTCTCCCCAGGGCCCAAGCCTGCCTGCCTCCTGCCCAATGCCTTTTACCATCTGAAAGTCTCCGAGCCTCTCCGAGCCCCCCACCAGGCCAGCCCTGGGGTTCACACAGGACCTCGGGGCCGAATCGGACACCACCCTGGCCCTCGAGTGTCTCAGCACCCCTTTCCCTCAGGGACCTGCAGTGCCCCCTGTGCCCAGGAAGCCAAAATCCAACCTGGCTGTCGAAGCCCCTCACCACCAGGCCCTTCCAATCTGCCAGTCCCCTCACCCGCCTGGACGCCCCAGGCCGGGCCGGCAGCCTTGCTGCTCCGTGCCGTGCCTTTGCCTGCGCTGGTCCCTCGGCTACGAGTCCCCTCTCCACAACTCTGCCGCCCGTGCACCGTCCCCATGGAGCAGGGACCAGAGCTCAGCCTCGGCCACCAGCAGCTCTGCAGCTCACTCTGGGCCCTGCTGTTCTCCCGAGTAATGTGGGCACGGTGAGACCCTCTTCCCAGGGCTGTGGGAAAGCCCCTGCACAATCTCAGAGGGCAGGGGTTTCATGGAGAGCTCAGCTGTGCCTCCTCCTGCAGGAAGCCCTCCAGATGCCTCCAGCTAAGTGCATCTCGCCTTCCTCTCCACCCCTAGGCGCAGACCTCGATCTGCCCGCGCTTAGGGCACGGGGCCTTCGTGCTGCCTGCAGGCTCCTTCGAGGCAAAGGTGGTCACTCATTCCTTCCTTCATTTGTTCGCTTGGCCAAAATGTAATCAGCACCCCACTGCACGGCAGCCTCTACAGCCACAAGATCAAACGCTTGGCCTGGCGTCCAAGGCCTGTTCCGGCCGGCCCCCGCCCACTTCTCCAGCCCCGTCTTGCCCACCCTTCCTGCTCCCGCCAGCCTGAACCGTGTGTGGCCCCACCCCCCACCCAAGTGCCAGCTCCTTCTGCCCCTGCTTGTCTCAGCTCTGGCGTGTCCTTCAAGGCTCCCCTGGGACCTCCCCACCCCCAGGGAGCTTCTGCCCCCCTTCCCGCCAGCCCCCGGGGCTCTCACCGTCCCCAGGTGTGGACCCCGTGCCCACCTGGCCCGGGCACAGAGGAGGGGCAAGGAGCGTTTGTTGAATGAGTGTTTGTGGAGCAATTTCGACCCCTCTCTGCCTGGAAAGGCAGGTCTGTCCCGGGCCTGCGGAGCCCCTCGGGCCCTGGCGCCCTGCTGCGGCCCCAGGCTGGGGGCCGGGCTGGGGAGGCAGGCGTTCTGCTCCGCTGCCGGGCCTATCTCTGGCCATCTTGCCGCCATGGTGGCCGCGCCTCCCAGCCCGGTATCGGAGGCCCTCATCTCCCCGCAGCAGGGCCAGGCCCGCCCTGACTTCTTCCCCAGTGGGCCCCGCCGGCACGTCCTCCACGATCACCCGCCCCACGGCGCCCACCCCTGCGAGCGGCCAGCCGCTTCTCTGGAGCCTGCGGCTTGGGTTCCCCCGCGCTCCCGAGGATGCCCCTCCCTCCTCAGAACCTCCCTTCCTCAGGCCTCTCGGGGCAACCTGAACCGGAGGCCACCTCCTCTGAGAAGCCTGTCCTGGTGTGTCGGCACGGCCCCTCTGGGACCAGACACCCTTGGGTCCTCAGCCAGGTCCGGCTCCCACCCTTGGGCACACCGGGTCCCCGCCTCACGCCTGCCTCCCAGGGCTCCCTGCACGGAGGACGCTGCGGGCACAGCGCTGCATCCCTCCCGGACTCAGTTTCCACTCCTCTGGGACCGAAACAAGAAGGCCCATCTCTCATAACTGCTGGGTCCATCGTGGTGACTGTCTCGCCCAGCACCACCCGCACTGCACCTTTGGGGCCCGGGGTCCCGGCTCCCTCTGCTAAGAGAGGCGCTAGGGAGGTCGAGACCCCAGTGATGCAGCGGCCACACCGGGCACCAGCCCAGCCCGGCGCCCACCACGCCAGCTCCGCCCTGCACTCGCCCCGCCCCGCCCCTTGACCGCCAGCCCCGCCCAGCGCTCGCCAGGCCACGCCTCTGGCCCCCTTACCTTCCTGCCTGCCTCGTTGTTGTGCAGGTTCATGAGGCGACGCGCGTTCTTCTTGATCTCGCGCGCGTCCACGAAGCGCCGGGAGAAGTCGATGCCGTAGCGCACGTCGGCCGAGCAGCCGCCCCACTTCCAGCCCTCGGCCTGGTTGTAGTAGCCCTGCTTCTCGCGGTCGCAGCCGCAGTTGCTCAGGTTGCCCTGGCTGCAGGCGGCGGTGACCGCGTGGGCCACGCCCGCTGCGGTGATGGCGTACGTGAAGGCGGCCTCACGGCTCCCTGCGGGGCGGGGACGGTGCAGCCGGTGAGGCCTCGCAGGTTGCTGCGCCCTGGGCTCCAGGGACCCAGAGCCAGCGGGGCCCAGGCCACCTACCGGCCTGCCTGTGTCCCTGGGCTCAGCCCTTGTCCTGTCTGAGCTTCGACCTCAGCCAAGTGGGGCCGAGGGAGCCTGCCTCGCAGAGCTACGGCCAGGACGGTGCCGGGTGTCACGGGAGCGCTCTGTGCAGGGCTTACCCCTGCCACCAGCACGTGGCACCTTCTCTCCCTGCCCCAGGATCTTGGGCGGGAGGGGCTCAGTTTCCCCACCCGTGTGGACAGCACCGGGCAGCCCCTGCGACGGGGGTGTGGGGCCTGCGCCTCGGCCGGATCCCCTCCACCAGACTCCCAGCGCTGCTCCTCATGAACCAGCCACCACTGCAGTCCTCCGTGGGGGGCGCCCACCAGCCGGACACCGGGCAGAATCCATGCAGCTCGGAGCCCTCCCCACCTCTTTGTTGCCGCCTCCCTCCCTCTGACCACCCCTGTCACCCTGTCACCAGGCCCCGGCCTCTCGAGCCTTCCTTCTGCAACACCCCAGCTTGCCTCAGGGCCCCTGGACCACCCAGACTCGGGTGCCGGTGCTCCCTGCGTCCCTCACCCCCTAGCCACTGCCACAGGGGGCTCAGAGTGCAGCTCCGGGCATCTCCCCGCAGCACCGTCCACGGCTCTCCTCTGCCCGAGCTGGGGAGGGAAAGCCCACCGTCCACACCCGAACTCTTCGCCAGTAGCCCAAGCCCAGCTGGCCCCCCGGCCCTCTGTCCATCCTCCACCCAAAACCGCAATTGTCCTTCCAGTGCTGCTCACATGCCCCTGGAGATCACCAGGTCTCTTTGGTGGAATCCCCTTCCTCTTCCTGCTCAGATCCTAACCACCTTCCAAAGCCAGTTTCCAGGCCTCCTCCTCCAGGCAGCCGTCCCAGACCACCTGCCAGAGCAAATCCTTACTCCCCGTCTCACAGGGACGGGTCGAAGATGGGAATCGACCTCCCTGGCTCCGAATTAGGTCACTACGATCTGAAGGGAAGTCTGGTGGGTGTGAAGTGGATTACTGAACCCCTTGCTTGTTCCGCCCAAGCCCAGCAGAGCCTGCCAACAAGCTCACACACAGGCACCCCGGGCAGGGGTCATAAACTAGTGGGGGGATTCCGGGAAAGGAGGCGACCACAGAACTCTGCAAGAAGGGGCCACAGGGAATCACGGAACCTCAAAAGATTCCCTACCTGTCTCCGTGGGGGATGGAGTCTGGGAAGGCTTCCTGGAGGAGGTGACATCTTAAAGGAAGCCTTAGTAAGAAGTATGTATTAACTCCCTGTGAGTGGTGTGAGTGTGTATAGTGTGTGTGCATACAGGGTGTGTCTGGTGTGTGCCCTACAAGTATGAGGTCAAGAGTAATAAGGAAAGAGGTGGCTGAGGCCCGGGGGTCCCGGCCGTGGCAGGGCAGCAATGTCCTGTGAAGCAGGTGGCACTCTCTGTGCAGGTGCCGGGGTCGGACGCTGCGGCCTGAGGCCTTGAGAGCTCACCGGCCCCGCGAGGAAGGGGGAGCCTGGAACTGTTTAGAAAGTCAGTGAGCAGGTCAGCAGTGCGGTGCCGACACGGTCACGCGCCATTGCCGTCACTCACCGGCTGTCTCACGCGCAGCACGCCCCGAGCCCCTCCCCTGTGAGGCAGGTCTCGTTACCTTGCTCGCACCTCACAGGGGAGGGCACTGAGGGGGAGGCAGGCGGTGAAACGTGTTAGTGGCCAAGGCAGGATTTAAACCCGGGCACTGGAATCAGAGCCCTGAGAAGCAGGGGGAGGGGGTGGGGGGCTGGGGCGAGGGCCACTGGAGGCAACCCTGCCCTCCCCCCGACTTGGTCCTCTTGCAGCTAAGGGACCGGGGCAGGAGGAGACAGGAGATCATCAGCTCGAGCAGCCCTGGGGGAGGGGATGCTACCTTTGGACAGTCTGTGCACCATGGGGCGCAGGGTGGGGGCTGGCGGCTGGCCAGCAGGTGACTGCTGGGCGGGAGCCCCGGGGAGACCGAGCCAGCCTCCGAGGGGGCATGCGGCCACCGAGGCACCCGGCGAAGGGGGCGAGCAGAGAAGCCTCCGACGACGATTGCGCAATCCCGCCCAGAGGCCAGGCCGGGGGAGTTCCGAGCCCGCACAGCCAAGCCCTGCCCAGCGGGAGCGGGGACGGCATGGGTGTTCCCTCCGAGGCCTGGATCCTGCCCGTGGCCCTTCTCTTCACGAACAGCCCACCCTCTCCCAGGTGGGAGCCAGGGGGAGACTCCGTCCCGGAGCCCCCAGCCAGGCCGCAGGGCCCAGCTGCTTGGGGAGGGGCGGGGGTGCATGTTTCACGGAGCCCTCGCTCCATCCTTCCTGCGAGTTCCGGCTCCCACCTGGCCGCGGCCGTGCCCAGCTCAGACGCAGTTACTCACCAGTTACTCACCGGCCGCCACTCCCGCTAATTCCTTTTTTATTTGGTTTTAATGAGCCAAACCCTCTCGTCTCACCAGGGAGACAGGGGGTGGCTACTGGGGAGAACCGGGAGGCTGGCGTTAGGCCCTGGACGAGGGGTTCCCGTGCACCCGCGCTCTGCACACACATCTCGGTTATTCTCACAACAGCCCCAGGGTCGGGGAGGGGCCCCTCCCCACTGCGCAGGCCTGGACGCCCGCTCCGAAGGCTTCAGGACTTGCCCAGGTCACAGCGTGCTCGGGGGTGGGGCGGGGATGGGTCCCCTCCCACCATCGCTCCGGGGCTGCCTGGCCAGGCCCCAGAGAGCTGCCTGCGCCTTCCTCCGGGGTGAGTGCTTAGGTCTAGGAGGAAGCCCCTCCGACCTGTGGGCTGTGCTCAGCAACGGTCTGGCTCCCAGCCTCTGCGGTGACCTTGAACTCCGGAGCCCACCCCCACCCCCAGTCCCCGTGCTCCACTACCCACAGCCTAGCTCTGCCAGGGTGGACAGCCGGCCCACCTGCGGGAGCCCACCGCCCAGCGCACTGCTGTCCTCGAATAGACCGAGCACCTGGGGCCCTGCCGCCTGCCCTGGCGGACAAGGCCGGACCCGCTCTGCCCAGGACGCCGGCTCGCCCTCCCGTGTGCTCGCAGCCAACCGAGTTCTGGACGTAGCTGGGACGCCTCCTGCCCCCGGCAGCCCTGTGGGGTGTGGCGACCCCCTCTGGGCTCTTGCCGGGTGCCCAGGCGGCCGCAGGGACGGTGGGCAGGGTCCACCCGATGCTGTTCCTCGGGCCCCAAACACGGGCAGGGCAGGGGGGGCCTTCATGCTCATTGCCCTCCTTCACCCCCACGAGACAGACCCTCTTGATGAGATCCATGCCGCAGACGGGAACCCCGAGACCGAGGCCAGGGAGGGATCCGCTCCGGGCGGCAGCAGGTGCCGTGGGAGGGTCTGGTGGGGGTGTTGGAAGCTGGCTGGGCGCTGGCAGGCCGGGGTGAGAAGCGGCAGCTCTGGAGGCCCGGGCCCACGGGCGAGCAGGGTGCTGGGGCTCCGGGTGGAAGAGGGAGGGACCTGGCATCTGACGCCGGTGTGGGGCCCCACGCAAGGCGCACACCCTCTCTGGACCCACACCCCCCCACTGCCAAGCAGGGCTGTGAGCCCACCCCTCAGCCCCAGGAGCAGCTGGGAGAGCAAACCATCAGCCTCACCCCCCACCCCCTGACCCAAGCGGTGAGCAGGGCCAGGCAGCCCGGCCGGGGACAACCGGGCATGGCGCTGGGCCTCCAGTGCAGACCGCACGCCCCTCTGCACCCATCCTGAGCCTCCTGTCCGAGGCTGACCCCGTCAACTGTCCCAACCGCCCCCTTCACAGCATTCCAGATAAATCCAGAACGTCGGACGGCAGTGCCTTGTGGGTAAACTGAGGCTGCCAGGCCGCCCAGGGACCGTGCGGCTCTGCCCCCTCTTTCCCGGGGGCTGTTCAACATCAGGACCCCACCGGCGCTCCGGGCTCAGAGGAAGCAGATGCAGCCCCCCCACCCCCGCTCCGTGCCCTCAGCGGTGCCGGCCAGACCCGGCACCCGGGGACAGGGGCCTCGTCTCCCCGTCATCCCCGCCCCTGACCCCAAGAGAGGCTGGGGACCAGGCAGACCTCTGGGAGCAGGGCCCGGAGGGGACACGTGGGCCTCCTGAGCAGGGCCGGGGGCCTGGGCGGAGCAGAGCCCCCTGCCCTCCCGGGGCGTAGCTGTGCCCACCCCAGGCCAGGGGCTCCCCGCACTGCCCACTCAAAGCTACTTGCCACTGCCTAGCGTCCACGGGGGCGGGCCGCTGTTTTCAGAAAGCTGTCACTGAGCCTGTAATGACCCCATTAAGTGCAGGCCGGGGAGGGAGGTGGAAAGGCCCCTTGGTCCCCTCTGAGAAGGGGGCAAGGGACCTCCGTGCTGGAGAGGGCCTTGGGGACCCCAGCCAGTGCTGCCCCCCCACCCAGGGGCCCGAGGCCACACAGTGGCTCAGGAAGTGGGGGCCCCTTCTGAAATGACTGAGGTGTGCACGCGACACACATGTTCCCAGGGAGGGACTCGGAGCCTGACACCTCGAGTTCAAGTCCAGACCCTACTACTCGCCAGCTGGGTGACCTCAGACCAGTGAGGAGCCTTCCAGGGTCTCAGTTTCCCCACCTGAAGAGCAAGGACAATGGCTCTGATCTGGCCAGGTCCTGGTGCCAAACAGGCCCCTGCGTGGTCCTGGGGGGCAGGCCTGGTCCCCCGCACACAGGGGGCTGGGCTGAGAGCTTCATACCCACGTGCGCGATGCATACAACACGGGCACTCTGTGAGCTTACACACTCTCCGGCATCCCTGTATGCGGACCCCCACGCATGTCCCCATGCCCATGGCCCCCGGCACTGGAACAATGAGTGCAAGACGAGACAGTCGACACTGTCAGCCGTCAGGGAAATCCGAGTCCAAACTACCAAGAGGCAGCCCCTTGCCCTACGCGGGGGGGGGGGGAGTGAGAGGTCGATCACAGGAAGTGCCGGCGAGGATGAGGCCCAATCAGAATCTTCACACACTGTGCGGGCCAATCAGAGCCTTCACACACTACGCGGGCCAATCATAGCCTTCACACACTGTGCGGGCCAATCATAGCCTTCACACACTGTGCGGGCCAATCAGAGCCTTCACACACTGCGCGGGCCAATCAGAGCCTTCACACACTGCGCAGGCCAATCAGAGCCTTCACACACGGCGGGGCGGGGCGGGGAGGGCGTCCACACGGAGCCGCAGAGACGGGTCAGCGGGTCCTCGAAATGCTCAGCAGAGTCACCCTGGGGCCCAGCGGCCCTCTGCGGGGCACACACTCGAGAGAAACGAACACGCGTGTGCGCACACAAGACCTTGCACACGAACACTCCCGGCAGGGGCGTGTTCACGCCCCTCGGCGCACAGGAGCCCAGGAGGGGACACCCCAGGCGTCCGTGAATAAACAAAGGAGTGTGACCCGTTCACGGGGCGGAGCGGCCCTCACCAGCCAAGGGCAGCGGACTCTGGAAGCGGCTGCGGCAGGGGCGGGGGCTGTGGACACGCCGCGCTCGGAGGAGGCGGCAGGCGCAGAAGGCCGCGTGTTCTCCGACGCCCTGACGTGACGCGTGGGAAGCAGCTGCGGCTGCCGAGGGCCAGGGGACCGAGGGCCGTGGCTAAGGGGGCGGGGCTTCCTTTGAAGGTGATGAAACTATTCTAACACTGACTGCTAAGAACGATACATTGCACACTTGAAATAGACCAGTTGTGCGGTGAGAGAATTCTATCTCGACGAAGCTGTTATAAAACCAGCAGTTGATGGTTTGGAGGCGATTGCTCATGACCTGTCGGACTCGATTCAAGCCCTGGCAGGGGCCCCACCTCACAGGTAGGGGGTCTGCTCAGTGGAGGCAGGTGATCAGCCGAGGTCCCATGGTGGGCCAGCCACAGAGCTGGGATCTGACCCAGGACCCCAGGTCCCCGCCCAGGCTGCTCCCCACCCCCCAGGACGTGGGACCACGCAGCCCTGCCCCCAGTCACGACCGGGCCTGGGCCCCGGGCCTGCCGGTGTCAGCCCTGGCACTCTGCGCTCTGTCCTCGCTCTGCTGCTATCCAAACATCTCCCAACACCAAGCACCCTCCGCCGTCCCAGCCAAACCCCAAAGTCCGGGACAAGGCCCTCAGCCCTACCCCTATAGCAGGGCAAGGCTATCCCACAGCAGCCTGGGGGTTTGATGGGCTGGGAGGGGTTCAGAGAGCGTGGGGCCAGGGCCACGGTCAGAGCCATAGAGGGTCCTGAGTGATGGGAGAAGTGGGTGGTGCACAGGCACAGGGAACAGTGTTCTGCAGAGGGAACAGCAGTGTGAAGGCCCTGAGAAGGGAATGAGCTGGGTCCACGCACATGGATGCCCAAACAGGTGAACAGCCATAGAGAGCCCGCGAGTGGTATATATGGGTCACCACTGAGGGTACGAGGCTCAGTCCAGCCACCGAGAGTGGTGGGAGGCACAGTGGTCCCCACGGTGTGGACTCTGGGAGCCCATGGGAGGTTTCGAGACCTCATTCTGCTGACTGACATGGGGAAGGACCCTCGGGCTGATGGCTGGGGGGCCATGGTGGAGGCAGGGGACCCCCCAGGAGGCTGTGACAAGGGTCAAAGTAAGAAATGCTGGTGGCCTGCCAGGAGGAGGAGGCAAGGAGGGGTCAGACCCCAACACAGTCTGAGGGTGGAGCCAATGAGAACATCCAGCGGGTTGGGGGAGGGGTTTAGGGAGAGAGGAGACCAGATGTGCCCCTGGGGTGGCACAGGGTCAGCTTTGGGGAAACTGAGGAGCTGCCCTGGCACAGGCGGTTTGGGGTGACCGGGGACAGGGGAAGGGAAGCGGGGCCAGCTGGGCACCAAGCCCCACCCAGGAGACCCGCAGCCCGGCCCGATCACCATTACCAGGAGCCAGCTCCAGACGGACCTGGGGCTGCTGGGGGACCCTAGCCAGTCCCCCACTCCCCAGGCCCAGCTTCCCCGGGCCATGCCGGCTGAGGCCCAGCGCACCGGATTCCCCACCTCTGCAACAGGAGCTTCAGTCAGGTGGGCCTCCTGGGGAACGGGTCAGAACCAGGCTGCGGGGCCGGCACGGGGCAGGGACACAGGATAGTACGGCGCCCCCGAGTCCTCCAGGCCTGAGGCCCAGCCAGGCGGACACTGCTGGCTGGTGAGCTCCCACACGCCCAGAAGTGGGGGGGCAGTACCCTCCCCCAAACATACAGCTTATAGGTGGGGAGGGAGAGACCAGGGAGGCCAGGAGACATCTGGGGGCCACACCGGCAGCTCTTGGTGCTACATGACCAAGATGGTGCCATGCCCAAGTTCAGGTCTGGGGGGCATAGGAGCAGGGGAGACAAGTCCAGGGACCCCCACCCCAACCTGGGCCCTTAGCCTTGGCCTGGGCTCAGCCACAGGCCTTGGGGGGCAACTCCCTGCCTAAGTCACCTCCCAGCACACACGGGGCTGGGGCTGGGGGCTCCCTCCGGGGGAGGCGGGGAGGTGAAGGCAGGGGCGGCGGGGCTCAGGCCAGCCCAGAGAGGCCTCCGGGCCGGTGCAGCCCGACTCCCTATCTGTGCACTTGGAGCATCACCAGCCCCGCAGCCTGGACCACCGGATCCAGTCGGGCTCTGCCCGGCGACGGGGGGCAGACTGCTGCTGCACCTGCTGAAGGTGGGCTCAGGACGTGGGGTCGCAGGAAGAGCAGGGTGCCCTTGAGCGGGCGTGGGCCCTGGGCCTGGGGCGGGCGCAGGGGTCGGGGGGGAGCCGCGCCGGCGTTGTGCGTGTGCGCATGTGTGCACGTGTGTGCACGTGTGAGGCTGTGTGGGTGCTGCCGGTCTCTGTCTGTGCTTCCCTCTCGGTTCCTGACTCTGTCTCTCTACGTCCCTGTCCCTTTCTCTGTCCCCGTCTCGCCCCAGCCCCGCCCCGGCCCCCACCCGGCTCAGCGCCGGCTGAGTCAGTGTCTCCGCGCTAAGCTCTTCCCCGCCGTTGCCATAAACAGAGCCTTGGAAAAACTCGCGCCAGGTCCGAGCACGCCGGCACGCCCGCACCCCGGGCCTTTGTTCTGACCCAGCGAGGCCCTCACACGCCGCGCGCGGCCCTGCGGGCGGGTCGGGCTCCAGCTGGGCCCGGGGAGTGCCACCCCAGAGTGGGCAGAGGCTGGCCCGGGGCCACACGGCGAGGGGGCAGCGTGGGCTGGAGCCCCGCGTCTGTGTCCCGAGGGGGCCGGCCTCTCAGAAGCCCCTGCTCCCTCGGGCGGCCCGCCCTCGTGAACCCTCCTGCAACTGCTCTTTCAGCCCAATCCGCCACTGCCTGCGCGTGCGGACAGAATGGCGGCAGAGCCCCTCCCCCGGACCAGCCTCCCTCGGGTCCGGGGCCTGAGCACCCCGCTGCATCCGCTCCTCAGGGCGTCCTGGGTGCAAGGCTCCAAGGGGAGGGCTGGGTGGCCCTCCCAACCCCTCCCGGCGCCCTGCCCAGGCCTGGCACACAGCAGGCGCTCAATGCATGCAGACTGAGCAACAACGGGGGCTGCCCGAGGGAGCCACCTCACCGCCCTGCGCTGCCCGGGAAGCGGCTGGTCAGGGACCCCCGACCCTCAGCTGATCTGGAGGACAAAGTCCTGGAAGGAAAGGGTCAGATTTGGGTTCAAATGTCCGCTCTGACCCTGTCCGGGCTGCCTCTGGGCCGCTCCGACCCCATGGACAGCGACCCGACAGAAGTCCCAAGGACGTGGCAATAGCCGGGTGAATCTCGTTCAGTGACGCCCATCTGCCCACGTGTCACCGTTCCCACGTGTGAGCATCGCAGAGATCGTCGGGGACACTGCACTTGCTCCGTTCTTTCATCTGTGAGACCCGCGGTGTCTCCCACACTCCCGGCACTCGTCCCCTGTGTCGGGCGTTCCCCTGCCGGTGGTGGCCTGTGCCCCTTGTCCCTCCGGGGGACTGATGTTGTGCCTCCCTGGGCTCGGTCTGCAAGGCCCCGGGCAGGAGCCCCGCACGCAGTAGGCACGCAAGGCCTGGAGCCGCCCTCTCTTTTACCAGCTCCCAGCCCCTGCCTCTCGGACCCGGGGGCGCAGTCACTCCGCCACCTCAGATTGTCCAGGCACTGGTGGCCTTTGCTGAGACCCTACTGCGTGTGGCTGGTGGGCTCAGGGCTGGCTCCCAATGCAAATCTCACCCACAAAGCAAATGGGATGGGGACAGTGGCCCCGGGAGCCAAGACTGGGGCGGCCCCTATGCCCAGCCAGGTCTCAGCGTTCCATATGGGCGCCCCGTGCAGGGGCTCCCAAGGGCAGGGGCTCCCAAGGGCAGGGCCGGGGGCTGGAGAGTGCAGTCTCTGCTCCCCCCACGCCCCCCGGGCCGGCACAGCCTCCCACCGTGGGTCACAGTGCTCCAGCCCTGCCCCTCCTCCCGCCTCAGGTCTCCCTCCTCCCCACATTCACCCCAAATGCTCCTGCAGTTCCTGGAAAACACCATCTTCTCTCTGGCCTCTGGGCCTTAGTGCATGCTGTTCCCCCGCCCGGAGCCCCCTTCCCTGTGCTCACCGCCGAGCCGGTCTGAGTCCCTCCGACCCCACCTCGGGTCTCCGCTCACCTGTCCCCCTGCCCAGGAAGCCCCGGCCAACGGCCCCGAGTCTAATACAAGGCCTGTGAGACGCACCCTGCTCTGCCCGGGGTCTCTGGGGCCCGAGTTTCTAACAGGCATCCCTGGGATACCGGCGTCTCCACGCCTGGCCCTCACCCCCCCACCCCACGTCACTACAGAAGACAGCTGAGTTGTGACACATCCCCCCCCCACACACACACACACACGCACAATCACAAGGTCATTTCCAGTAGCAGAAGGGACAGGTCAGGAGTGGCCTGCACTACGAGCCTCATTCAACAGATGAGGACACAGGCCTGGGGCAGGCTCAGGTGGCCAGAGGCGCAGACCCACCAGGCATGAGGGGACACCAGGTAGGTGGAGGGAGGCCAGCGTGAGCCCCAGCTCCCCGGGGGACAGAGCAGCTGGCACCCAGAGGGCCCCAGGGCAAAGCCCGCACAGGCCCGACAAAAGAATGCTCTGGCTCATGGGCCGTAGTGAGCTCCCCACCCCTGCGAGCATGCGAGCATCAGCACCACGTGCTGGAAAAGGGGTTGTGACAGTGCGCAGGGGTTGATGTGACCCTGTAAGGGGGTTCCCTTCTGCTCTCAAGAGTGAGGCATGGCCCAAGGTCATAGGCAAGGCCTGAAGGGACCCCCCCCCCACCCAGGCCATCCCCCTCTCAGGGCCAATCATTAATTGAGCGGCCGCTCCCACAAGTGGCCCCAGCTGCCTGCCAGCTCGTGGCCCAGCTCCCATCCGGCGCCTGGGGCACCCGCGTGCCTCTGACAAGGACGGGCCGCACTGCAGGGCCCCATGTCCTGCTCGTGACTCCCACCTGCCAGCACTGAGTGCCCCGGAGCCCCCACAGGATGCCTGCTGCCCACGAGGGTGCTGCCCGTGAGGACGCTGCCTGGTTGCAGCCCCGACCAGAGCCCTCCTGGGTGAGGAAGGCAGGAGTGACGGCCGGCAGGCAGCAGTTAGCTCCAGCTGACGAGTTAACTCCATCCTGAGCAACAGGGAGCTACTGCAGGTTTTGGAGGAAGGGGGGAGGGGAACATGGCATGGTGGGACTGGGAGAGAGACGGGAGGAGGCAGGGGCAGCTGCCAGGGGAGGGCTAGAGAGGCAGGCCCTGCGTCACCCAATGGACAGAGGGCCGAGATGGGTGGGGGAGCGACACCAGGTGACCCTGCGCCGACTGAGCCGTCGGGCCAGGCAGGGGGCGGGGTGGGGGAGGCTGGGCCCCGGCCATCTGAGCCCGTTAAGCCAGGGTTCCCATGGGTTGGCCTGCCGAGCTGCCCACAGGGAGTGGCCAGACTGGTCTGGGCCCAGGGGGCAAGCTGATTGGAGTGGGCCGGGAAAGAGCGCCCCGAGACACAAGAGGGACACCCGGCGAGTGGGGGCCCAGCCAAGGAAGAGGGGGTCCCTCAGCCCCACGAAGGTCACTCATGGCCTGGCCACTAAGGGGAGCAAGAGAAGCGGAGGAACGGGGACCGCGGGTGTGGACCGCTCTGGCGAGAGTTCACCTCCAAAATGGGCGTCCGAGTGGGGGCGAGCTAAGCACCTGGTGCAGCCCCCACCCAAGGTGGGGGACCTCGTTGCCCCCTCTGCCCCTGCTCCCCACTCAGTCCTGCCTGGGCCGTGGCTGCCCTCCCTGCAGGCGGGCTGCCCGCCCTCCCAGACTGCTGCTGGGCGGGGGACGGGTTTCCCAGAAGGGTCAGGGTGAGCTCATGGCCATGGCCCTCGCAGCCCCGGGGGGCAGTGTGACTCCCAGCGGAGGCGACCTAGACGGGTGCTGACAGTGCCCGAGAGGGGGGAGGTCACTGGCGGGGGCCCACGGGAGTCTGGCATTTCCCCGGGACACTGACCGTGAATCCCCTCCCCGGGGCCCGATTCTGAGGAGGGGCCCCGTCACCCCCCGTGCCTGTCTTGCGGCCACAAATGAAGTCCCAGACCCCAGCCCTCTGTTAGGCCACGGGGCACGCCCACCGCCCGTCTCTCTCGCACGGGGAGGCGTCGAAGGTTTCCAGGAAGGAGACCCCTGGATCTGAACACGGCTCTGCCGGGCACCCACACACCTGCCCCGGGTCCGGGCGTCCTCAGCGGTGCAGTGTGGTGCTCACAGCTGCCTCAGCGCCCGGGGTCCCAGGGCCGAGGGGCCAGGGG
This sequence comes from Phyllostomus discolor, assembly GCF_004126475.2. Lineage (NCBI taxonomy): Eukaryota > Metazoa > Chordata > Mammalia > Chiroptera > Phyllostomidae > Phyllostomus > Phyllostomus discolor. Next base: position 215,134,270 of record NC_040904.2, read on the forward strand.
CCGGGCAGGCAGGCGGGCCTCTGGACCTGGCTGGATGGCCAGGCAGCCCCGCCTCCCCAGGTGGCACCTGGAGGGAGGAGCCGCACTTGGGTGGTGGGGCCCGAGGGAGGGGAGGGCCCGTCTTCCTGGCCGCGCCAGGTGCCACCCACAGGCTGCTCACCGCAAAGGGGCCCCTGGGGGCTTTCCCCTGCGCCACCCCAGCCCCATGCCAGGCGTTCCGAGCCCTGCGGGGCTCTGGCCCTGGCCTGGGTCCCGGCAGCTGGGGCTCTCTGGGGCTCTCTGGGACACGCTGTGCCCACACAGAGGCTCATCTGTGCCCACAGGCTGCGGTCTGAGATAACAAGGCTCCCCCCGCACGCCTGATGCTGCACCCCGAGCTGTCACTCTCCCACCTGACACTCAGGTGGCCTAGAGGGGCAGGTTGTGTGACTGTTCCCACCCTCACTCATTGGACAGCGGGTGATAGGGCACCTACTGTGTGCAGACACTGGGAGGGGCACTGGGGGCCCAGCTGAGGGCCCCATCACTGGGAGCACGTTTTATAGACGGAACTGGAGCCCCGAGCAGGCCGCGTGGCCCGGAGTCACACGGCTGGACTCAAGTCCAGGTTAGACTCCGGGAGCCCCACTCTTCCCTCTGAGCCCCTCCCTGGGCCTTGGTCTCCCTGCCCGAGCAATGGGCACGGCGGAGACTCCCGGGGCTGGGAGGATGTGGAGACTCGGCGTGTGGCCCCGGGGGCCACGCACAGCACAGTGGGGCGCAGCCAGCAGAGACCTCGCCACCCCTGCCCGGTGTGTTGCGGCAGCTGCCACTGCCCACGGCGCTGGAGGTGCGCCCCTCCCCCACCCCATCCTGGTCCACATGCGCACCCCCTACCCCGCCCTCCAGCCGGGTGGGCTCCCCCAGGTTCCCACACCAGCCTGCGTGCCCACGCCACTCCCTCTGCCTGGAACCCCCTCCGCTCTCGGGGTCACGGCAGCATTGCCACGACACTCGCTGGGGGCGGGGCACCCTTCTCATCGCGGCCCCCAACCGCCCCATGAGACTCCACCCCTGTCTTCGCCTGTCCAGGCACAGCCGCGCAGGCGCGGGGGTGACGGGGTCCAGGGTGCACACACCAGGGCGTGTCTCCGACCGCTGCACCGGACGGCCCGCCACCAGCCTGCCGGGCTCACGTCCACACCTGCTCGATGCCCGCCGGCCCCACAGCCCAGAGCAAGGACCCTCGTCCACTCACACAGGCTGGCTCCCACTGGTGTCTCCCTTGGCCCCAACATGGCAGCGCCCCAGAGGGCCAAGCCAGCTCTGGGTCTCCCTGGGGCCCCAGCCCCCACCCAGGCCGGGTGCAGAGAAGGGTGCAGGGAGGTGCCGCGGCACAGAATTGGTCGGTGGGGGGCCCGGCCGGGCCTGACCTTCAGGGGGCGGGCGGGTGGGCAGCCGGAGCGCGGAGGGCGGGGTCCCCGGAGCCCGCAGGCGCCCTTACCTACTCGGAGCTCCTGCCCGAAGACCGTCTTCTCGCCGAGCGCGGAGCAGTTCCAGCGCCCGAAGCGGAACTGGTACTGGCACTCGTTGATGCCCATCTGCGCACCCTCGCCGATCACGATGATGGCGTCGGGCCGGCTCTGGCAGATGGCGCGCTGCCGCGGGGCCAGACCGGGGATCTTGTTGCAGATGATGTTGGCTCCCAGGGCCACGACCGAGGACAGCGCTCTGCGGACGGGAGGGGACAGGGCAGGTGAGAGGCCGGCGGGGCCCGTCGCCAGGGGCCGCTTCCCACGACACGCACCCGCTCAGCCTCCAAATCGCAGGAACCACGGGACTACGGGTCCCAGAACCCCACATTGAGAGTCCTGCCCCTGACTGGGCCACACAGACCCTCTGGGGATTTGACGGCCATCGACTCGGAGCTGGACGCAGCTGCCCCCAGCGGCACACCCCAGCTCCGGAACCGGGGCTTCCCCATCGTGGCAGGCCAAGCTCGCCAGGAGCGGGTGCCTGGGCCGGGCAGGCTGCCGAGCGAGCGGCCGGCTAGGAGCCGAGCCCGTGGTCCCCCACTCAGCTGCAGCCCGTGTGTGACCTTGGGCAGGCACTGTGCCTCTCTGAGCCCCCCTCTTCAGATCCATGGGATGGGGGCAAGACGCCACCACACAAGCTCAGACAGGAGGACTGGGAGACAGGCCGCCCTCGGCCGCTGCTGCTGTCCACTCGTTTCTGGCTGCCCGGGTGCCCTCCACGGAGGAAGCAGGAGATGAAGGGAACGGAGCACCTACTGTGTGCGGGGCTGGGGGGTGCTGCCCCACATCGGGGCCTCAGAGCCCTGCCCTGAGGGCGCCCTGGAGCGACTCTCCCGGCCTCCTCCAGGAGCAAGGCTAGAGGGTGCCACCAGCCTCAGTCTCCCCTTTCTGGAGCCACGGTCGGCGTGAGCATGTCTGTGAGGTGCAGTTCACCGAACAGGAGGTGAAACGTTGTCAAGGGCGGAGTCCCGCGGCATTTAGTAGGTTCGCAGTGTCCGGGGCAGCCACCGCCTCTGCTGAGAGCTCCAGGGGAGTGCCGCCGCCCCGAGAGGAACTGCTCGCCCCCAGCAGCCCCCCCCCCCAGCCCTGCCCCCCAGCCCCCCCTCCCCCGCCACCGCGAAGCTGCTCTCTGCTCCCGCGGCCTCGTCCAGGCTGGGCTTCCCAGACCCACGGGACCCCACGACACGTGGCCCGTCGTGGCCGGCAGCTCTCACCGAGCGTCACGTTCTCAAGGGTCCCCCACGTGGCGGCCAGTGTCAGTGCTCCGACCCTTTTTGAGGCCGAGGAATATTCCGCCGTCTGGAGGGGGACCCCCTTCTGTGGACCATGCACCCCCGTGGGCCTCAGGGCCGCGCCCGCCCGCGGCTGCCGTCGGAGCCCTGTCCTCGCTTCTCCCGGGCGCGTGCCCCGGAGCGGACTTGCTGGGCCACACGGCAGTTGGCTCAGCTTTCTGAGGAACCCCCAGACTTCTTTCCACGGACACGGCGCCCGGTGGTTTTAGGCGCCCAGAGGCGAAGGGGCGGCGAGCTGGAAGCAGGGGGGTGGGTTGGGCAGAACGGCGGCCTAGGGAGGGCTGACGGGTGGCGGTGGGGGAGACCCTGAGGGGCTCCCCAAGCCCACGGCCCCGGCCTGTGGCACAGGGAGCCCTCCCCCCCTGAGGACGCTGCCCGCCTGCCCCTGTCTGGGGAGAGAGTGGCCAGTGTTTTCCCAGGGAGGCCAAGCGCCCGCCACCAGCTGGGAAAGTCCCCGTGGGGCGTGAGCCCGTGGCACGTGCTGAGACCGGGACACCCGGAGACACCCAATCCCCACCACCGGCCCGGCCCACCGGCTAATCTGGCCGAGACCCCCCCCCCCCGCCCCCCTGCCCCAGGCACAGCGGGCAGAAACTCGGCGGCTGGCGTGGAGGAAGAGCCGCGGGCGGGTGGGGCTGGGAGCGGGCTGGAATCTGGGGAATCCGGCCCAGGGTAATTGTAGAGCCTCCGAAAACTGACCCGGCCCGGGGAAGTGAGACGGATGGGAACCCTGCCGGGCACCAGGCCCCAGGCCACAGGTCAGCGCCTGCTCTGGGTCCTGGGCACTGCACGCTGCTCCCATGCCTGCCCTCTTCCCGCAGGCAGGCCGCATGGCCCCGCGTCTGGGGCAAGAACCCCTGCTGGGGGCAGGAATGCCCACAGATACGGTCTGACTGGGGTCTCCAGGGGCACTCAGGGTGGACGAAACCGTTCCTTGCAGCCCTGGTCCTCCGCCTCCAGGCAGGCCCCCAGCCCCACTGCTGCCAGCACCCGGATCCAGCCTCGAACCTCCCCTGGTCAAAGCTCATCCCCAGCTTCCCTGGGTTCCTCTGCCTGGAATCGGAGGTCTCCGGGGACCCGGCCTCCAAGGACCCTCCTCTGCACTTGAGCCGGCCCCTCCCTCTGCCCAGGGAGTCACTCACTCCTGCTTCTGGCCGGCAAATGCTACTTCCGCCCCGGGGCCAAGCACCAGCCCCACGGGGTTCAAACCCATCGGCCCCGGGCTCCGAGCACTCACACAGTAGGCGCGCATCCCTCGAGCACCGACCTCAGCCCGGCCCGTGCCCAGCGCCCATCCCCGCCTCCAGGGCAGGGTCCGGTCCGAGCTGCGTCGGGGGCCTCGGGGGCCGCCCCGGGCTGCTGCCCGTGAGCGTCTGTGAAGCGGACGAGTGAACCCACGAACGAGCGAGCACTCTATGAGCGAGCGTCTAAGAGAGGGTCGGCAGCCCGGTCCCAGAAAGGTCATCCAGTCTGAAAGTGGGCACAGGGCTTGAAGAGACAGCTCTCCCCAGATGACCCGCCAATGGCCACGAGCAGGTGGGAAGGTCGCTGGTGTCAGCGAGATGCCAGCCAGGACCCCGGCGAGGCCGCCTCGCACCCACTGGGGCGGCTGTGCTCGAGACGACAGAACACGCGTGTTGGCGCGGGCGTGGGGCCCGGAACCCTCGTGTGTCTCTGGCGGGAACGCAAAACGGTATCCGAGAGCGTGAAGACAGGCGTTCGCACAGAAACGTGAACACACGTGTTCAGAGCGGCGGCATGACCCCCAAAAACCGAGAGGAGGAGACAGGCCACCCCTTCTGCCCCCCGTGTCGGAGTGAGCACGCCCGGTGCGGCCTGTCCACGCAGGGGCACGCGGTCCCGCCCTAAGCAGGAAGTGCGGGCACGTGCAAGGTGGACGGACCTCGAGAAGGCGGTGCCCAGGGAAAGGCCGCGTCCTGCGTGCGTCCGTTCGTGGGGAAGGCCCAGCGAGGGCCACTCCGCGCGGCTGGGAGGGAGACGAGGGTGCCGGGGGCTGGGGGAGGGGTGGGGAGTGCCTGCTTCACAGGGGTGGCCTTTCCGTCTGGGCGATGACACAAGCGCTAGACCTGAACGGAGGTGACGGTTACACAACGTTATGAACCCGCCACACGCCCCGCACTTGTGCACCCGAAAATGGCTAAAGAGGCCAGTGTTCCGTCACACGGGTTTTGACCACAATTTTTAAAAATGCCGTCTGTACACAGGATGCCTGTGCCCCGGCCACAGGTGGGATGGGGTGGGAAGGAGACAGGGGGCGGGTCTTGCCCAGTTGACACCCCACCTGGACTCCCCGTATGCCACCCCGGGGACCAGGGGCTGCTGGGAGTCCCCAGCCACCCCCAGCCAGTGCCTGGGCTGCAGGTGAAATACGGCATCATGGGAGAGAGTCACACTGCGTTTTGCTCCAGGAGCGTGAGTGATCGGATAGGGCCGATAATTCAGAAATAACTTCAAAACCATCTTCCTTGGGATGTGGGGGTTTGCCCCCAACGACACTAAACCCCACATTCTGAGCGCCGACCTTGACCACAGGGCCTCAGCCACGTCTCGGTCTTCTCTGGCCGGGCTCGCCTTGCCCCGTGTCTCGGGGTGCAGACTGGAACTCAGAGAGGCTAGGGGGCCCACCCAAGGCCGCACAGTGGGGCACAGCTGTGGCTCGGGCCCCCACACGGAGGGGCGCAGCACAAGCACCAGAGGCGGCTGAGAGGGGACACCATGCCCACTTTCTGTTCTCAAAACAGCTTGCGTGCTTCCCTGGGGGGACCCCCCACGTCACCCCTTCACTCATCCAGCTTCTCGGGCACCTCCGTGCCTGGCGCTTGAGGTGGGGGCCCTGTCGGGCACCGAATCAGCCCCGCCTCCAGAGCCCCCACGCCCTCCGGGCAGGCCCGGCCCTGCCACACCCCAGGACTCCCCCCCAAGTCCTCCTTCGGCCTGGAAGGGAGGGTGCTGCTGACGAGGGTGACCCACGTGGCCACCCTTGGGGGAGCAACGCAGGGATGTACACACAGAGTAACCACACAGCCGGCGCTCAGGAGGGGGGCATCGGGATGGGGTGGCGGGCGGTCTGGGTGAGGGCGGCTGCGGCACTCTCACGGGGCCTCCTCCAAGGGGCTCCCACCCCGAAGTGGGACGAGCCCCCTGGGCGCCCTCCCGGCCCGTGGCGGCCCGCTCAGGTGCCCAGTGTGCGCTCGGGGAAGCCAGGCGGGCGCTCCGGTTTCAGCCGCTGGTTTTTCCGTGGAAAACTCTGCACTGGGCTTGCCCCCCACGCTGCTCAGGGGCCTCGGGACGAGACGCCAGGGGGAGGGGCGGCACGGGAAGCCTGGAACTCCTCATCCCTGGCCAGGCCAGCCAGAGGAGGGGCTCGGAGAGGGGGCCCCGGGCCCTGCAGACGAGAAGCCCTCGTCCCCTGGGGACTACGGATGGGAACTCCGGTCTCAGACCGGAGGGCTGTGAGTCTGGCCGAGGGCTTGGCGCGGGGTTCGAGCCGGGCACTGTGCACGGAGGCGGCCGCCACGGGACAGCAGGGAGGCAGGGAGACCTCCTGCCGGAGCGGCCCCAAGAGTCCGCTCCAGGCGGCTCCGGCGGGGCGAGGGGTGAGGTGGCAGCTGCCAGGTGACAGAGGCACAGAGCGGCCAGCGGGGCAGGACCCCCGCTATGTGGCATTAGCCAGGTACCAGCCTGCCCGGCTGGCAGCCCCGGGGGACGGGGGACAGGAGCGAGGGCGCCCCGAAGCCTGGCGCTGCCCCTGCTCAGTGGGGAGGCCGCAGCGGGTTCCTTCCCCTTCCTGCGTCTGCGTCCCCGCGCCTGAGAAACGGGGCCGACGAGCCTGACGGGCCCCGTGGCTGCCCAAGAGGACAGGATTCGAAGGGCGTGGCCTCTGGAGCTGGCCTGCGGTCAAGGTCATCGGTGCTGACCCTCGTGGCCTGAGCTTTCCCGTGGGGATCACCAGCCGCGCCCGTGGTGGGGCAGACGCTGGCCCCGGCGGTGCTGAACCTGGGGGGCCCCCCATGGGGTCGCGCCCGGTTCTGCACTCCACCCCACACCCACCCCCGGGTGGCGGCGTCCACACACCCACGGGAAGGGAGCCCTGTGGTCCCCGAGGACGAGCACACGTGTCCCGCACGAGCCGGGGCCAGGCGTCCCGGCGTCCGTCCCAGGAGGAGGACAGACACACTGCAGCATGTTCACCTGGCAGGTGGGCAGCCCGTCCCCGCAGGGGGCTCCCCACCCCGGCGGGCAGGAGAGGCCAGGCAGGCCCAGGGCTGCGGGCCGGGCACAGCTGCCCCTCGAGCCGCAGTCGGACCGGAGCCGTGTGGGTGGGAGGCGCTCGCTGGGAGGGGCCCTGGAAGCGCGCTGCGTTCCGGAATGTTCTCCAGTCCGAGCTGGGTGGCAGCGGTCACACAGGTGTCCCCCGGATGTAAAGATGCATCCGAGTGTCCTCTTGAGATTTCCGCACCCAACTCTACGTACGTTACACCTCAACAACAACTCAAAGGTCCAGTGCACACACTTACAGCAACGACAGAAGGAGGCAAGAGTGAAAAGGCCAAGTTTTCTCACAAAAACTGAAATAAGGAGAAGATGCTGAAGAACTACACCATGAGCGCTGAAAATCGTTGTTTGTTGTCTGCGTGGGCCCGGCCGAGGCCCCAGGGTGGGCTCTCCCATACCCTGGGGTCAAAGGCGGTCCTCTGGGGGCTGCCCGCCCGCCCACCCTCGTCCTTGCCCGGACTCCGTCCACAGATGCGGCCCCCGAGATCCCCGAGCAAAGGAGACGGCCGCTTTCAGTGGCTCCAGGGGCAGTGAGGAGGGTGGGGTCAGGAGACCCTGGGGTGCAGGGGCCCTTCCCGGGTGGGGCTGTGACAAGCGGTGCCCTCCTCCTCCCGGCCCTGCCCGGCTCCTCACTCAGGGCCCGTGTGCTGAGCTGCCCGCCCGCCGGCATCCCTTCCCCCCGGAGCGGCGCCCGGCCCCAGGGCTGGCCCTGGTGGGGGCTGGTAGGAGGTGTCTCTGGGCTCGGCTACGACCACCCCACCAGGCCCAGCTTGCAGGGGTGCTCCTTGGGGCAGCCCCCCCGCTCCAGCAGCCCTGAGGAAGAACCTTTGGTGTCGTATCACCACCATCGGGGCCCTGAGTCCCCAGAGAGGGGTCCGGTGGGTGGGGGAGCAGCGTCACTCCTGTGTCCAGGATTAGAGCCGCTCCGTCCCCCCATTTCTGTGAGGGTCACCCTGGCGGCAGGCAGGAGGGAACCCCCCCCAAAGCCTGTCCCAGCAGCAGCCGGGAGTCTGACCTCAGCCCCTCACGCCGTTCAGTTCTCGGCGGCCCAGGGCCCAGTGCGCGCCTACTGCGTGCGGGCTGGGTTCCGGGCTGAGAGGGGCGGCGGCAAGTGTGACAAATAATCATCATTCTCTCCCGCAGAATAGGAGCAGGGACCAGAGGCCCTGAGAGGCCCAGCCTCCTGCCAAATAGCTCAAAAGGGGGGGGGGGGGGGCTGCGACCCCCCCACCCCCTGCCCCAGCCTAGTCCGAGCCTCATCACCCCTGTCCCTGGCCCTCCGAGACAGTTGGGGGTGGCCACTTGTCCACCTGGAGGGCTACCCTCCCCCACTGGTCCCTAGCAGGAGGCTGCACGTGGGTCCTGGATGTGTTGGGGACCCTCGGGCAGGGGGGCCTTAAAGGAGGCCCAACGGTCTCCCCTCAGGCCAGGGGCTGAGTCTCGGACCCTCTCCTCAAGACAGGCCAGCTCGGGACGGCAGGTCCCTGTCCCACCACCCACCGAGCGCTGCGCTGGGCACTGGGTCCTCGTGGAAAAAACTCATGGGAACGGCAGACCCGCAGTGAGCCCACAAGTGGAGCATGCGGGGACGCCTCAGACCCAGTGGCTGGGGTGCCTCGCAGGGACAGTTCCCGGGCCCGTGCAGAGAGCAGGGCGCCACAACCGGACACCCTCAGTGGCACGCGGTTGGGGGCTGGGGGGTGGGCACGGCTCGTGTTCACTTAGGTCAATAAATACAGCTTTTCTTCCCGCTTCACCTACAGCTGAGAAAATGCCCACCTGCCCTAGAAGGCCCAGGACTTCCAGTTGGGGGAGGTGGGCAGGGGTCTCGGGGATGAAGCCACCCCAAGTGCCCTGGGGGGGGGGGCTTTGACCCGCCAGGCGTGGGCTCCCCGCACGCACGGCCGCGGCGGGACGGGCTGTGCCTGCCCGTCTGAAGAGCCAGAGGGGAGGGGCATCGCTGCCGGCCGAGCACACGTGCCAGGCTGGGAGCTGGCGGGTCTGTCCACGGGGCCTTCCAGCGGGGGTCCCAGACCTGGCCGCACGCAGCGTGTCACCGGGAGGTCACCGGGAGGTCACGGGAGCCGGGCACTGACCCCACAGACCGCAGCCCAGGACAGACGCCCCAGCGCGGGGAGCCCACCTGGCCCCGGCGTCCCCCCTGGGCTCTGGCCCCGGGCTGAGGCCCCAGGAGCCCGGGAGTACTCCGGAGGCTAGGACCGGGGCGGCACTCACAGGGGGCGTCCCGGCCCAAGGTCTTCCTGGACCGAACCCTCTGGGCCCCAAGACCCCAGGGCGTCCCCTCCCCCTAGAGCCGGGAGGGGGTCCCACGGGGATACCTATCCTGCCCTGGCCTCCCCACCCCCAGGCGGCATGTGCTGGGGAGACAGCCCGCCCAGGCCCCTCTGCCCTCTGGGGCCGCCCCACCCACGCCAGCCCGCCCCGCCCCACACCGGCAGGTCGGTGGCCTCGGGGCCTGAGCTGGCAGGGCTGCCGGCGGCAGCGGTCACGAGGTTGGCCGCAAGCACACCGAGTCGCTCCCCCTCACCCCCCATTGGGTGGCGCGTCTGCACGTCCCACCGGCCCCAGGCTGGTCTGTCCTCCGGACCCACCATCCTCCCCGGGGAGCAGGACCCTGCACCGGACCCCTGGGCTTTTCCTGACACCACTTGGGCCAGGCTGTCCACCGCCACCTCCTGTGGGCTCCCCAGGGAGGGGATCCCCAACATGGCCCAGCACCCAGCTGGGCGCCGAGCTGGCTTTGACCATGAGCCCCCTCCCCAACCCCCCGCTCCTTGGGGGGCAGGAACGAGCCGGCCAGGTTGGGCCACATCCCCTGCCCCGTCCACGCCCCCACTCCTGGCCCAGCCCTGGCCGCCCGGCTGGCCAGGGCACCTCCAGCCCACGCTCCTGGCCTGGGGAGCTTTGTAATTCTTCCTTCTCGGGCATCCTCCGGCAAAATATTTGAGGAATGTTCTAATTATATGAGATCAGCCGGGAGGGGAGCCTGGGTCCACTGGTCCAGGAAGTGCTCGGCAAATACCTGCAAGGGCCGCACCTGGTCCTCACGCCCACCCGGGGCCACTTCCCGCCCGCCTCTCAGGTGAGCAGGGGTTGGCCCAGAACTTTCCAGCCGCAGGTGGGCCAGCTCTGGAGCCCATGGGGGCTCAGCGGGGCTCCGGTGCCCCCACCCGGGGATAGGAACATCTCCCAGGCTGGGGGCCACTCTGCAGAACCCCCAGCCGCCCTCACAGGGCCGGGGCTTGTTCCAGGCGGGTCCCCCGGCCCTCCTCCATGGAAGAGAACAGGACGGAAGGGAACAGACCGGGCCAAGCCAGACATGGCCAGTGCGAGGGCCTGCTGGCACTGGGGTCCCCTGTCCTTCCTCCAGTCTTCTCTCACCTGCTCATCTCCTTCCCCTGCTGGAGCTCAAGGCCCAGCTCGGCGGGGAGCACGACGCGTGGGGACATCCCCAGCAGCCAGGAAGGCACCCCGAGACGGTCCGAGCCTCAGTTTTCTCATCTGAAAGCACAGAACCATCAGCCCTCTTTTGGCCGGCGGCCCCTCCCTGCACGGGCCCTGGCTGGGAGAGCCTGGGCCCAGCAGGGCGACAGGATGGTGGGGACAAACACCCAGAAAGGGGCGCTGGGGGGAGGGGAGGGATGAGGGTGTCCCCAGAGGAAGCACAGAGGGGCCTGGAGGTGGGGAGGGGCGCCGCTGGGCCATGAGGCCATCCCTCTGCCCCCAACCCCAACCCACCAGTTTCCCACCTGTGATGCAGGAGGCTGAGGGGACAGCCGAGGTACCTGCAGCTCTATCCTAAAGAGAGTTCTCGGGCTGGGGCCCTGAACTTGGGCCTTGCTCGGCCACCGACTCTCGCTGGCCCCTCTGCGTCCCAGGTGGCCCAGCTGTCCAGAGGAGCGGACAGCCCTGCTTGCAGGTGGGGCCCTGCCCCAAGAATCCCACCTGCAGCAGCCTTTCCGGCTGCTGCTCCGCTGAGCTCAATGCCTGCAGTGTCCCCGGGGGAGAGAGTAGCGCGTCACCTGCCCCCTCCTGCCCCCCCGCAGGCAGGCGGCAGCCGCCCTCCCCACAGAGCTGGGGTCCTCGCCTGGCCTCCTGGGGCCCCACGCTGGAGAGAAACCCGGCCGCCGGCAGGGCTCTGGGGCAGGGCTGAGCCTGCTGGAGGCGAGCCAGCCAAGAGGGTCCCCCCCACTCGTGAGCAGCCCCCACACCTGCTAAACCTGTGACATCAGAGCCTCACCCCGTCACTGTGACCCCAAGACATGGATCCTTGACCTCGGAAATGTCCAGACGTCTGCTGGGCATTCAGGGCCCCTAGGGACGTGCCTGGGTTCAGGCCATACTGGATCTGCAGTTCCCCCTTCAGAGGTTTCCTGCTCCGTCCAGCAGCAAGGCAAAATGCCAGGCCCAGCTGGATGCCTCCTCCTCCAAGAAGCCTGCCTAGGTCTCCCCTGCATCCTCCCTCCCAGCACAAGAGCCTCTACGGCGGCTCCTGGGGAGGCTGTTGAGGGCTGAGTCAGCGACCCCTGTCTGGCCGGGCCACGGCCACAGTGCCTGGACCCCTCGCTGTGCCCCTCACCCTCACGAGGCCTCCTCCTCACTCCTCAGGATACAGAAGGGGACACAGGTGCCACCGTAGTGCAGGTGCTCGGTGCACTAAGGCCCTTGCAGGAACGAGACCCCAGCCCTGGCCTCGGTCTCAGTCCCGATACCCCAGACCTGCCGGAGGTGGGGGTGCCTTGCAGGCCCGGGGGACCAGGGTGCCAGCCTACAGCCTCAGGACAAACGATGGGCAGCCAGGCGGGCGGAACAGGTGGGAAGCAGCCAGCATGGCCCGCTGGCCCATGGCCAGGTCTAGAGCCTGGGTGCCTCGGAGGCCGGCCAGGCCTCCGCCCTCCTGGCTACTCTGGCCAGGGTCCGAGCGGCGGGTGTACGGGCAGTGGACGGTGGGCAGTCACCTCCATGCAGCCCCGCCCTCCCGGGCCTGTGGCCCCACGCCTGCCCTCACCGAGGCTGGGAGCAGCCTCTGGGCCAGAGTCTCCGGGGCGCAGCCCTCCCCCCCTGCCTGGCTCCTTAAGCAGCCACTGTCCTGGGCTTCTCCTTCCCAGAATTTCTGGGCCACCAGGGCTTCCTCAGCCAACCGTCTCAGCCTGCATGCCTGGAGGGACAGGGTGCTCTCCCTCAGGAGCTGCCTGCTTCCCCCCGGGGCATCCAGGCCGTGCCAGCCTGCCAGGGTGCTGGGTGCTTAATGAGGCCAGCACCTTCAGAACACCCCCGGCGCCCTGGGCCCTGGGCCTTGCCCAGGGGTGGGTGGCCTGGGGGCCTGAGCGTGCCCCACCTGCTGTGGCCGGCCCCCAGCTGGAGATGCGAGTATCTCGCTAAGGCCACGCAACCACCTGGCAGGGTTCGGGCGTCGGAGCCCTGGCCCTTTCTCCCCACTTCCTGTTTCCTTAGCATTCTTCCCTGCGGGCTGCCCTCCCGCCCCTCCCCCCTGCCCCTCCCCCTGCAGGAATCTCCATGCTGGAGGGGAGGCGGGTGCGAGGGGGGGGGGCCGGGGTCCTCTAGGCACATGCTCAGACCTGGCAGCAAACCCTGGCTCTCAGCACCTCTGTGGGCGTCGCAGGACCCAAGTGCATGGTGGTGGGCACTCTGGGGGCAGCAGGAGCCCCTGCGATGTCCACTCGTGGGGCAGAGGCTGGACAATGAGGCAGACTTCCTCACCATACCTCACACCCCGCCTTGCCCCTGGAGCTGCCAGAAAGGAAATGAGGGCGTACGGGGCCAGGGGTCCACCCCCGTCCACCCCCATCCACCCCCGTCCACCCCCAGGGGCTGCAGACTGGACTGCAGCCTCGCCCCATCACAGGGCCAGCTGGGGACTGACGGGGGCAGGTGGCGCTCTCCAGCAGCTCCCGGCCCGCAGCCCAGCACTGGCCCTGGACACTCACTGACTGCGGCCTCCACCTGGCACGTCCAGGGCCATGTCCCTGGGGTCCCCACGCCCTGCGTGACGAGCCTGGAGGCCCTGTGTGCTCTGAGCTGCCAGGGAGAGTGAGCTTCCAGAGCCCGAGGCTGCTGGCTCCCCGTCCAGGGCTCCCCTGACGCCCCTCTGCCCGGCCAACCCCCAGGTATGCCCCTCAGGCACCCTCCCTGGGTGGTCCCACATCATGGGCCTGGAGGGGCTGGAAGGCCGCCCTGGGGACCTGGGCATGTCAGGCACTGTGCTCCCCCCTGGAACAGTGACACCAGAGGGGGTGACCTGCTGGGGCAGAACAGGGGCTTTTCCCATGGAGGTGGCCAGGCTGGCCCCTCAGCCCACTGCGGGGCTCAAGGGGGGCAGACAGGCCCCCAGGATGGCCGGGGACCATGGGGACAGCGAGGGAGGGACCCGGCTCCTTACGCAGGGGCGTGGCTGCGGCACCTGGAAATCCCCAGCGCTCCCGGCCAGCAGTGAAGTCACCCTGGGGAGACCTGGGTCAGGGGGGCCGGAAGTCACCCAGCCCCCGGCCCACCCCTAGACCCACCCCCGACACCCCGGGCAGGGGCCCTCGCCAGATCAGGGGGCCTCACTGGGCCCCGGACAGGAGCGGCCATCTGACCACCGACACATGTTCACTGGGCACCGACCAGGTGCCGGGTGCCGTGCCGGGAGCTGGGGGCAGCTGCTGACCTAGGAGAGCCTGCACGCTGATGGTCTGCCCCCGACCAAAGCCCGCAGATCCTGCCCGGGGGACCCGGCCACCTCCCGGAAGCCCCCCCATCTGAGGCCGGTGGCAGGGGCAGCCTTCCCTGCCCCCTGCTGTCCACCCCGGGCCCGGGATAAACCTGCCCATCCTGCCCTCCCTCGGCCGCCAGGCCTGGGGCAGCCGCCCCCCTGCCACTGCCCCCGCACCCCCGACCGCCCACCCCACTCTCCTGGGGGGCCACCCACAGCCGCTCCCGGCCGTGCCCACAGTCACCCCCCGCCGGCACGGACACCCCTCCTCCAGCACACTCTTCAGCGCCAGGTCAGAGGTCACCCTCCCTGGTCCTCCCTCACTGCCGCTGGGTTAGGGGTTCCTGCTGAGGGTGGCACGGGGGAAGGCAGGAGGGGCACCCCATCCCTCTTGAGCACACGGCCCACTGTGTTCCAGAGCTGCTGTCCAGGCTGTGGCCTGAGGGGCAGACGCAGAGGGGTGGTCGGCGGTGGGAAGGGGAGCGGGGCAGAGAGCACTAGGTGCATCACCCAGATGGAGGGACCGGGGTCTGGGACAGTGGCGGGTGGCCGCCAAGGCTGCCCCAGGTCCACAGCGTGCAGCACCGAACGTGCTGACCCAACGGGGGTTACCGCCGGCCATCGGGAGCCGCCGGCTCTGACCGGCCGGCGGGAGGCACGGGTTTCCCGGCCCAGGTCAGTCACGGGCAGCAGCGTTTTCGGGAAACCCAGGTTGGCAGGACGCCTGAGAGGCCGCCCGGGCCCAGAATGGTGTCTGGGCTCCACCCCCTGGGCCATGACACAGACAGTAACGGACCCTCGGGCACCCCACTCCACCACTCCCGGGGCGGGGGGCCGCCCTGGTGGCCAGGGAGGGAAGGGTCTAATTGAACCCTGGCTGCTGTGCACGGGTCAGCCCCGCGAAAGGCCTTCCCAGGGTGCCTGAGTCCTCCCAAGGGTCGTCCAAAGCCCTGTGGCGCCTGGTCCCCCAAGCGGGGGTCCAGGGCCCGGGAGTCCGCCCTAGAGGAATCCGCACTCCGTCTGGACCACCGCTTGGAGCAGTGGGGGCCGCAGCAGCAGTATCTGCCACAGAGCGGTGAGCCGAGACACCACCCACCCTGTCCCTCCGGGGGCCTGGGCCGGGCGTCAGGCCGCTCTAGCGCCAAGGATGTCTCTGCCCTGGGTGGCACTCGTAGCAGTGTGGGGAGCAGGGGCAGCCATGGGTGGGGGGGCGGGTGGCATCTGAGAGCGATGGAGGCCCACAGGTGCCATCGGGTGGGAGCCCGGGGAAGCCAACTCAGGCCCTTCCAGGCCACCGCCGATGCCCAGGAGCGGCTCGCTGGGCAGGGCGGCATCCCCCCTAGCTCCGTCCCGGGCGCCGGCAGGCTGAGGCGCTGCAGCCGCAGCGATGGCTACTCGGGGACTGCCAGATTACAGAGCCTTCCACTCAAGGGCTCAGACAGGGACCTCCGTGGCACCAACAGGACCCGAGACTCCTGCTCCAGACTGTCAGTGGGCAGAGGACAGGCCCCTGGTTGTGCTCCGCCACGGAGGCCCCGGGGGAGCTGCCTCTGAGCCTCCGCAGCCTCGTCCCCGGAGTGGGCCAAGCACGCCACACAGCCGCTGGCACGGAGGACCGGTGAGGGCTGGCTGGCTTCCAGGTGAGGCCGTTCCCCGGCGTCCCAGGCCCTGGTGGCTGCACCTGTTTGCATGCCTCCAGGGCCAGAGAGCTCACTACCTCCCTGTCAACAGCTAGACTGGCTGGAGACTCAGGCTCCCCGCTCAGGGGTGAGGACACCAAGGGCGGGGGGCAGGCCCGGGAGGGGCCTGAGCTCAGAGCAGCCCTGCGACGGAGACAGGGAAGATGGGGAAAGGCACCAGGGAGCGCACCTGTGCCCACCCCCACCCGTCGGCCGGCCCGAGGGAGGCCCCGGGCCCGCGCCAGGGAAGGAGGACAAACGGCGGTTTTGTCCTTGGCCAGCGGGCGGCCCGCGCCACACAATGACCCTTTCATCAGGCTGAGGGAGCCCGGGGCCGGGGTTTCATCTGACAAGGGAGGGCGCCCAGCCTCCTGTCCCCTCGCCGAGGGAATGGGGGTGGGGGGGGGGCCGTGCAAATGGAGGCCTTGGGGGAGCCAGCTGAAGCCCCTCTGACCGCCTCGTGGGGAGACAGGTTCTGAGGGCACAGGGGCCACAGGCGGCACCGGGGGGCCTGCTGCGGGTACCCCCATCCTGAGCTGACAGGGGTCTGGGTCCCACATTCAAGACCTGCATCTCGCCCCATCCCCTGCCACCACCCTCCTCCCAGAGCGCTGCTCCGGACCCCCAGCTGGGGCTCTGGGCTCCCCGCCGGCTGGCTCCGAGGGGCTCTGGGGACCGGGGCTGGGAGCAGGGGCAGGGTGTGGGACTGGCTAGGCCTGTGTCCCCTGGTCTCGGGGGACGGTCTTGATCTGTTCAACACAGAAACAGACAAGGTGCAGTCGAGGCCTCAGAACTGGTCCCTCTGCACGGTGGCCTCCCCCCCAGGGCACCCGCCAGCTCCCCGTCCCACCCCCGAGGCCCAGAGACCACCGTGGGGAACACTTCCTCCGAGAGCCGCCGCCCTGGGCTCTGGGGCTCCTCAGCAGAGGGCCTCGTGCTGGACCCTGGCGTTCAGCCGGCTCACCTCAGCAGGGCGCCGCGACCCCTGGGTGGAGGAGCGGGTTTGACGGTGAGTGTGGTTCCTTCTAGCGTTGTCTCTCACGTTCCTGTCTAGTCGGGGCAACTCCTACCCATCCTCCAAAACCTCTGCCCAGGTGTCACCTCCTCCGGGAAGCCCTCCAAGACACCTTGAGAGTTCATCACCCTTTCCTGAACAAACACGTCCACGGGGCCTCCCTGCTCCTAAGGGCGGAGAAGCACCCCGTCTCCTGAGCCCCAACCGCACACCAGGGACCCAGCTGAGCCCATCTCCACATGCCCTCTCTGGGAGACGGCAGTTCCCAGGATGCCCTCTGCGCGCAGGACACAACCAGGCAGTCAGAGGGAGGGCGGGGATGGGATCTGGGCCACCATCGGGCCCCGGCCTCGCGAGGACTCGAGGGAAACCCAGACAGAAAGTGGGCCATTCTCCCACAGCGCCGCCGGCTGTGGCCCAGAGGCAGCCCCGCCCACCTGCCCGCCCGCCCCCCCCCCCCACTCAGAAGTGTCCCGGGGACTCCCTTCGGGGACGCACGGGCCCCTCTTTCCCCCGAGTCCAGAGAGCCTCGCTCCCACGTCAGGGACTCCGTGAGGTTCTCTTTGATTTGTCCATCGTGAGCTGGGGTCCACGGTGGCTCTCCCCACGCTGCACACACATCCCCCCTCTCTCCGGAGCGTGGCCTTTCAGGCCCGAGGGCACTCGGGCTGGACCCGAGTCTGCAGAGGAAGATGCCCCGCCCCTAGGCGCGGACGGGGACACCGAGGCCCAGCGAGGCCCAGAGCGGGCAGGCTGAGGCCTCACCACAGAGCCCTCCCAAACCGGCACAGGCGCAGCCTTCCGAGCTGGAGCTGCTCCCTGGTCACGGGTGACCTGTGCACGCCGGAGCCACGGCCCCACGCTGACGCCCAGGGGCTGCGGTGCCACGGGAGCGGGCCTGATTCAGCTGCCCCCCCACCCCCACCGGGGGCAAGCCCACGGGGCCCCTGAGCTGCGGTGGACAGCACCAATAAAGCCACAGCAGCGGAGCCGGGAAGAGGCCCAGCCCTGGCTGGGCAGTGGTGAGTGCCCCCCAACCCCCCCCGGCCAGGTGGTCGGTGAGTAACCACCCTGTCACTCATGACTCACTCAGCTCCCCAGAGCGGGCGGTCACCATGAGAGGCTCGTACCGGAAGACCTGGGGGATCATTGCCACCAACCCCCACATCTGGGAGAGAGAGGCCAAGACCGGAAGGGACCTGCCCAGCACAGGAGGCCGGCTCGGTCATGGCCTGAGGCCTCCCCAGGGCCCCCGTGCCAGCTGACCTGGCACCACAGGGCACCCTCTTGGCCCCAAGCCCCCACACCTGCCCTCCCTCAGGCCCTCCCTGACCCCTGCCAGCCCTGGGCGCTTCTGCTTTGACAACAGAGACGCAGGGGAGGGTGTGACCGGCCAGGGCTGGCCGGGCTCCGCATGGGGGGGGGGGGGGGGGGGCACAGGGCAGGGGCTCAGGCCCTTCCAGGCCAGCACACCCGTCGAACCCGATCAGCGGTGGGGCCCAGGCATGCGTCTGGGATTTGCTGCGCACAACTAGGGCCACAGCCCGGGACAGGGAGCTGGGAGCGCAGCCCAGATGCAGGGGCAGGGCCCACTGTCTGCCAGTGTCTGTGATCCCAGCTGAGGGATGCCTTCTGGAAAGTTCTCTGGAGCAGAAAGAAGCCCCTGCCCAGGGCGCTCCCTGCCCCGGGCATCCTCAGATCCCACAGGGCCAGCCTTCCGACTCACTCCTGCAGGGCCGGGGTGGGCTGGCCACTGACCCCCGCTGACCCCCGCTGACCCCAACGCTTCTGACCCCGAAGCACTTCTGCAGGGACCTGCTCAGCCCGCCAGGGAGGGTCTTCTCGCCACGCCCACTTTCGTTCGCATCGCCCTGGCCCTGCCCCCCCACCCACGGCTCCCCATGTGTGCAGCCTGTGCCCCCCCAGACAGGGCAGGGAGGCCCACAGACCCGGGAGCCCCCCCCCCCCCGCTCCTGGGAGCGCTGAGCTCGACTCTGTGCAGGAAAGGCTGGCATCAGCACTTTCTTCCCCGGGGACTCCAGGTCCAGCCGGGCGGGCTGCAGGGCGGGGTGCCGGAGGCAGGGCAGGGGGCAGCCTGACTTGTGCCCCCCCATCCCCGCCCCGGCTCCAGACCCCACCACTGGCCCAGGGACACGGGGGAAAGCTGTTGCCTCAGGAGAACTCTACCAGCAAAGCTGGCAGAGCATGCCCGCGGGGAGGCCTGCGTGGGAATGCCCAGCGGTCACTGCTGGCCGGACTGTAGGGCCAGACCCGAGGGGAACTTGGGCCCGAGGAGGGGTGCTGCTCACCACCTGCCCCAGAGCCCCCCCCCCCCCACTGCTGCCTTGCACCTCCCCCTCTCACCAGCTCCTGAGCCCCCTGCCCACCTCCTCCTCGCAGAGTCTCACTGCAGTTGGCACCGGGAGCCCAGGGCTCCCCCCCCCCCCCCGCCCCACAAACACCTCCCCAGTAACGCAGACCTCAGCCAGCTGGCTCCAGAGGAAGTTCTAAGGCAGAGTCGCTGCGGGTTCTCCAGCAGGACTTAAGGCCGAGATGCCGGGGATTCTGGGGAGGGGAGCGGGCTCTGGACCTCCGCCTCCGACCTCTGAGAGCCCCTGCCCTCTGAGAACAGGAGGCTGAGGATCCAAGGCCCCCGGGGCTGACCCATCTCCCGGGAGAAACTCCAGAAGCAGGACTCTCCTTCCTAGCCCCAATCCCCAATGATCAGGCAGTCCCCACCCGCCCTGCGCCCTACCCCGGGCAGCCATCACCGCTCCCCCCCCCCCCCCAGCGATGCCTCCGCAGCCGGGACTGCCCGCCGGGCCTGGAGCGCTCTCTGCGCCCGGACCTTGTAATTATGCCCCACAGCCCGGGAAACCGCGGGGCCTCGAAGCATCTGGCTGTGGTTGCGAACTTTTGTTTCAAGATGCGCGACTATTTATAGAAGGAAAACTGGTAGGATAGTAATTTCCTAGGAGCTGGAGGAGAAATTGGCTGCGTCCCTATTAAAAGGGGGTGGGGGCGCGGCGATTTATTAGGACTGCGGCCGCGTGGAGGGAGGGGGTGGCGCAGGGAGCGGGAAGGCAGCGGCTGCCCCCTCTGGCCGCGTTAGGCGACCCCGGACGTGGCCCGCGTGTAAAGGAGGGGGAGGAGGGGGAGGGGGAGAGGGAGGGGGAGAGTGAAAGGAGGAAAGAAAGGGAGGGAGAGCTGGCTCTGAGGTTTAATCAGTAGCATCCAGCTTAAATTCCCCCAAACGGCGGTTCCATAAATCAAACTTCTTTTTAAATCGGAGGCCAGAGCATATGCGTCCCATTAGGAATCCAGCGAAGCCACCGCTGCGCCAACGCGCCCCCTCGGTTCGCTGGGCCAGGCCGGGCCTTGCCTGGAGCTGCCCGGAGCCCAGCGGGCGCTGGCCCGCCCGATGCACACGCGCGCCCACGCTCCGGGCGCTGCCCTGGCCGGAACACCACGGCGCACCTCCGCCGGCCGCACGCGCAGCGCACTGTGCGCCCCCTCGCCCCCAGGTGAGGAGTCGGCGCCCCGGCCGGGGTCAGGCCTCCGGCGCCGCAGGAAGCCGGGGGAAGCCGCAGCGACCTCCTGGGACAGCCGGGGAGCTACCTGTTGGGGTGCAGCGTGCACGTGTGTGCCAGTGTTTATGCGGGGCAGAGGGTGCGTGCGTGCGGCTCACTCAGATGTGGCTCGCGTGGATTTATATTGGGAGGGGGATCCCGCTGGTCCAGGACTCAGTGGGGACGCGCAAGGAATTTCCGCGCCGCCCCCGCACCCTCTGGCCTTGGCGCTGGGTATCCGCAGCCTGGTCTTGGGGGTCAGTCAGGCCTCTCGGAAGCCACCTTTTCTCTCACCCCAAAGGCAGAATTCACTGCCAAAACGTCCCCGCGTCCTCCATCTCCGCGCCTTGGGTCGGCCAGGCGACCCAAAGTACCCCTGCTTTTGCGCGCCGCGCACCGGGCGCCCCGCCCAGAGACCTCCCTGTCTCGTTCTCTGCCCTCCCTGCTCCACTGCCGATGGGTGGAGAAGGAGCCCCCCTCTCCCCGGCCGGCCCGCCCGCCCGACCCGCGCGCGGCCCGCGGCACTCACAGGTAGCTGCCGCTGGACAAGATGAGAAAGATCTGCGGGCAATAGAGGGAGAGCAGCGCGCCGCGCGGCGACAGCAGGAGCATGGTGGGCCGGCGCTCCTGGCGGCGCTGGGCAGGCCCCGTGGGCAGGGCGCCTGAGCCAGCGGTGGCCGGGGTCTCCACGGCCCTCCCCGAAGTAAGGCGGCGGCGGCGGCGGGCGCTAGGAGCCCTGGCGCACGGGTCCCGGCGCAGTGGCCGCCGGTGCCCCGCCGCCAGGGCCGAGCATCGCGCTGCGGCTGGAGTGCGGGGCGGGGGTGGGGCCGGCAAGGGACGGAGGGTGCTCCTCGGACGCCGTCCGGACCTCCGTCGGTTGATCGGTCGGAACCGGCTCTGTCACTCTCTCTGGCTCACGTCTCCAAGTCTCCAGAGGCACGCAGCTGCCATTGGCCGGGCCGCCCCTACATCCGCCTCCTCCGCGGGCGGGTTTTTTTAAAGGGGAGGCTGACCCGAGCTCGCGGCGGGAGCCGCCCCCAGGGCTTGCCCAAACTGCCTTGGCTGGGTCCCCTTCCCGCAACTTCAGCGAACCACACGGCTCTGGCCTGCGCCGGAGGGTGCACCTGGGGGGAGCGCCGCAGGGTAACCGCGGGGGGCGTGCGCTCCTCTCCGGGGCCGTGCTGGGCCATGTGTGCTCCGGTGTGCACGCATGTGCAGGCGTGTGCCTGTGCGTGCCCGCGGGGGCCTGGGAGCGTCGGCGAGGGTGCAGGTGTGTGCACACAGATGCGCTGTGCGAGCCGCGTCTCTGCCCGCGCGCGCCCTTGGGTTTGGTGGCGCTGGCTGTGGGTCGCCAGCACTCACCCACTACGGCCCAACGGGCCCAGCCTGGCCGGGCTCACCTGTGCACATGCGCACTGGCGTCCCCGCGGGTCGCCTCGGAGTCTCTTCCGAGAGGCTGACCGCGGAAACGCACCCCCGACAGGTGCACAGACAGAGGCCCCATCTCTGGCTTCCCCCTCCCTTCTTCCGGCCGTGATACTGTGGGGCACACTTTTCTCAGCCATCCTTCTCCCAGGGACGTTTTGTAAGGCCGGGAAACACAGGCTTTGAGCCGAGCGGGGCCGGCCGTCAGTGCTCCTCCGGCGGCCGTGCGGCCCTCCCACGGGGCAGAGGCACAGCGCAGCTAAGACGACGAGGAGAGAGAGGTGTCTGCAGTGCGGGCGCAGGTCCCGGGGCAAGCGGGTTTCTGGGCTTCCGGACCCGGTGTGGAGAAGTCCTGGCCTTCAGGAACGAGGGCTGCCTCGGCCCCTTCGCTCTCCCCCGCCCCCCCAGGCTGCCAGCCCGCTCTGCTCTCCCCGCTCCGAGGGCAGGAGGCCGGCCGGGACCCGCCGGTCTGGGAACTCCATGGCCCCTGTTCCCGGACGCAGAGCGTGCCCAGAATCCAGACGATCCTCGGGCCTGGCTCGGCCTCTCCGGGGCTGGAGCGCCGAGGCTGCTGCGTCCCCAGATGAGGGACTGTGGCTCTCCAAACCCATTTGTTTTAAAGTTGTGTAAAATCTGAGACACATCTGGTTTGGGGACCCCGACCCCCAGGGAATTGTGAGGGCTGGGTTCTCTGTTCCTGCTGGCCTGGGAGCTCCTCCCCCAGGGGCCACAGATCTGCACTGGCCGAGGGGCGTGTGTGGGGCGGGGGGCGGGGGAGGACGCTGCTCATGCAGAGGTGTGGGCTGCTGGGCTGTGATCACGGAATGTCTCCCCGACACACGGTATCTCTGACATCCTGTTGGGACTTTGGTGGCCCTGAAATCCCAGTTCCCCCTCCTTGTCTGAGGCCCCAGAATACACCGCGTGCAGCCGTGCCCTGGGCTTCTGCGGTGGCCGTGGTGCCGGGGTCGCTCACAATCAGAAAGGTCGGACCGTTGTGAACAGGTGTTTATTGCCACCCCCCAATCTCATGGCAAAGGCCCCGGGGCCTAACCTTTACAGCACCCAGTACAGGAGGCACCACCGTGACCCCACTTTCCCAACAGGGGAAGGTGGGCTGGGAGGGCCAGAGTTCACTCAGAGCCACCCAGACCTGGTCCTCGGTGCACTGGGCTGCCAGTCCAGTTAACCTTTCAGGTGGCATCTGGGCGCAGCCACCCTCTTCTCCCCGCCTTGTGCGGCCCAGATGGCTCGCACAGAAAGCAGGCCGCCTACCTCTCCCAAGATGGAGGATGGGTGGGGCTGAGGTGGTGGCCGAGGCTGACCCCCCCCCTTAGTAGATCCCATGGTGTCTCTCTGGGTTTCCTGGGTGTTTGCGGGGGCCTCATTCCTCCTCTCCCCAAGAATAAGAGTGTGCTTTAGGGGCACGACGCAGGGGTGGGGGGTGCGGAGTGCCTACTCCAGGGTCCCTTGACGGCAGCAGAGGGCAGAGCCTGGGCCGCCAGCCGGCCCTCAGAGGCACCCCCAGAAGACAGGTCCTCACGCCTGGGTGCCCAGGGCAGGGCGCTGTCCCTACGCGAACACTGGACACTCCAGGACAGCCGGAGCTGCAGCCCCTCTTACAGGGAGAACAGGGGGCTAACTGGGGGGGGGGGGGCAGTGCTGGGAGTCCAGGCTGGGCCCTGACTGTGCTCCCTTTGCTGTCTGGGAGCCGGGAGTTGGGGCTGCTTCCCCGAGTCCCCCTGCAAGCTGCTTTCCGAGGGCTCCTGCTGAGGGGGGCGGCCTGGGGACAGTGGCCTGTGGCAGAGGCCAGAGCCGGCTCCAGTCTCCGCTCTGCCACTGACTCCTGTGGACAAGTGGCTTGGCCCTGCCTTGCTGGGTACCCTAGTCCTTAAAAGGGGAAGAGAAAGGGCACTTAACTCCAGGGTCGCCAGGAGGGACAAGGCCTGGGCGCTGAGAGCCAGACTGCAGAGAGAGTCTGGTGAGGGGGTGCCCACTGCTTTGGGGGGCCCAGGAAGGGGAGCTGCAGGGGCTGCTGGAGGGCCCAGAAAGCAGTGCCTCCCCCGCTCCCCGCGGCCCCCCTCCCCCCCCCCCCAGCAGCCTTGGATGCGCGCGCTCTCACCTCCCATAAACAAACAGCCAGGGACACAGCCTACACACGGCCCACAAAAGACAGCCACCAGCAGCTGCAGGCGCGCCAGCCAGGTCTGCAGAGCTGAGGCTGGGGCAGCGGGCTTCCAGTCCTGCCCCCGCCGTCACCGGCCTCAGTTTCTCCACCAGTGAAATGGCGGAGGGGGCCATGGACGAAATCATCCTCAGGTGGAGCGTGGATCTCCGGGCGGAGGAAGCAGCGTGTCCGCCCGCGGCGCTGGCCCGGCCCTCCCTCGCGGCTGTTCTCCGGCTTTGCCCGCGGCCAGGATCCACCTACCTCCCGTCGCCGGCGGCGCACAGTAGGCGCTCAGGGAGCGGCGGGGTGCGGGGCTGTGGGTGTCCTCGGCGAGGTGCCCCTCACCCCCTTACGGTCACGCCGCCCCCCACCCCCACTCCGAGCGAGGCCGAGACAGATTCTGTCTAAAGGAGATCGCAGCTCAACAGGTAAGGACTCGGCTGGGTTCAGGAATGTGGAAATACGACTCGGAGCAGCTAGCGCGGTGAGCGCGGCGAGAGGGGGCCGGGCCGAGAGTCCCGGGAGGGCGGGGGCTCGGGGCCCGGACCGAGCCCGAGGCGGCCCGGCCGGCCGCGCAGCCCATCCCGAGCCAGCCGGACAAGTTGTCAAGGTAATTTCAACACGTCCGGGTGATGGATAGGGACGAAGGGCCGTGGCGGGTGCACCGGCCTGCGCGCCGGCGGCGGCGGAGGAGCGCGCCCCCCGCCCGCAGGGGCCTCCCCGACCGCCGCCCCCCCGCCCCGGCGCGCCCTCCAGGCGGCGAGCGAACGGCCGGGCTCAGCGCCCGGCGCAGCCCGGGGAGGGAAGGCGCGTCCCACCCCCGGGGCCTGGAGCCCAAACAGGTGAAAGTACGCGCCGGGCACGCTCACCGCTACCCGCCAGTCTGCCCGCGCCCGCCTGCGCGCCCTGCTCTCCCTCCTCCAGCCCTGAGCTGGGCGCCCCTCGGGGGGACCTGCCGCTCGAGGGGCTCGACCGCGTCTTCGCCCGGCTTGAGCGAGGGTCGGACACACGGGCCAGCCCCAGATCCTCGAGAGCCGCCCACCGCCCCATCCAGTCTCCACGTTCCCGCGGGGACACCCTGAAGGGGGGTGTCGCCGGCGGCCCGACCCCGACGGCGGCCCCTGCCCACGGTGTTACTCACCCGAGCTTCACGTAGAGGACGCCAAAGCAGAGAAACACGTAAAAAATCCACTTGCGAAAGTTTCTGTGCATGATCCAGGGAGGGGGGCTGCGCCATAGACAGCGGCGGCCGGTGGGGACGCGCGGGCGGGGCGGGGAGCGGGCAGGGGCGGGAGGCCTCGGCGGACCGCTTCAGCCGGCGCTGCGGCTGGGGCGACTGGCGACGCGCGGGCACTCGGCGCGCGCTGCCACCATGGTGAGCTCGGGTCGCCGCCGCCGCCGCCGCCGCCGCCGCTCGCGCCTGGGGGAGTGACCTAGGCTGGGGGCCGCAACCTCGGAGCACGGCCGAGCGATCGCCGGGCCCCGCGAGCGCGGACGGGGACCGGGCCCGAGCGCGGCGGCTGGGCAGGCGCTGCCTGTACTGGGCGCAGCCGCCCGGGGCCGTGCGCGCTTCGCCGAGCGCCGCGGCGGCCAATGTGTCCGCACTTGTCGGCCTCCCCAGGTGACTCGCGGTCCCGGCCAGCGAGCTGCAAGGGAGCGAGCGCGCCCCAGGTAGGAGGATCCGCCTCCCGCCCGCCCTCCGCGCTCGCAGCGCGCGCTCTCTCTCTCTCCCTCGCTCCGCGGCTCTCCCCTCCCTTTTCTCCTCCCTCCCCCGTGACACACAGACACATCCACCCCCCGGACCCCCCTCCGCAGGCCGGCGCCCTTCCGATTGTCCTACTAGAACTGGGCTGGGGGAGGGGGATTGGGTTCGCGGGGGGGGGGGGGGGCGGGGGGGGGGTGCAGCTTGGAAGAGACACCTGCGGAGGGGGTGGCTGCTCCTGCTCCTCTGCGCCCGCCGGGGCGGGCGTGGGGGGGCGGGGAATGGACAATGCGGATCGTGGTGGCCACTCGGCCTCCAGTTTCTAGCGGGGGAGGGAGAGACCACCCAGCCGTATCGCCGTTCTGGCGCGCTTCCCCTCCCCCCAGCAGTGATCCACGCCGGGTCCTCCTGGGCCACACCCTTAGCCCAGGCTGCAGCGCCTTCCCCGAAGACCTGGATCAGAGAGCCCTCCCTCCGGCACCCAGGGTCGCCTCCACCTGCCAGCTCAGCGTGGGGACTGGGGAGGGACGGGCAGGCAGGCCCCGCCAGATGCAGGGGGCGGCTCAGCTGACCTGCTGAAGCCCCGCGCCTAAGCGCCCCGGTAGACACGGATTGGAGGATGCTGAGGGCTCTTTCCGGATTCTGGGCGAAGTGTCTGGACCTCGAGGGTTCCCTGCCTCCCTCCCACCCCCGCCCCCACCCCGGGCCCCGGCCCCTGCCTTGGTGGGGTCGGTCCCCTGTGCAGGGTCGGGCTCAGAGTTCACGTTCAGCGCCCGGAGCGCGAGGTCGCTGGACCGAGGCGCCTCACACACCTGGAGCGCTCTGGCTCGGCTCCGTCTGCAGTGAGTGGCCGCCAAGGGCCCCACAGACCCTGCTTCCCTGGAGCCCTGTCGGGTCCGAGGGGGCCGGACGAGCCGGCGCCTATGCACGGTCCTGGCTAGGCCCTCTCCGGCTGCCCGGGGTTCTTGGCCCTTTGGGGCTGCACCTCTCAGGGGAGTGGGTGGAACTGGGGAGACCCTAGTCCTGGAAGACCAGCAGGGGCCCTGGAAGTATGAGGGTCAGGCAGGGATGTTGCTGCCAGTCACCCTTGGGCCCACCGAGCCAAACTCAGGGGACCTGGAGCTCAGAGCCTACCTCCCCACCCCGCCCCCACTGCCCCGCTGGACCCCCTGCCTCTGATCCCCTCTTAATCTTTTCAACCCCCTGAACCTTTGCCATAACCCGGGCGCGGGCCTTTCCTTGGCCCCTCGCTCAGAGCTGGGGGCGCGGTGGCTGTGGCGCTGTGCGGCGTGGGGCGGATGGGCGGTGTTCCCAGATGCAGGGGACACTGGAGATCATCACAGGCAGGGAGATTGGGGCGCAGAGAGAAGTGAAATGACAACAGCAGCCTCATCTCCGAGTGTCCCCTGCGCCCCAGCGCCCGGGGTTCCGCGACGTAAAGCTGAACTCTGGCAGCCGGCGGGTCAGGGCTGAGCCCTCGCAGCCAGGGCTGGAGCCCGCCGTGGGGGTGGGGAGCCTCCGCCGGAGCCCGGGCCGCGGGCCGATGCTGCCACCTGGCGGCGCGCCGCGAGGGCTCAGGTGCAAGGCTGCGGGCGCGCCGAGGGTGGGGGTGGCGAGCCACCGGGCCACGCCGGCTCTGGGGGCTGCGGGGAGGGCGGTGTCCCCACCCCGGCACCCCGTCCGCCGGCCACCCCGCACCCCACCGCCATCGTCTTCAGCCTCGCCGCCCATTCCTGGGGCGAATCTTCAGGAGCGGTGCGTGTGAGGCGGGGCTTAAATAACTGTGACCGCAGTGGCGACCTGCCTCCACCTCCGGCTGGGACGCAGGGACCCGCATCACCCACCCGTCCCCTGCGGCCAGGCTGTGAGAGGGTTGGGGCCAGAGGACGAGAGGCCTGCAGTCTGCGGGCGGGATCGCCTGGGTTCGTTCCCTGACTCGCCTGCCGCTCGGGGCCACTCTCCCGGGACGCGGTTGCACAGCGTCCTGCTGCCCCCTGCCGGCCGCGGGAGGGAACCGCAAGTCAGAGAAAGGTCTGGGGTGTCCCGCGCCAGGTTCAAGGACAGCTCCTGCGAACTCTGGCCCCCCTCACCAGGTTCATTTTCCCAGAGGCGTCTGACACATGCGCACGCACACGCATGCACACCCCCTGTGTGTGCACGAGTGCACACGTGCGTGTGTGCATGTGTGAATGCACGTGCATACTCGCACTCACACATGCATGAGCACGCACACCTGCAGGGAGCAGAAGCCGCTGCCTGGGGCCGGAAGGGTGGCCCTGCCGGGTTCTCCGCAGCCTGGGTTCCCCACCTGCCCTTCCTCCAGAATGGGACCGCAGCCCCCGTCTCCCTGAACAGGGCACAGCTGGGCCCTGGCTCCAAGGGTCCGGCATGTGCTGGAGGTGGGGGAGAGGTCGGGTGGGAGGGAGTGGGGCACCCTTCTGCCGTGGGCGGGGCTCTGGTTCCCACTCAAGGTGGAGGCCAGCCCATGCCCGAAGGGTAGAAGTGTCCAGGGTCAGGGCACCCGAGGGGCCACCTTTGGGCTCAGTGCGGCTGGCTCAGCAGGGCCCAGCCAATTCCTGCCTGTGGGACCTCAGAGCTTTCTGTGTCTGCAGCGGGGGGCTCCCCAGCTCCCCGCGGGGGTGACAGTGGCACCCACACTGCCTGGGGACGCGGCCCCATCGCACTCACTCGTCCTCTCCTCGCCAGCGTCCTTGTCTCTCCTCCCGTCACTCGCACCCATCGGGCTAGTTCCTGCCCCAGGGCCTTTGCACATACCGTCCCTTCGAGAGCAGGGCTGTGCCCCTGGTTCCGTGTGGCCCCAGCTCAAATGTCCCACATCAGAAGGGCCCTCACACCGCCCCCCCCGGCCAACACCCGTGCACCGGTGTTCTCTACTGTGATGGTTCGCTGTGCCCCCTGTGACCCCAGGGCAATGTGTCCTTGCTTGTTTCCTGCCTGTCACCAGTCTCTAAGCTCCGTGGGGACCCTCATGTCCCCTTCGGTTCCTGCTCTGGCCCCAGGGTAAGATCGAATCTGGCACTTAGTAAGTGCTCAGTAAGCAGTTGTTGAATGGAGGAATGGCCTTCCCGGAGACAGCTAGCATCCGTGACCTGCAGCGCGGCAGACCACTGAGACCAGGGACCTGACTGCGGCTCCTTTGGACCTTGAGTTTGACCCCTGCTGCCCTCCCAGTGTCAGTACACCCGATTCCCGCTGCCCTTCTCCTGCATCGTTCTTGCTGCTTGTCACTGGTGTCATTGACGGTCACTTCCTGTGCCCCCCAAATCCCACTCAGGCTATACTGGCCGTGTATGGAGCTCTACCCCCCCACCCCGAGATAAGGAGCACATGGTTGTCCAGCGGGCCTCACACAGCTTTGTGAGGGGAGGCTGCGAGGCCCCTGGCTCCGGCAGGGACCAGGAGGCAGAGTGGGGAGCTGGGCCGAAGCCACGCAGCCGGCCCATCGGGCCCAGCCTGGGCTTCTCCCAGCAGCGCAAGCGGGCTCCAGGGAGGCGGGGCCTGCGCCAGGTCGGTGGGGTCCCTGAGTGTGGGGAGAGGCCAGGGGACAAGGGCTGGCCCAGGGCGAGCCCCCCCCCCGGGGGGTGAGGCACCTGAGGGGGGGCCTGACAAGGAAGGGCGTTGGGAATCGAACTCTAAATGGCCCCCGGAGGTGCCCTGCGCTGATCTCAGGGGCTGGGACTGTGGTGATGGAATGTCCATGATTATGCCGTGTTACGTGACAACAGGTGGGATCCGGTGGCTGAGCAGCTGACTTTGAATTCCCCCAGAGAGGGTTCACGGGTGGGCCTGGCCCGATCCCACGGGCCTTTGACAGGAGAGTTTCCCCGGCTGGCGGCAGTGGGGAGGGCCCAGAGGTGTGAAGCGCAGGGCGGCCTGGAAGGTGGAGGGCACCTGTGGTGAGGGGCCCCTATGGTGAGGGGCCCAGGCGGCGCCCTGCAGCTGAGAGCCAGCGAGGAAAGGGGGACCCCGGTTCCACAACCTCGAGGACCGACTTCCGCCCCAACTGGCCTGGGCTCTCCAGGGGCTCCAGGTGGGCGCCGGCCCTGTCTCCACCTGGGGCCCACCTCTGAGGGTCCAGCTCCAGGACGCGCTGGACGTCCGATGCACAGGGCGGGGGTGTGGCGAGCGGAGGTGGCTCTGAGCTGTGAGGGGCAATGCCCCCCGTGGCGATACGAAACAAACGCAGCAGGATTTGAACACGCAGACTTCGGGGCTCTGCGCGGTCGTGGGGCAGAAAGGGGAGACCAGGGAGGGGCCGAGTCTCCGGCGGCCTGGGGAGCACGGACCTGGGGAGCCATGGACGACGAGGGGGAGACGGGGCTACCACAGGGGACCTGGGTGGGGTGTCCCAAGCCTGCCTGACCCGCTGACTCCGAGGGTCTTCCCAAAGTGGCCAGGGGAGAGACCCGAGAGCGTGCTCGGTAAACGCCCCGCCGGCTCCGGGGCCAGCACGTGGGGACACGCCTCTTTTGGACGGGTGCTCTGGTGGCCGGACGTTCCGAGTCCACCTCCCAGAGCGTCTTCACACTCGAGGTTTCCCCCGCCCCCGGGGCTTCCCGGCCTGTCCCTGGAGGACGCGCCGCCCCCGGGGAGGGGCGGCCTGGCATGAGGGGCGGGGCATCCTCCCAGGAGACGCAGCCGGAGCCACGCCCACCTGGGAGCAAAGGCTGTGGGAGACCAGGGAGTTCCCGGGGAACCGAGACAGAGCCTCCTGGGGAGCCCTCCAGGCCGCCGACTGCAGCCTCAGCCTCCCCCGGAGAGGGGCAGACAGACCCTGGCCCTGCGGGGGGAGGGGGGAGCCCCGCGGGGCAGCTCCCAGAGCCTGACAGGGTTCCCTAGGGTGTCGTGGGGGCGGGGCGGGGGGGGGGGCCCCCCGAGGACCAGGAGTGAGCTAGAGCCAGCGTTGGTGCTCCAGGGATAAAATGCACAGGCTTCCCTCTGGCCTCTGACCTCTGACCTGCACAAGGTCACAAATCCAGGAGGGGAAGTATGTGACGGAGGCTCAGGGCCACCTTGTGAGTGAACTTGCTGTTTGGCCCAAAGGTGCCAGGGGCTGGGCCGGCCCCTGGGGAGGGAAGGATGGCCCGTGGTCGCCGGGTGACGGGGCTGCCATCTTGCGGTGCTCAGACGCAGGTGGGTGCCATCGCCCCCATTGTCGCTGCTGGGACGGCAGAGGAGTGGAGGGGAGCCCAGCACCCGCTGTGGGTGGAAGTGTCTCGGGAGACAGAAGCCCACCCCGGCTGTGTCGTGCCGATCCACCGAGATGCCGGCCACGGCGGCGGGCGCGGCCGACCCTGGCCACGGCAGACCTCCTCTGAGTGGCGGGGGTGGGGGGCTCGTGCCCACAGAGGGAGGCGGCCCCTGGAGCCAGAGAACAACGACTCAGTCTCGGCGTGGGGAGGCTGGGGAGCAGCCCCCGCCCAGGCTGCCATGAGCTTCTCCCACCGCCCGCGGACGCACCCCCTGGAGTGAAAGGAGAGCCTCGCTCAGAGCACGAGGCTCACTGTGCCTCTTCCCCGCCACCCGCTTCCTCGCCCACCTGGCAGGTGATCTTCCTCCAGGGAGTCGGGGTCCTGCCCCGCCCTGAAGGGCAGGAGCGTGAGCATTGGTGGGGCCGCCAGCCTGCGTGCGGCCCACAGTGCTGTCCTGCCTCTGCCTCCCAACCCCCCGCTCTTCCCCGCCTGGAGGTCCTCTCCCTCTCCTCTCCTCTGCCACGCACACCTCGACTCCGACTGCGGACCCCCCGAGCCTTCAGGCTGGCCCAGCCACCAAGGACGCTGAAAGTCAGACCCAGGCCTTGGAACTCGCCCTTCTAGGCAGGGGCGGATGCCACGCCTGGGGCCACCCGGCTGGGCTGCAGCCTCGCCAGGGCTGGTGGCACCAGGGGAACTCGGGGCCGGGGCCGGGCAGTCCCCGTGCTGGGCCCTGGGACGTGTGTGGCCTCCACCCACGAGATGCGGGTAACACGTGACAACCCCAAGCGTCCCCAGATGTGGCCTGATGTCCCCCGGGGGCAGAACTGGCAGCATGAGCAGCACAGGTCTGGGCTGGGAGGCCAGGACCTCGGGCCACGCGGCAGGCGGGCTCGGCCCCCGCTCTCACTAGCCTGTCCCCAGGCCCCAGGCTGTGGCCTGGTCTGCCAGCTCCGTTGGGGTCTCGGGCACAGCAGTCTCCTTTTCTACCTGTGGCGCAGCATCCCCGTCGCTCTGCCTGCACCCCACTGACACCGCTGCCGCCCACGACCCACCGCCACCGGCCGGGTCTGTGGCCACGCCCTGCCGCACGGGGACTGAGAACCCTGGGCGCAGGCTGGGCCGGTGGCCGCGAACAGCTTCCAGCTCGCAGGACAGGTGGGCACATGGACCCTGACCGGGGAGCGGGGACGGTGGCTCCTGGAGGAGGACTGGCAGCTCCTTGCATCCCTTTAGACCCCAGTCCCCATCCCCCCTGCACCCCCACTGCCTGACACCCTCCCACACCTTCGTCACCCTGGTACGGGCCCCTCTAGAGCTTCAGTTCCACGGCTGCTGGTCTGGAGGGGTGGCCCTGGCCCCTTAGCTCAGTCGGGAGCCCACGCTCCCGGGGTCACCGCCCAGGTGTGCCACTCGGGGGGCACACAGGCTCCCGTGTGGACCGTGCCTCTGACTCTCACACAGGCTGCTGTTTTCTCTTCCTGAAGTGTTCTTCTCCATGCGCTGGTTCTGATTAGGGTTGGCCGTATTTACAGTAAAACTCAGAATAGTGGGTGTTAAATAAGATTCCCGTGTGTATTTCTCTTTCCCCTGAGGGGTGTCTAACTATAGATAAACCAGGGCCGATAGAAAGGCCACGAATGCCATCCGTGACCACCCAGCTCACTGCTCTGCTTTCCAGGACGTGTGTCTCTTCACCTCAGAGTTCAAGGTGGCTGCCCGTGGTGTGTCATCACGCCCGCTTCCCAGGCTGCTGGGTGGAAGAAGGACCAAATAAAAGCATGCCTCTCCCCGCTCCTGGACACCCCCACTTAATCCTCATTGGCCAGAACTGGGTCGCATGGCCTCATCTAGCTGCAAGGGATGCTGGAAAACGGACTCTGTTGACCGAGCAGTACCATACCCAGCTAAAATTGGAGAGCTCTGTCTCAAAGGCAGGTGAGGAGGTGGATATCGGGGCATTCCATCACCCGCTTCTCCCCACCCCATGGTCTGCTCAGGTGTCCCCGCCCTAGATCCCCCCAGCCCGTGGGCAACTGATTGCTTAGACCTCTTCCCTGGGGTCTCGGCTGGACCCCGGGCTGCAGGGATGAAGGCAGACACTCCCCACTCCCAGCGGCCAGCCAGCCCCGTGCGTAGAGCGTGCTGAGTAAGACCCCTCCGGGCAGAGCTGACGCAGGGCCCGGGCGGCGCAGGGGAGAGGGCGGTTATGTAAGCCAGTGCTTTCACTTTCTCCTCGCGGCTCCGCCCTGCGTTTAGCTTCATGCGTTTCTCACGCCCCGTAAGCCAAGTGTGTGCTTTAGCAAACACGGCTGAGTCATGCGCTCTCCCGCCTCCCCGGGAGTGGCTGGCCGGGAGCAGGAGGGGGGGAAGCTCATTTCTGAGCCAGGTACACGGTCTTAAGAACTTGGATTAACTGTCTGAAATGTAATTGCATCTGTGGCTCTAATCCTATTGGCCCCAGACCAGTCTCCTAAAAGTAGTGGGGTGTTTGTTCTTTGTCTGGGACACCAAGGCCCGTGAGCCCAGGGCTGACAGTGACGATGGCAAGGCCTGGGAAGCTGCATTCTGACCCCACACCCACGCGACTCATGAACAACAAAGACTGACTCCGGGTCAAGGTGCCCGCTGCGAGCCCCCTGCTATAAGGGTGGGAAGCCGGCGGCTCAGAGCGGAAGGCCTGCCAGGGTCACCCCGTGGCCGGGCAAGGATCGGCAGCCAAGCATGCCGGCCCCAGCTTCCAGGGGCATCCCTCCGGGTTCCTGCCCTGAACCCCCTTCCATAGCTATAGCAACCATCCCCGCACCTGATGCATGGCCTTCAGTGCCCACTCTGGCCATGGAGACTTCCTCACCTGCAGCCACGCCCCAGTGCAGGGCCCTGGGGAGCTGGGCTGAGTGACGGGGACTCCTCAGGACCCCCCCCACGCGGCTCCTCATCTGGGCCTGAGGCACACTGGCCGCCAGGGGGCAGCCGCCACATGTCAGGGCAGGCTCCAGTCCTGGCCCAGAAAATGCCTCTGTGGGACCCCCACTCGGGGCCTCAGTTTGCTCAGCTGTGAAATGGGAGGTTGTTGGCCACGCTGAGGCCTTGGCCAGCCCTGGTGAGGGGGCCCCTCCTCTGGGCAGCACCCCCTGGTGGGCAGGGAAGGAGTAGGGGACCGAGTGAATGGAGGAGGTGCTGGGCTCACCTTGGCCCTGGGGGGGCACCCCTTGGCCACCCCTTCACACCAGGTTCAATGCGGGGGAACACAGGCTAGTTGGACCAGGGCGCCCAAGGGAGTAGGGGACTCCAGGCCCTCAGCGCTGGTTTGAGCCGGTCTCTTCTCATGCTCCCTGCGGGACTCCTCAATCCTTTCCTCCCCAGGGACCTCAGCTTGGGGGTGAGGGGTGGCACTGGGAGGTGTAAGAAGACCCTGTCCCTCACCGTGTGCTGGGGTGGGGGGGGCGGCTCCACAGGAGCGGTCCCAGCTGGCTCCTGAGGGGGTTCTCCTGGAGGACCTGGGGACAGGACTGTTGAGTATCATGATGGCTCTGTGACTCTGAGCCTCAGTTTCCCCCCTGGTGAAGCTCCGGCCTCCTCCTTCATTGCCGGAAGTGTGACACCCTAGCTAGGGCCTGGCATGCACTCGGTGCCGGCCAGTGACCACTGCAAATGCTAGGACATTTCTGGGTGCTTGTAACAGCTCCGCACGAGGACCCCCCCCCCAGAGGAGCTGTGTCTGAGGGGGGCAGCCGGTGGCACGGGGGGAGGGGGGCGGGGGGGGTCAGCCAGGCCTGCCCTCCTCCTCCAGGCAGGCAGCTGGGCCCCGTGTGGAGGGACAAGGTGGATGCGGAAGGCAGGGCCTGGCCTCTGGGAGAGTGGGTCCTGCTGACACACTCCGCCCCCTGCCCTCTGCCCCGCCCCCACGGGGGGAGGGGAGCATGGCCGCGTCCGAACACCCACTGCGTTTCAGTCCTGCATTCTTCAGGCCGCCGGAGCCACTCCTGGTCCTCTCCGAGCCCCAGCCCTCCCCGCCCGCTGGGCGAGGAGAGAACAGGATGCGAAGGTGCCAGCTCGGGAGGCCAAGCTCCACCCCCGCCCCCTTCCTTCCCTCCCTTTGTGTGCGGGGCGGGGCTTCCACAGCCTTCTCCCCAGGCGCTGCCCACGACGTGGGAAAGGCTTCGGGGCTGGAAATCGGCCCGGCGCAAACGAGCGAGCCGCACACAGGCGCACTAGCCGCTGCCCTGGCGGGGGAAGCCGGTGCCCTCTCAGCGCTGCGCCGGAGGAAACTGAGCCTGACCCCGGAGCTCTAAACACGGGAGGGGGCCCGCCCGCCCGCTGAGCGCCGGAAGGGAATGTCTTTGAATTGTGTGGGCTCTCGTCCTGCCTAGGAGGACCCCTGGGCTGCTGTCCCGGGGTGTTGCAGAGCGCCCTGCCCCCCGCCCGAGACAGAAAGTTCCAGCCTCTAATCACGTGGTTGGCTCTTCCGGTGGCCAACCCCCACCCTCTGGTGCTTTCCAAGTCACCCCATTAACATGACAGAAGACACTTCAGCTTTCTCAGCAGTTAGGAAATTCCAAGGCTGTAAGAGCTCCGTGCCAGAGGCCAGGACAAAGACCAAATATGTTTCTTACGATAAATCACACAGTCACCGCCTCCCCGCCCGCCCCGCCGTCCAGGCTGGGGCCTCTGTCGGTGTGGTGGAGGGGAGAGGTCAGTATCGGGGTTGGGCCAGGCAGGAGAGTGGGGGAGGCCTGGTCCCTCCACCCCGCCCTGCCCCCCACCTTGTCCAGCTTGCAGGCCACGTGGGGCCCTGGCCCCCGCTGGAAGCGGACAGGGCCCACGAAGGATGGCTGCAGCCTGCAGGGGCGGGGGAGGGGGGCGCAGAAACGGGAGGGAGGAAGTAAAGCCCTGAGGGATGAAGACCCAGAGGCTGTTCTGGGGTGAGGAGCTGGGGGGGAGGGTACCTCCCTTCAGGGCCTTACAATCCCAGCCGCACTGTGGAGAGAGCAACAACGCTCACTCCTGAGAAATCAGAGGTCCGATGTGCTCCTCACCCCACGCACCCCACTCCGTGGGCAGGTCTCAGTCCCTAGGCAGCCCCTGGCCTCTGGCCCTTGACCTTGGGGGCCTGCCTGTCCAGTTCCCAGCTCCTTCTCTGAGTCCTGGAAAACTCCCAGTGAAACCACCAGAGGGCGCTCGGCTGCCAGGAAAGATGTGGCCTTGGGACCTGGCGAGTGTCAGGAAGGACGCTGGAGGGACAGACACTGAGCCCCGTGTAACCCTGATCCCCTCACCTCTGCGTGCCTGGGGGGCTGCACGGAGGACATGGAGAGGACAGGGGACGTGGCTGGCCACTGCATGCGGAGGGGCTGGGCCGGACGGGCAGGAGCAGGGTCCCGAGGTGCCGAGTCGGGAATGCACACATGGACCACCTCTTTGAGTCCGCCCACCCACGGGTGGCCACCGTGACAGTGCTGCTGGGAACGTGGGTCAGGTCCCCGCTGGGGTCCCCACTGTCAGTTCTGGGACACATGCACCGTGGTGGGGGAGGGGAATGCAGGGCCACAGGCTGTGTTTCGCTCCCCCAGGCACCTCCGCTGCCATTCCCACCCCAGGTTCCCGACCCCACCTCCTCCCTTGCTGTGCTCCGGTGTGGGTGATCGCTGCCCGCCGCCGTGGGCCTTCTCGTTTTAGCCTCCTGGGGGGTGGGAGGCGCATCTCCTCGTCCTGAATAATACCATGAGCTCACAGTCGGGGGCCAACCTAAACCCCGAGTGGTCGGCGCGGCCCTGGCGGTGGCCCTAGGAGACACCGGTACTCCAGGGAGTACTCCAGGGAGCAGCGGGCTGGCGGGCAGGGCCGGGGTGCGGTTCCCATGCTCGGGGCCGGGGACACCTGGGGGTGAGTGTGTGGACCTGATGGTGGCCGGACTGCGGGAAGGTAGGGGTGTGAGCTTCCCACAGACCCACACCCTCATGTTCGTGCACATACATGACACACACAGACACAGGTGTGCACATAGAGAGAGAGACAGGCATGAACATTCACGTGCACACACCACACCGACACACGCATGTGCACAGACACCCCCACCCCCTCTGGCTCTGAGGACCGGGGTCAGGGGTGCATCGCAGCCCACTCAGCACTGTGTCAGCCAACGAGGGTTTTTTTACAGCCGGCTGTGCGCCAGGTTCTGCACTACGAGGTGTTGGAGGTACCGAGATAAGGAAAAAATTTAACAACTTCCCCCTGAAGAGCAAGCAAGGGAGCGGAGCGCAGCAGGAGAGACAGGCCCAGTGCGAGGCGGACAACCCTCCCCACCCCACCCCGGTGCTGGGCCGGGAGGTCACAGGTGCCGCAGAGCAGCAGACAGATCCCGGGGGCTTCCTGGAGGCGGCGGCAGGGAGAAGCTGGGGGCAGCGTGCGTGGCCGGCACAGGGTGTGGGCCACGAGAGGCACCAGGTGTGACGCCTGCGCAGAGAGGAGGCCAAGGGGCTGGGCTGGGGGCCTGGGTGAGTGCCGAGGGCCGAGGAGGGCAGTGGCCAGGGGGCAGGCCCTGAGGCCGGGAAGCAGGGAGGGGGCGGTCTGCCCACAGCACAGGCCCAGGGCTGGTGCTTGGCCAGCCAGGCCCAGGGGGGCGGCCCCACGCCGTGGGCCTCTGTCCTCTGTGTGGGCGTGTCGGCCCGGCCCCCCCCATGGGCTCAGCGGGCACCTTGTCTTCCACAGGCCGGCCCTGGGGTCGCTGCAGGAGGGGCTGTCAGCGCTTTAGCCGCCAGTGGCCATCCCTGGAGCGCCTGGCTCCAGCCCCCAGCCACGTGGGGAGTATGGGGGGTCTGTGGTGAGGTGTGGACAGCCTCCAGGCCACTCTGCAGGGAGCTCATCCGCTCCCTCGGCCCAGGCTGGGACGCGCATGGGCTCCCGCAGTGACCTGCCCTCCCAGGGTTCTCCGGGGCAGGGGCCTGGCCAGCAGGCGGCTCTCTGGCCCACGGCGTGTGAGGAAACGTGGGTGGCCGAGGGCTGGGCCCTGAGAGCTGAGTCCCACGGGGCGGAGGGCAGGTGGCGTGGGGAAGGGCTGGACAGGGGAGGCTGGAGGAGGTGACGAGGGGAACCCCATTGTCACTGGACACAGCAGGGGCCCAGACAGGCAGGTCCCAGCGTGTGCTGGGGGGACAGCAGCGCACAGCGGCGCTGGACAGGGAGGCGCCTGCTGCCAGGCCCTGGAGGAGGCCCTGGGGGAGGCCCTGGGGGACGCACTTGGGGGCGCACAGGGGCAGAGGAGACGCCAAGGTCAGTGACGCACAAGGCAGGGGGTGGGCTGCAGGAGAGGCACCGGCGCAGGCTGAGATTTTCCCAAGCCCCCCACTCCGCACCCCGCCAAGCAGGGTCCTTGGGCCCCTCATTATTTTAAGGCTGCAAGTACGTTAATGAGTTTGACTCCGCTGGGGGAGAACGAGGCGTCCCCAGTCCCAGCGCCGGCGGCGGGTTCACTCCAGGACACGCCGTCTTCCTGTGTGGCTGGGATGGAGGGGGGTCTGGCCCGGGGCCACCCCTCCCGCCCGCCCATTGTCCGCCCTGCAGCCGGAAGCGGCTCCTGCCCGGGCGGGCGGGGTGTGAGGAAGGAACCACGGCCCCAAGGCCGAGGCGCCGAGGCCGCCCGGGTGGCACAGCCCACCACTGGCCTGGACTTCAGGACTCGGGAGGACCCCCAGCCCAGGTTCCCAGGGCTGCCCAGAATGGCAGGCAAGGAGGCTGGCTGGGGCCCAGGCGGCCCAGGCTGCCCGCACAGCCTCCCAGGCCAGGGTCCCACCCCTGTCCTTCCAGCCCCCAACACCCCTCAAGACCCCTCAGTCACCCAGCGGGGGTGTGGGTGGGGTGGCCAGCCCTCCGTGGCCCCTGCTGCCAACAGCAGCTGCCTCCCAGCCAGGACCCAAGGCCGAAGGGAGAAGAGCGGAGACCCAGCTGACCAGGGAAATGGCCCCAGGCCTGGGTGGCGCCTTCCCACAGACAACCAGCCCTCACACCAGGCTGCGGGGCTCAGCCCTGGCCCTGGGGCTGGCATTGGGGTGGGGGAGGGGATGAGTCCCTGCGGCTCCCGCCCAGCCTCAGGGTCACCGAGCGTCCCCCCCCACCTCCAGCAGCCCTGAGGAACCGCGGCTGCGTGGGGCTCAGGGACATGGGCCTCACTTGGTCACAGCTGCCTTGGTGCCCGGGCTTCCGGCTCTGGCAGGCCCTGGCCAGCCACCCAGGGTTCCCGTCCTCCAGGGGCATCCGACTCCGACAGCTTCCCCACGCAGGGCCGGGCCCAGGGCACCATCCGTGCGGCCAGGTGTCCTCCAGGGCCCTCCTTCCAGCTGCCCACACCTGTGTCCTTTTATAAAACGTTCCTCAGGTGACCCCGGCGAGGGTGCCGTCTGCCCCCTGCACCCAGGGGCCTGGCCCCACA
Organism: Phyllostomus discolor; assembly: GCF_004126475.2. Lineage (NCBI taxonomy): Eukaryota > Metazoa > Chordata > Mammalia > Chiroptera > Phyllostomidae > Phyllostomus > Phyllostomus discolor. Next base: position 215,173,306 of record NC_040904.2, read on the forward strand.
CGGAAGCACAGGGACCAGGATGTGTGCCCTGTCCCCACGGGGCCCAGCCCTCCGCTGCACGGCTTCCCCGGAAGCCCCCACAAAGGAGCCCCCCTGGAGGGAGTCGCCGCCCGTGTGGGGACGGGGCAGTGACCCCAGGAAGCACGGGCCCCAGCGGGGGCGCTGGCGCCAGCTCCAACAGCTGAGTAAACAGTCGGCCGGTTCTCGGGCCCCCCGCAGCCTGGCCTCCCTGCTTGGGGGCTGCCGGGGGTGAGAGGGGGGCCTCGTGGGGGTGGCAGCAGCCCCTCCCGGTGGGCCCCGGGCAGGGGCCCCTTCTGGTGGACAGCATGGGGGGGAGGGGGAGGGCTCGGCTGCCCCCGGACGGGACACTGGGACCCAGCAGAGAGCGTCACGGGCTCAGCTCCGCCACTTTGCCGGGGACCTTCTGAGCAGGCCTGTGCCACCCTGGGGCGGGGGGGGGGGGGGGGGGGGGGGGGGGACGGAAACACTGAGTGTGGTCAGCAGACAAGGTCATGGGTGTGGTGTGGAAGGCAGTGGGACTGGGGGTGGGGACCAGGCTGCAAAGCCTTGAAGGCCGTGCTGAGGCCCTGACCGGTCCCCAAGGGCGAGGAGCCGTGGCCGGGCCGGCGCAGGGCCCACCAGGCATGTTAGCAGAACAGCTCCGGCGGCCCCCGGTGGGAGGAGGGGCCGGGGGAGGCGGTGCAGCCTGGGCCTGGGGGGCGGCCTGAGCTGCGTTTCGGAAGGCGGGGTGCACAGAGCGCTGGCCGGTGCCGTGTGGCCTCGCCCCCAGTTCCGGCTGAGCCAGACCGAGTGGGCAGTGTCATCCTCGCTGTCCTGTCGCCTCCTGCCCTGGAACTCGGGGACCCCGCTTCCCAGGGCCCACCCACGGGGTTCCGTCAGGAGAACGTGCCCCTGAGGAGCCCTGGCTGTCCCCTTGGGGGGATTAGTTTCAATGTAACCCCCCAGAAAGTTACGTCTCGGCTTTCCTCACGGCATCGGGCAGGGCAGGGCCCCGGCCTCGTGCTGGAGGCGCTCCCGCCCCGTCCCGGTGTGGACTGCAACCGAAGACCCGGGGAGCAGAGTGACAGGGGCCAGGGGCCTGTCTGGGCCCGGCCCCGTGGGGGCAAAGCTCCCTTGGCCCAGCCCGTGGGGGCGTCGTGGCCATCTGAGGAGGAGACACACGGACGGCCTTTCTGCTGTCGGCCTGAAGGCCACTCACGGTGCAAGCTCGGACCTTCCGGAGCCTGCCCCCCGCACGTGGCGATGGGCTTCACCCCTGCGCCCTCTGCCCGTGACGATACCACCTCCTCGGGGCCGAGCCCCGTGTGCCCAGCGATGAGTCCCTCTGTCCAGCCCCCGGCTGCCCGGGGCACGGACGCCAGGCTGGGAGACCCCGAGAGCAGGGGGTTGAGAGCAGGGCTGCACCCTGTCTCCTCCGAGCCCCGGCCCTGGCCCTTCGCTCAGAAGCAACCGCACGGCCTGGGACCTGCTCCGCGTGGCCGGGGCACCCGACACCCCAGCGGTGCCCGTGTGCTCGGTCACGGCACCCTGCCCAGGGCTGTGGGCCGTGGACTGGACTTTGCCCCATGGCCTCCCCTGCACCCGGGGCCCAGCCTCAAGAACTGGCCCCCCTCCTCCCCAGTTTTCCTCAAGTGGGTCCCCACCCCACCCCCAAAAATAGGGAGCCCCCCGTCGTCTCCTCACCTCCCAAGGCCTCCAGCCCCAGGGGTCTGCTGATGGGGGTGGGGGCACTGTTCCACCTGAGCTGTCTGACCGCAGGTGAGCCCCCTACCAGCCTCCCTGAAAGGCCACCCATCTGGCCCACTGCCCCTCCAACCAGCCACGACGGCCCTGCCAATGGGCGGACCAGAAAACCCAGGGAAAGGACGCAGGCGATGCTCATCCCGGGTTCCTAGGGACCTTGTGGATGCCCCTGTGTGTGGGTGCCCCGGCCCCAGGGGCGGGTGCCCGGGGTTTTACAGGTTGGGTCGCCATGTGTCACTGCAGCCACCAGGGGGCAGCAGAGGGGAGCGGTTCTGCCTGGGAGCCCGCGTCTCTCCCTCCCAGAGCCCTGCTTTTGTGCAGGAAAAGCGGGGGGAGCGGGAAGGTGGCTGGGGGAGGCGGCCCTGCGAGGTCACTCGGGGCCGGCGGAGGAGTCTGGGCTCGGATCCGGGCCCTGCGCTAACTCCCCCACGACTCGGGCCTGCCCGCCCCCGGAGCACGGGCGCTGCACTGCGGTCCCTGGGTCTTTTCCAGCGTGGACGAAGGGCGGCTGAGAGAGGCTTCCCCCACACAGCTGCAGCCTTGGCCCGCAGGCCAGGGGCTCCTGGCGTCCGGCGCAGGCCCGCCCCCGCCCCTGCGCCTCCCGCCCGCAGATGGGGAAGTTGAGGCCCCGCCAGGAGCAGGGCTTGGCCTGCGTCCCACCGCAAATTCGAGGCAGGGGCCGGATGGGCTGGGCCTGCAGGCCCCGAGGCCTGCTCTGCTCCCTTTGCCCCCGGTGTCCCCCCAAGTTCTACCGTGAGCAGGGGTCCTGCTGGGCCCGTCCCGGGGAGGTGACCCTCCTGCAGCTCTCAGGGCCCCACACTGCCCCATGGCCGAGCTGCCCACCCCAGCCCTCCCTCCAGTTCTGTGTCTGTCCGTCCTTCCACCCAGGCAGTCCGGAGCTGCAGGGCCCTGCCAGTCGCCGTGGCCCTACAGGGCCTGGCAGGCGGTGGGAGAGCGAGGGCAGGGAGGTGAGTCACCCTCGGGATGCTTCCCTCGGAGTTCCTGGCTCTCGCCCGCTTCCCTGGGCAGGTCCCTCCTGCAGGGGAGCCTGGCCGGGAGCCCGGGGAGGGAGGAGGTGCGGGACTTTCCGGGATTGGTGTGGGGCCAGGAGGGGGCCTGCAGGACCCTGGGGTGCACAGCCTGCAGACACCTCCCCCCCGCCAGGGCACAGGACTGTGCCAGTGCCCCGAACCCTCTCTCTGTGGCTGGAAGAGACTCATGTTCCAGGGATACGGAGCTTGGTGGGTCGCAGCACACGCCGGCGTGGCTCGGGACCCGTGCAGGTCCAGGGCTGCCCTGGCCCCCGGGAGTCCCCATGCCTGCTGACCCTGGGTGCAGCACGCCCCGCTCTGGGCCCTGTCTTTGTGGGGCCTGAGGGTCAGTGTGATGCATAACTGTCCAGGGCGCCCCCCCAGCTGCCCGGGGTGGGGGGCTGCTGTGAGCCTCGGCCAAGCCCTGCTCCCCACCTGGCCCCCTGGTCTCCACATCAGCGGCCTCGGGGCGGGCGGGGTGGGAGGCCCGGCAGATCCCGGCTGGGCTGGGGCTCGGCCAGAGCGCTTCCCAGCGGCCTCCTCCCTGGCTCGGAGTGCATTACCTCATCGGGAAGCCATTCCGGAAAGGAGCCGCCGAGCCCCTGGGAGCGCAGGGGCGCGGAGCGGTCCGAGCGAGGGCCCCCCTGGCAGCCGGCCGGTGCCAGACGAGGGCGGGCGTCACGCCTCCGGGCGTCTGCCTGCCCAGCGACCGCTGGGAAGGCAGCTGGCTTTTGTCAGCTTTTCGGGGTGACCAGGCCACGCTGGAGCGGGCCGGCGGCGTGGCACTGCCCGTGGCAGGCTGGCGACCAGGCGGGCAGGGGATCTGTTTCAAGGGCCAGAACCGGATAGCTGGGCGGGAGGGGCAGCCAGGTGCAAGCTAATGGCAGAAAACCAAGCCCTCCCCCCGTTCTGGGCCTCAGTTTCCCCTCGACCCAGCTCCCCTCCCCCCTTAGTGCCTGCCCTCCCCCCCTGCAGCCACAAGGAGCCGTGGACAGGACTGAGCACGTGACCGCACCCCTGCTGTTTGCTGATGTGAACCAGAGGCCCGGCCGCCTGCAGCTGGCTCTGAGTGGGCCTTGCTGGGCCATGTGGTCAGGGCCGAGGTGGGGGAGCTGCGGGGGCCGCTGGGGTGTGCGGTGGGAGGAGGGGCTTCCACCCCTGCCTGCCAGGGTGCTGGGGACAAGGATGTAGGGCCAGGAGGAGGTGCTCCCAGCGCCCCCGACCCCTCACCCAGCTTGGATTCCAGAGAACCCTCCCTGAGCCTCCGTTTCCTCTGCACGAAATGGGACCCACAACGCCCCCCCACCCCCACCCCCCAGCCCAGGGAACAGTTGGAAGGACCCTTGAAACCGAGTAGCAGAGAGAACAGGAGACTCAGGTGGGCGGACGGGGTTTTTGTCAGGGGACCCGCCCTGCACCCCGTGACCCAGGTCTGTTGGGCGCACGTCCCGCTAAAGCCCCGCCGGCCCAGGGGGAGTGAAAGTCTGCCGCGGCCTCCCCGGATCGCACCGTCCCCCCACCCCCCACCCCCCGCTCCGCCCCGGCACCCCGCACCCCTCCCGGACTCCGTCTGCCTGGAGAACTCCTGCTCAGCCTGCAGAGCCCCAGGCAAGATGGCGCCTCCTCCGGACTGTCCCCCGGGGCTGCTCCGGACCCCAAGAGAACGGACACACGGGCCTGATTCTCGTAGGAGAAGTGTGACCTTGTCGGAATGAGACAGAGGTCGTGGCCAAGGGCACCCGGGGGAGCCGAAGGTGGTGCTGGGGGCAGCGGTCAGCAGGAAGGTTTTCCGGCGGGGACTTAAGCCCAGGACTGGCGGGTGGTGGACCTTTCCACGGGGAAAGGAGGAAGCTCCAGATTAGGAACGGCCCGGGATGCATCCATCTGAAACCCGCAAGCCCCTGGGCCTCCCCACACCGGGAGGCAGGGCCGTGTCCGCCCCCCCCCCCCGCCCCCGAAACCTGGGCAGGTTCGTGACACGTCAGCCGGCGGACTGTGACTGCGGCACTGCCTGGCACCTTCCGCGGTGGGGTCTTCTTTTTTAAAGATTTTACTTGTTTATTTTCAGAGAGGGGGGAAGGAGGAAGAGAGAGAAAACATCAGTGAGAGAGAGACATGGATCAGCGGCTCTCGTCCGCTCCCCGGCCGGGACCAAACCACCAGCCAGGCGCGTGCCCTGACCGGGAATCGAACTGGCGACCTGTGGCTCTGTGGGACGGCGCCTGGCCCCCGAGCCAGGCTGGTCAGGGCTAAGGTGGAGTCTTAAAGGCCACGCGGCCTCTGCTCTGGAGTCCCGAGTCACCCTGCAAGAAGGACACTCAAGTGGCCCGAGACCTCCACGCCGGGAGGAGCCCACGTGGCCAGAGAGGCCACGGGAGGCGTGCCGGTGGAGAGTTTCCGCTTCCGGGTCAGCCCAGCCCAGGCCCCGGGCCCCAGGCCTGTGAGTGAAGACGGCGTCTCGGAAGTGGTTCTCCCAGCCTGCAGCCCCAGCCGTGGGGGCCGTCCCGGGGCGGGGGGGGGGCACCAGCCACCGCAGAGCGGAGGAGACTGTCCCTCTGTGCCCTCTCAGGCCACCGGACCCGCAGAATTTGTGAGTGGAATAAAATGTGGTTTTATGTTGATGTTTGGGGGCGCTCACTCACTAGAGCGGGTGAGGGGCTCAGAGCTCCTCGGCCCTGCCAGCCAGCCACATGGCCCCCCGAGAAGCAAGGCAAGGCGACCCGTCCCTGGAATTCAGTCCCACGGACGGGTTCTCCCAGACGCTCTCGGGGGTTCTGCGGCCTGATGGGCAACCTGTCCTTGGGAGAGGTTTGTTGAATGAATGCGTGATATCCAGTCTCCCTGAAGCCTCATCCAGTCAACTGTCCCTGAGTCACTCCCCAAGCCTGAAGGGGTCGCCCCTCCTCAGAACTCCCATGGGCCTTTGCAGCTTGAATGGTCACGGACACAGATCTCTGGGGGTTATCCTGGCGCCATGTGGCCTGTCTGTCCCCTTGTGCCTCAGTTTCCCTGCCCACGGAAAGGGTACTGGGCTCCTAGTCTGCCCGAGTGGGGGAGTCACCCACTCATGCACCTGTCTCCCCCACCTCCTCTGCCCCCCACTAAGGCAGGGATTGAGACTGTAACCCCACTACCCCATGCTCAGCACCTGGCTCTGGCCTTGCCCAAAAGACAGGCGCCCTGGGTGTCTGGGAGAATGGACGAGACCATGAACCCTCCCTGCGCTCATTCTTCCAATCCTCCAACCCAAACTCCGGCTGTCTGCTCTTGCATGTCTCACGTGACGGGGAGCTCACCACCTGTCAAGATAGCCTATCTCTTTCCCTGAGCTGGCCTTTTCCCTGGCCCCCAGGTGGAGTGGCTGGGGGAAGTGGGGCGGGGGGGGGGGGCGTGCAGCAGAGAGAGGGACCCTCAGTACCCACGGTCCTCAGGGACAGCATCCGATGGGTGCTGGGAGCAGGTGGGGGGACCTCAGAGTGTGGAAACCCCTTGGCTCTCTCTGCCCGGGCCCGGCCGAGGGCCCAGGGTGGGGGGAGGAGGAGGGCAGCAAGCGGTGTCGTCCCCTGGACCCAGCTGGGGCAGGGCTGGCGCGGCAGGAGGTGGGCAGAGGCCGGGAGAGCCGCTGGGCAGAGAGAGGCGCCGGGCGGGACGGCCAGTCTGTGTTGTTTCCACGGCTCCCGGCTTCCCTGCGTCCACCCGCCCGGCCTGGCCCGGGGAAAACAAGCCGGGCCCCGAGCAAGCGGGGCCTGGGACCGCCTGCCCAGGACAGGGGCTGGGTGGTCCGGGCGCTCAGGGCAGCCAACCCGCCTGCCCGCCCAGCGGGGCATCGGTTTGGACTAGGCCAGTGGGGGCTGAGCGGCCGGCCTGCAGCCTGTCGTGGGGGCCCGGGCGGAGCCGGGGCTAAGGGCTGGGGGCGGGGGAGGAGGGCCGGGGCCGCACCCCCTCAGCTCCGCACTCCGGGCCACAGTTCTCTGCTGAGCCCCTGGCAGACAGGAGACAGCAGGGGCTCCTGGGGGCGGGGGGTCTCTCCCCATCTCTGGGCGAGCTAACACGTTAGGTGGGTGCCCCACAAGAGGGGCAAACGTAGGCCCACAGGTCAAGTTTGTTTTGCTGCCCCAGCCCTGTGCCTGGTTGCAGGCAGAGCCACTGCGCCAGGGTGCCCGGAAGCAGGCCCGGGCCCAGGGGCGGGCGGAGCCGGCAGATGAAGCTGCCCTCGGCACCCGCCCGGGGACCGAGCCCCGTGTCCTCAGAGGTCACTGGCTTGATGACACAGGCTGCGTTGGCTGGGCCCCTCCCTGGTCCCCTTCACTCCTTCCTCGCGCCCCCTGGGACTTCCAAACCAGCCACGCTCCCTCACACGGAGGCTGCCCGCCGGCTGCTGGGGCCCCTGCTGTCCTTGAACTTGGAGACCATGGAAGTGGGGCGCTACATCGTCCCAGGAACTGGGACCCTGGGGGGCGCCGAGGCCAGACAGACCGGTAAGGTGTAGACCTAGGGGTGCTGGCTGCGCCTGTAGGGAAGGGGAGCTGGGTTCCAGGAACGAGGGGAGGCACCCAGAGCTGGGGCTCCCCCCAAATCGCAGCTCTCAGGCCTCCGGAAGCCCCTCCCGTGGGGCGGGGGAGCTCCCTGCTCCTCTGGCCTGCCCGCCCCACCTGGGGCTGGACTGCCCACCTGCTGGGGTCTTGGCCCCTGCAGCTGAGAAGGGGCCCTGAGCTTGGCTTGCCCCGTGCGAGGGAGGGGCTGGGGTCCTCGCCACGGCCCGGAGGGGAAGGATGCCAGTGGGGGCAGTGCCTGGCCCTGCAGGAGCTCTGGAACTGGACGGGCCACCAGGGTTGGCCCGAGTCGAGTTGGGGGGGGCGGTGTCAGCAGGGCCTTGTCCTCTCAGCGGCATCCCCCACTGGGTGCGGCTGGCCCAGAGAGGCCATGGCCTGGGCCTGGCCAGTCTCTGCAGCTCCAGACCGATCCTGGAGACCCTGGAGGGGCTGGAGACACGGGTGTGCGCTCTGGAGAGAGCCCTGCAGCGGGCAGGGGAGGCTCGGGGCTCCCCCAAGCAGGCACAGCCTTGGGCCCTCATTCAGTCCGTCCAGCGGCCCTGGACGTCCCACGGGGCCGTCACACTCAGCCTCCCGCACGGAGCTCAGTGCCTTCCCCAGGCTCCTCCTGCCTCCTGCCGTGGGTCTGAATGAAGCTGCACTCCCACAGTGCCAGCCTGGCCTCCCCCTGGCCTCCTCCCCCTTACCTGGGGGCCTGACCTCACAGGTCCCTGGCCTGTGTGCCTCAGCCACAGTGACTTTTCCCACCACAGCCCCTACCCCCAGCCACCTCCACTCTCACCTGCTCCACCCGCCCCCACGGCCTGTGGGCCTCGCCCCCAAATTCCACTCACCCCTGTCTCTGCCCCGCCAACACACCCTCCGCCCTCAGCTGGGTCTCGGGAGTCCTCCTGGCCCTGGGCCAGCTCCAGGTTCTCAGCGTTTGGCTTTGCCATTGCAGCGCGACCCAGGCGGGCACAGGGGCACCGAGTCCTGTCCCCTTCATGGGGCATCCTGGGCCCCGCACAGGGCCTGGGGCCCAGCGGGTCCTCAGTGAACACGGGGCAAGAATGAACGAATGGACAGATGGACAGATGGACGGATGGATGGATGGATGGATGGATGAACGTGTGAACATGTGACTGAACGTGTGAACATGCAAATGAGTGGACATGTGAGTGGGTGAGCATGTGAATGAGTGAGCGTGTGAACATGTGAGTGAGTGGACATGTGAACAAGTGCATGAGTGAGCGTGTGAGCGTGCGAACGTGCTCCCAGGGCAGCTGTGCACACGCCTCGGCCCGCGGAAGGCGGTGCAGGGATCCCGGGGCGTGAGCGTGAGCCCAGAGGCCAGAGGGCAGGCACCCCCTCGGAAAGTGTCTTTGAACTCTGGGAGGAGGAGGAAAGAAGCCGCCCTGCACTCAGGACTGAGAAGCACTCTGGAACTTTCCCAGGGGCAGGGCTGAGCAGCTTTGGGGTGCCAGCAGGTCCCGAGGGCCCCCCTCAGCTCCCCAGAGGCACCGCCTGCTGAGTCAGGGCCTGAGTCAGCCGCCGCCTCCCACCCGCCCTCGAGGGGGCCCGGCGGCCCGCGCCCAGGTCGGCAGGGCTCCGTGCTGGAACGCGCCCGCTTCTGGGCTCAGATGTCCCTCCAGCTGCCTTCCTTCCCACGGTGCCGCCGCAGCCCGTCCGACTGTCACACAGAGAAGGCGCCCTTCCAGGTGCTGGGCGGGTGCTGGGTGGGCCGGCGGTGGGGTGATGGAAAAGGGCGGCCCCCAGACCCCGGGGCACGTTGCCGCCTCCCCCACCCACCTCTGGGGTGCCGTTCCCTCGCCTCCCTCCCGCCGAACCCGGCTGTGCAGGGTGTGTCCACACCCTGCCCTCCCGTCCCCACCTGCGCACCCAGGCCCTGGCCCGTCCCGGCCTCCTCGGCTGCCTCCCCTATCTCCGTGGCATCTGCCACCACTCCCTCCCTCCCTTCCCTCCCTCCCTCCCAGCACCCAGCGCGCCCGGGTCTCTCCCGCTTCTCTTCGGGGAGAAACACCCTCCGCACCACACCCACCTCCAGACCCGCCACCGCCAAGCCCCCCAAGGCAGGACCCACAGTGTCCCCCACCGCCGCCCCGCACGCTCCTCGCCCACTTCGGGTGGGCGCTGTCGCCGCGCCCCACTGAAAAGCCCTTTATTGGGGTACGCGGTGAGCACCACCTTGCCAAAGCCGGGGTCCCTCTGACTCCACCCTGGCCTGCGCTGTGGCTGACACACCCCTCCCAGATGGGAGGGTCCTCGCCCTCGGGCCTGACGCTTCCCACCCTGGTGCGCACCCCTTCCCTGGGCTGTGACTGTCCCCCTTGACCTTGGCCACTCCCAGACTTCAAAGACCAAGCACTCGGAGGCCTCCCATGTCCCTGTCTCCAGCCCTGCCCCAGCCCCAGACCCCAAGTCCCCGCCTTTGGTGTTTCTGCAGTGCCAGCTGCAGGGAGATGGGGGGTGGGGGGCCGAGGCCTGCAGGAGGCTTGGCCCAGAGCTCCCTCTGCGCGTGGGCGGCCCTGCGTGGCGTGTCTGCTCTCTGCAGGCCTCCCTGCCTCCAGCCCCCCGTGCCCCGGTCATCTCCGGTGGCAGAGGACACCGGCCGCCTGGCTGGGAGAGCAGACACCTGCCCAGGTGTCCTGATGCACCCACCCCATCCGGGCACCGGCCCCTTCTGGACCAGGGGCCCCTCCCCTCCTGGGACTTCTGACCTCTGGCCCACTCTTTGGCGTGACTGAACTTTCCCTTCAGCGCCCAGGGCGCGGGCAGAGGTCAGTTCCCAGGGTGTCACTCCCAGACCCCAAGCCATCTGGACTTCTCAGGGCATCAGCTCTGCGCCCACCTGGGTCTAGGCCATGGCGGTCCTCCACCCACCCACCCTGTCACAGCAGCCTGACCCCTCGGGACAGACCAGTGAATCTGCCCCTGGCAGCCCACCCCGGCCCCGGCCCCTGCCCCCAACAATGACCGTGACTTGGGCTGGTGGACACCAGCTCTGAGTGAAAAACGGTAAATCGTTGTTTTGATTTTACTTTCTCTGATTACTAATTTGCTCGTTTTTAATTGTTTTTGGTTTTGGTTTTGGGGGGGGGGGTTATGCATAGGAGTTCCTTTTGTACTTGTATCCCACATGTTATGAATTCAAATTCTTGTTAAAAAATAATTTTTAAAGAAGTTAAATCACACTTCTCACGAAAACAGAAACTCTTCCGCCGAACTCTTCTCACAAGGGAACCGACGAGACGGGCAGAGCGCTGCGCAGAGAGGCGGCAGGACAGCCGAGCGGGCGGGCAGTGGGAAGGCGGGCGGGGAGGGCAGGAAGGAGTCCGCCGGCGGCCCAGGAGCGGCCCTCGGGGCGGCGGAGCGCACGGCACGGGCCGGCCCCGCTCCCGCACTGCACCCGGGTACGGGTTCGCGGTGCCGAATTCGCTTCGGACAAGTACCGTCAGCCTCTCGGTTGGGTTTCCGCAGCTCCGCTTTCACAGGGCGATCGCTGCAACACTCCCATCGGCGCTTGCTGCGCCGTGCACTGCTTCGCCATCTTTTTATAATTCTAAAAACCCGGTAGTACGGTCATCTATAATTTTCCATCATTTTAGAATTTTTTTTCTCTCTCTCTTCTGGGCGTCCTGAAATTCCACTGTTCCGTGCCTTGGTGTAAATCGTTGAGGTTTTTCTTTTCACGCTCTCCCTCCTCCTGCCTGGCGGGGGGGCGGTCCCACCTGAGCCCTGCAGGCCCGGGAGGTCCCCTCAGCACCCCCAAGTACCAGCTCCCTCTCTCCTCACCAGGGCCTGCTCTGGGCTCTCCGACCACCTCTGGATTCCTCTTTGTTCCTTGACGAGAAGCCAGTCGGGCCTCACAGCACAGTTCCCCCTCACAGAACAAGGTTTCTGGTTTGGGGGGGTTTCCCCTCCCCCTGCAAACCTCCCGAGCTTTGCCCTCTTCCTCTGGCTGTCGGGAGCCTGGCCGTGATTTACCTAAAAGTGGCTTTGCCCTGGTTTACCCTGCTCAGGGTTTGTCCAGCTCCTTGGATTTGTAACTTAATGGTTTCCATGAATATTGGGATGTTTCCCACTGTTTCCTCGGGTTTTTTTTCTGTCCCTGCGTCTGCCTGATCCCCGCCTGGGGCGCCGTGTGCACGCCCTGCGGCCCCCGAGGGGTCACTGAGGCTCTCTGCTCCTTAGCCCCGCGGTCTCCTTTCTCCCTTTCCTCCGGGTTGGAGCCTTTCTGCCGACTCACCTCCAGGGGGCGCCCGGCCCGCCGGCCACCGCCCGGAAATGCGGCCGGTCCCGGGAGTTTGCAACCTTCCCGTTCCTGTCCTCTCCGCCCTGAAATGTCCGCGAGTAGTTCCCGTTTGTCCGCAGAGATTCCCTGTCTGTGCACGCGTGGGCACCACATTTTCTTTGTTTTTAAAAATCTGTATTTATTTATTTTTAGAGAGAGGGAAAGGGAGGGGGGAAGACCTCAGCCTTGCCCTCTTGCACGCCCCCGACCAGGGACTCGGCCCACGACCCGGCCTGTGCCCGGACCAGGAAGGGAACTGAGCCACAGCAGCCGGGGCGACACCATATTCCCACTCGACTCCGTGAACATATTTTCCTCTGAACGTAATTTTCTTTAGTTCTTTGAACATGTTTCTAGCAGCTGCCTGAGCACGGAACCGCTGAGTCTGAAGGCCGGGCCCACTCAGAGTTCCTGTCTGTAGGCTGACTTTGTGAGACACACTTTCGTATTTGTTTTTCTTTTTAATTTTTGGAATTTTATTTATTTTTAGATAGAAGGGAAGGGAGGAGGAAGAGAAACACTGATCGGCACTGGAGCATTGGCTGCCTCTTGGACGCTCCCGGGCCAGGGACCGAACCCACAACCTAGGTCTGTGGCCTGACCGGGACTGGAACCAGGGACTTCCGTTTTGCGGGAGGATGCCCAGCCCGCTGACCCACACGGGTAAGGGTCTAATACTTTTTGTCTGAACCCTGACTGTTGAAGAATACATTGCAACAGCTCCAAAACCGGAAGCTCAGCCCCGGGGAACACAGACCCGGATTCGTCTGAACTTTCACATGGCCGTTTTGCCTGCCCGGGACAATTTCCTCACTATCCTTCTCTCTCAGTCCTCCTCTTCCTGCTAGACTCGGTTTCAGACTCACCCCCTTGCCCCAAGGACGGTCCCCCCAACAACCCTGCCCAGGTTGGAACCCCCTTTTAAACACGTGTATAAACGCTGCTTTCTACAGCTGCAGTTTCTCCCTCCACGGCTGCCTCCCCGACAACGACACTGGCCAGGCAGGGGGAACGGGAGCAGGGCCTGGGGCTGCGTGGTCACCACGTGCCTGGCACGGAAGGAGAAGTTCCGTGAATATTTGTTGAATGAGCAAACTCGGCCCCCCCTCGGCTCCAGGACGTCCTCCTGACCCATGTCCCCAGCAGCCCGAGTGCTCTTGGCCTGCGCTCTCGCCGGCACTTGGACTCTTTCATAAGCACTTTCTTTAATCTTCCTGTAAGCTTTTCCAACTTAATAGTTTAGAGTCTTATCTTTGATGACTTTGCGTCCTTTGAAATTAAACCTTTTCCATGGACACATTGGAGATTTGAACTTTCTCATCTGTAAGTTTCCTCCCCGTTTCCTGTGCAAATAGTTTGCCTTGTCGATTTGCAAGGGGGTGTCGGTGTGTCGAGCTAGAACTGCAGTTGACCCTTGAACAGTGTGGGGCCACTGACCCCCCACACGGTTGAAAATCCATGTGTAACTTTTGACTCCCCTGAAACGTAATTGTCCCTTGGTATCCAGGGGGCACTGGGTCCAGGACCCCCCACCGACGCCGAAACCCACAAATGCTCACGTGCCCTCTGCGCCGCGGTGCAGACCAACACCCAAAGTCGGCCCCTCTCATCTGTGGATTTCCAGCTGTGCGTCACTAACAGTAGAGGGATTTCTTGAAAAACATCCACGTATGAGTGGACCGCGCAGCTCAAACCCGTATCGTTCAGGGATCAACTGTACTTTGGCCGGCACATACTTTTCCCTGTTTGTTGTTTGCCTTTCATCTCTATGTTGTTTCTCTCCAAGCGGACTTTTTTTTTTTTTTTTTTTGGTCCCCAGGTGGGGACCTGGCCCACAACCCAGGCATGTGCCCCAACTGGGAATCGAATTGGCGACCTTGTGGTTCTCAGGCCAGTGCTCAACCCACTGAGCCCCACCACACAGGGCGCCATGTGGAAAATTTTTATTTTTATATAGCAAAGCCCTATGTTATTTAAAAAATCTCGCTGATGTGGGTGTCGTTGCTTAGGAAGACTGTTATTCACCTGAAATTATGTCAATGTTTATATTTTCTCCTAGTGTGTTTATGGCCTCATTTTTTACCTTAAGATTCTTAATCTGTCTCAAGTTTATTTTGGTTCAAGAAGAGAAACACGGGTCTAATGTCATGTCATTTTTCAGAATAGTTGTCAATTTCTCCACCCCTGATTAAAAGGAGATAACTAAATGCCTACGCAGGGAAACTTACGCCCCACGCCTTCATTCCTTTCTAGATTTTTCTCTTCTGTTTGTTGATCCACTCATCCCAGTGACAGTCTTTAAAAAATTTTTTTAAATTATATTGTACTGATTATGCTGTTATAGTTGTCCCAGTTTTCACCTTTCCCCTCTCACGTAGCACCGCCCACTCCCTCAGGCAGTCCCCCACCACGGTTCGTGTCCATAGGTCATGAGTAAGTTCTTTGGCTGCTCCATGTCCTGTGCTGTACGTTACATCCCCAGGGCTGTTCTGTGACTATCAGTTTGTACTTCTTACTGCCCTCACCTCTGCCCCCATCCCCAGGGCCCCCTTCCATCTGGCAACCATCAAAACACTCTCCGTATGCATGGTTCTGTCTGTTCTTCTTGTTTGCTTAGCTTGTTTTTTAGGTCCCATTGTTGATAGATATGTATGTATTGCCAATTTATTGTTCAGAGTTTTGATCTCCTTTTTGTTAAACAAATTTCTTGAACATTTCCTATAATAATGGTTTTGTGATGAGTTCCTTTAGTTATTCCTTATCTGAGAAGCTCTTTCTCTGCCCTTCGATTCTAAATGATGTCTTTGCTGGGTGGAGCAATCTTAGCTGTAGGTCCCTGCTTTTCATGACTTGCAATGTTTCTTGCCAGGCCCTTCTGGCCTGCAAAGTTTCTTTTGAGAACCCAGTTGACAGTCTTAAGGGAACTCCCCTGTAGGTAACTAACAGCTTTTCTCTTGCTGCTTTTAAGAGTCTCTCTTTATCTTTAGCCTCAGCATTTTAATTGTGATGTGTCTTGGAGTGGGCCTCTTCACATCCATCATAATTGGGACTCTCTGTGCTTCCTGGATTTCCATGTCTATTTCCTTCACCAACTTAGGGAAGTTTTCTTTCATTGTCTTCCTTTTCTGGGTTCTTTCTTCTTATTCTGATTGGTCGTTTTTTGCTTTCTTATGTTCCAAATCATTGATTTGATTTTTGGCTACATCGACTCTACTGTTGTTTCCCTATAAATTATTCTTTATTTCAATTAGTGTATCCTTCATTTCCAACTGGATCTTTTTCATGCTGCTGAGATGCTCACTGAGTTCCTTGAGCATCCTTATAACCAGTGTTTTGAACTCTGCATCTGATAGATTGCTTATCTCCATTTTGTTTAGCTCTTTTTCTGGAGTTTGGACCTATTCTGTCATTTGGACCGCGTTTCTTTGTCTCCGCATTTTGGTGGCCTCCCTGTGTTTGTTTCTGTGTGTCAGGTAGAGCTACCATGACTCCGTGCCTTGGTAGAGGGGCCGAATGCAGTGGGTGTCCTGTGGAGTCCAGTGGCACAGCCTCCCCTATCACCCAAGCTGGGTGCTCGAGGTGTGCTCCTTGTGTGGGCTGTGTATACCCTCCTCTTGTGGCTGGTTACTGGGAGGGGTTTACCCAGGCCAGTCAGCTATAAGGATTGGCTGTGACCACTGATCACCAATATCCACCCTCCACGGAGGCTCAGCTGTGCAGGGGCAGGGTAGTGGTGCTCCAACAGGGTCTGTAGCTATTTACAGGGCATGTAAGCTCTCAGGTTTCCCGGGTAGTGCGGCCCAAGGTCAGCCCCAACCTGCGTCTTGCCTGGGGCCACCCTACCTGAGCTATAAATCAATCTGAGATGGCTGCTGTTTGTGCTGGGCTTGGAGATTTTCAGGCAAAGCCAAGCTGTGAATCTAAGTCTGGCTGCTGCTACCGCCGGGCCTGGGGCCACTTAGCGATAGATACTGTGGACTCACTGAGTTCAGCTGGTGCTTGCTTGAGAGGATTTAGGAAGCTGTGAAGTGTGAGCCAAGACCAGCCATTCATATGGAAAAGCCGCCTCAGTGGGCCCGTAAGTTGGGTGGGACAGAGTTTCTGGGGATCTCCAGGGTGGGCAAACAGCGTGAGCCAGGTTGATGGGGTCTCAGACACGACACCTGCCTGCGGGCTCTGTGGGGGCCGGGTGCAGAAAAGGAGCAATGGCATCTGTCCGCCTCTGTCTGGGAGAAAGCTGTTGCCCAGCTCTCACCCTGAAGCCAGACTTCAGTTCCTCCCCGTACAACACTGGTGGTCTTCAAACCGCTGCCCCGGTGCTGGAGCGCAGAGGGAGTGGGTCCGAGTGAGTCTGTGTGTGGATTCTTTAAGAGGAACTACTTAAGACTCCATAAGTTTCCTCCACCGGCTCAATCCCTGCTGGGTTTTGCAGCCAGAAGTTACAGGGACTTATCTTCCCGGCGCTGGGATGCTGGGCTGGGTGGGCTGTTGTGGAGCTGGGACTCCTCACCCCCCGAGATATCCCTCCTGAATTTTCACCCACCACACGTGGATGTGGGACCACCCGTTCTGCATCTCCGCCCCTCTTACCAGCCTGGATGGATGTGGTTCTCTAATTCCGCAGTTGCCAGGCTTCCATTCAGCTCAATTTCCGATGGTTCTGAGTGGTGGTGGTTTTATATTTTAGTGGTAGTTTTGATGTGGTTGTGCGAGGAGGTGAGCTGTGTTTACCTGTGCCGCCATCCTGACCGGAAGTCCCCCAGTGACGGTCTTATACCTGTTGGACAATGTCTTCTTTATCATACATACCACCGATACAAAATTCCACTTGAGGTTGCTTACATTATTTATTCTGCTAATACGAACCAAGTTCCAATTTTGAGTCCAACGCTGTTCTGATGACCATCGCAGACAGGAATTCTTTTTTTTATAGAACTTACTCTCCGTTCAGACACCCAGTGCTCATCCTTCAAAAGCTGGTGGACAGAAAGCGGCTTTCAGTGCCTGAGGGTAAGGGATAAGCGTGGACCTACAGCACCCTGTCCCCAGGGCTGGACTAGGTTGGCCCAGGGACCACAGGAAACAGGGAGTCCGGCCACCCTGCTGCCTCAGGCTTTGTCAAGGTCAAGACCCTGGTCCCCTCAGAGGGAGGCTTCCACCAGGGAGCAAACTCAACATTCCAGTCGTCTCTGGGCCTCAGCTACACACGGGTGCTTTGGGCCTTCTCCTACCAGGGCACGCCCGGGCCAAGCGCCAGCCGGCGTCCTGGCAGGTGACTGGGGGGTGGGGGGCAGGCAGGAACCGGGGGCTTCGCTGGACGCCTCTCGTCGTCCCCAAGGCGGTGATGCCGCGAGCAGGCAGCGGCAGTGACCACCGCCCAGCAACGGCCACGCTGCGAAGGGACCCATGGCGGCTCAGCTCTGGGTCCCTCACGGGCCGGGCCACCCAGGCCGGCCGCCGTGCTCATGCGCAGGGGCGGACGGAGATGAGGTCAGCGCTCTCAGCCACCCACCCACCGCGGCGCTGAGAACTGCCGTTCGCTCCGCCGACCACCTGGTCCCCGAGCCTGGCCGCCGGGGGTCCCCCAGCCCCCGCTCTCACTCCAGCCACCGCCGCCCCCGATTTCACAGTGGCTGCCGCCCGCTCTGCGCATGTGCAACCAGGCGGCGGCTGGCCTCGGGCCCTTGCTCCCCGCGCCGGTGCCCACCCTGCACTCCCGCGCTCACAACCCGGGGTGCCCGGAAGCCCAGCTCCACGGAGGCCTGTTTGCCCAGCGGTGCGCAGGAGCCGCAGGCGAATGCTCCCCGCGGAGCCCCCGCCCCGGCAGACAGCTCGGAGACGGATCTCCTCAGCGCCCCGGAAGTGCCGGTGGTGCCCCGGAAGTGCCCGCAGCGTCCCGGAAGTTCCGGTAGTGCCCCGGAAGTGCCCATAGGACCTCGCGCCGGCCCAGTAGCCATGACCACTTGGATAAAGCATCTTCGTTGGTTTCCCCAGGATCGCATTTCCGGCGGAACTGCCCACAGCCACGTCCCCGTCTCAGGCTCTGCTTCCCGGGACACCAGACGGGACAGACGGGGGTCATTGGAGACAGAGAGATCACCCCAAACCGGCTCACGAGTCTGCAGAAATGTCATAAATGCTGCGGATGCTTACTAACGCAAAGTGGCGGCCCGAGGTGGTAACGGGGCCGTCCAGTGTGGAACTGTTTACATCACATTTGAATGAATTAAAAGGAAATAACATTTGAAATTCAGCTCCACTGAATGCGGTTCAAATGCTCAATAAGTCCTGTGCGTCCGGGGGCTGCCAGATCGGGCAGCTGGGCTAGAGAACGCCCCACCGTCACAGACAGGGCCCCGGGACAGTGCTGCTCTGGGCTGCCTGCTCACCGCCTGCGGCCCTGGCTGCGGCCCCGCAAGCAGGAAGCTACAGTCGGGGTGTTGGGTCTACTCTGCCTCCAGCACCTACCCCGGGGACCAGCCCAGAGCAGATACTGGGGGAGATCAGAGAGAGAGAGAGAAGGGAGTGGGGGAGGAGGCCGGCTTAGCCCCGGATACTGAGGGTGACTTCCTGCCAGCCAGAGGGACCAACACCCTTCTTCGCCACTTCCCTCTGAGCCCTCAGGCCACCCTCGGAGCTGTGGGCCTCGGAGGCTGAATCTGCCTGTCCACTGCCCAGCAGGCCTTGCCTGGACCCCCTGACGGGTCTCAGAGACCCAGGCCCCTTCTCTCCGGCTCCCAGCTCCTTCCACCTGGAGCAGTTTGGGACCTCAGGCCTCCGGGACCTGCGGAGACAGGGAAGAAAGGACGGAGCTGACAGGCGTCCATGACAGCGCAGGCCTGAGGGAGTGGGTGATGAGCCCAGGATGGGCAGCCAATGAGAGCTGGTGTTGACCGAGCGCAGACCGCATGCCCGGCACCGTGCTACGGTTGCTGTCTGATCTCACAGGGGAGGAAACCGAGGCCTGGGGAGGAGAAGCAGCTGCCCACGGGCCAAGACCAGTGAGCAGCAAGCCGGGGTCGCACCCAGGCAAGCAGCCCCCGTGCGAGCTTTCCGGCCTTCGCGTCTGCCGGGACAAGAGCGGGGTGTGCTGTGGGGCCAGAGCCATGCGGCGGTGCTTCCTTCCTGCCCTCCCGCGCCTCTGAGGCCTTGCCGTCACCCTCCAGCCACCGGTCCCCTGATCCCATCCCCTCTGCTGCAGGACCTTAACAGCCAAGAGGAGGTCAGGGCCACCACCAGCTGGTGGCCTCCGGTGCTGATTTCACACCAGAGCCCCACCCATGACGTCAGCACAGCCAGAGTGTCTTCCTTCACTGTCCCCCCGGGGGGACATAACCCAGCTCCTCTGCACAGTGCGGGGCGGGGGACTCGGCACGTCCCAGGTGCTCCCAGGAGCCCGGATGGAAAACATGACTCACTCCTTCCCCCAGCGTGGGATGGCTTTTCCATTGCTAATTCCCGAGGAATCCGGTGAAGTAGTGGAAAGACCAGGAGGGCGGGAGGCCTGGTTCCCTCCCTGGCCCTCTCGCCTTAGACGAGGGGCCCTAGGGCCTGAGTCTCCTCGGCAGTGGGTGGGGAGCCAGGGGCCGTGGTGCCGGGGGCCAGGCCTGTCCAACGCACCCAGACACCCCGGTGTCAGTGAGGCGCAGGAGGGAAGGACAGCGGCGGCGGACACGTGGGGCTTGTGGCCTTCCTGGGTTTTGTCTGCTTTCAAAAACGTGTCTTTGGAAGTGAAGGCCAGTCAACCGTGACTTCCCAATTTTATTAAAATCGTATTTTACCGTTACCAGTACAAAGAACTTGAGAACTCAAAGTGGGCCCCCTCCACTCTCCCCAGCCTCCTCCGGATGTCTCGGCTCGGTCCCTGGAGCAGCCAGGTGTTGCGCAAGCTGAGGGCGGGGAGGGTGGGCCTGGGGCCCCTGGGGCTCCCTGGGCTGGGCTGTTCCATCCTTGTCCACCCTGGCAGCTTTGGGCCATCGTCCCTGCCATCTTGTGGCCATTCTCCTGCCAGAATCAGATCAACCCTTTGCCATTGCTTCCTCCAGGAAGCCTTCCCTGACCCCCTCAGTCCTGCCCAGGACCTCTGCCAGGTGCCCTCTGGCCTCCTGCTGGTGCCCATGCTGAGAGCACCGGAGCCCTGACAGCCCACACGGCGCCCGTGAGACCCGCAGACCCCACAGCCGCAGGGACCTGGAGGCCAGGGCTGAGAAGTGGCCTTTGCCCTGAGGGCGGCAGGGGCCCTGCCTGCCCCCGCCTGTGCCTGCAGCTCAAGGGAAACAGCTCTTCACTCCCCGCCCCCTCCTCCCCAGCCCTGACCCCAGCCTCAGCCAGACTGGCTCCTGTCTTTCATTTTTCCTTTGCTGTTTCTAATCCAGCTGCCCCTGCCCCAGGACCTGATGGTGCAGAGAAACGCCAAGAAGCAGCGAAATTGCCTGAGGAAGGGCTTTTCCCAGAGCGCATGCTCCGTGTTCTTTTCCTTTTAGAATATTCCCTCCCCCTGGAGAGCCCCCTGCCCTTGGAGCACTCCCTCTGCCAGGAGTGCCCGCTGTGTCCTAAGAGATCCCTCTGTCCCCACGGGGTCCCTCTGCCTGGAGTGCTCGGCAGCACCCCCCCCCCACCCCGGGAGCCTTCCGGGGCCCCTCCACCATCTCATCGGCTCTCCTGGCGCACCCTGCCCCCCGCCCGCCCGGCGTTCTCCCT
The DNA here is from genome assembly GCF_004126475.2 of Phyllostomus discolor. Taxonomy (NCBI): domain Eukaryota; kingdom Metazoa; phylum Chordata; class Mammalia; order Chiroptera; family Phyllostomidae; genus Phyllostomus; species Phyllostomus discolor. The sequence goes on from NC_040904.2 coordinate 215,193,645, forward strand.
CGCACCCTCACCACATGCCCCCTTTCCTGTCCCCGCCCACCCTCCGCCTCCAGCCAGGCTCTGAGCCCCCACCCCAGGACAGTGACGGGGTCTCATGCTCTTTGGGGACTCTGTCCCGGTGTCCAGCCCAAAGCAGTCCTCGGTGGGTGAGGCAGCTGCTGGGGCCCAGCGAAGGCAGCTCAGGAGCGGTGCCCTCTGGTCCCGCCTTTGAGAAGCGGCTCCACGGAGCCGTTCCACAGTCCCCCACCCCCGCCCCCGTTCAGCCCCTGGGGAACCCCAGGCCTAGCAAGGGAGGGCCTTGCCCAGAGTCCCCCCGTGGGAACCTCGTGGGCCTGTCCAGGCCCTGTCCGGGGCAGAGTGGGGCCACAGTGCCCTGGTGGGAGCGGACACACGTGTGCACTCCCCGCACACACACACGCCCGCACACATACGTGCATGAGTACACACTCACATGCACACATGCACATATTTGTGCACTTGCACACAGGGGCCTCCCTCACGCTGGGCGTGTCCTCTGCCTCCGTGAGATGGGCAAGCAGGCGCCGGACCCCTTATCGGATGAGGACGCTGAGTCCCAGGGGGCAAGTGACCGGTCAGCGGCCGGTTTCAGGGCAGGGACACCAGGCTCTGCACCGGGGCTCCGCCTCCCATTTCGAATGTGTCCGATTCAGATGGACGGAAGGTGCCGGAACCCCTTGGTCAGGCGCGCGTGCAGAAGAACCGGCCTAGGCCTCCTGGGCGGCACGCGGGCTTTCTGGTGGGGACGGTGCGCGGCGGCCCCGGGCGCCCTCCTGCCTGCCCACGGCCTGGCCCAGCACAGCCTTTCTGGGCCCAGTGTAGCCACTTCCAATTCAGCGACGTGGAGAGGCCCCTCAGCTCTTTCCTCCGTGTAAGGCGACTTATGGGACTGATGGGATGCTGTTGACAAGCCGGTGTCCCTGCGGTGGGGACCCCCGAGAAAGCAGGGACTGGGCACAGCCAAGGACAACAGTACCAGAAGCCTTTTAAAGGGACACTAGTGACTGGTGTCGGTGACAAAAGGACATGCTTCTGCCCAGCAACAAAGGCAAGATGCTGGACTGCGGGGAGAAGGAATGCACCCCAGGAGGGGAAGGAGAAGGGGGCAGCCCCTCCCCTCCCCCGAAGCGCCGGTTCTCTCGGGGGTGAGGCTGTTACTGGGGCGACATTTATTTTGTTACTGGCCAATTACTGGATTTAAAAAAATAAAATAACGAATCAAAGAAAGGACAGCAGTCACCTAAAAGAACCTGGGATCTTTGGGACGCAGTCACACGGGCCAGGGGCGCAGGCGGGGTCGCCTCCGGGCCTCAGGTCAGCCCCGCCCGTGGGCCCGCATTGGCATTCCCCGCCGCGCCGCCGGGTGCGTGCCCGCGCCGGTCCCCTCCCGCGGCGCCGCGCGGGGACAGTGGCGCATTGTTCCCCGGGACACCCCGGGCGGCGCAGCGCCCTCGGGGCTTGGCGCGGCCCCGCCGTGATTTGCATTCGCTCCAGTCACAAAGGTTCAAGGTCAGGAGCGCCGGGCCGCCGAGCCCCTCCTGGCCCAGGCGCTATTCTTCGCCCCGGCGGCGGGAATTCCTCTCCTCCTGCGCCTGGGCCGCCCCTGCGCGTGAATGGCCGAGCGCCGCCGCCGTCTGAGGCGCTTTGTGTCTCGGCCCGGCCAGCTGGGCCCGCGAGGGACGTGCCAGCTCGGCCGGCGGCGCCCCCGCGCCAGCGCCCCTCGCCCATGTTAATCAGCCTGGCAGCGCGTCTGGGCCGGCGGCCCGGCTGGGAGCCCCCCACGTTCCCTGCCAGGAGCCCCCGAACCTACCCGCGAGGCCCCAAGTCCCCCGCCCCCACTCTCCAACCCTCTCTGCCAGGTGCCTTCCACCCCTCCTACCAGGAGTCCCCACCCCTGCTGCCAGGAGCCCCCCGCCCGTGGGAGAGTGGTTGGCCCCGGAGCCCAGCCGAGGACCCCGCTTCTGCCTCCTGCTCTGACTGGACCCCCGGACCGGCCCTCCCTTCTCCATCCGCTCCGCACCCACTGACCAGCTCCACCTGTGAGTGCCTCCTCCAGGAAGCTGCCAGCGACCCTGCCTCGCTCCCCCTCCCACCTGCCCGGATAAGGTGTTTGGTTCCAGCCCCAGGGCGGTAGGGAGCCACAGCAGGGCTCTGGTGGGGCCCAGCGCAGAGGCAGGGGAGCCCTCGTGTGTGCGCAAGAAAGGGTCCTCAGACATCTGGAATCCGCAGACTGGTCAAATTTCAAAGGGAATACTGCAGACCTACTGAAAATTGCCAACTTTCTTTTTTTCCATGTTGGAGCCTTTAGAATAATTATAATTTCCCTTTTTTGAGAGGATGTGTTTAAACCTACTTGTTTAGGAGGAAGACCATCCCAAGATAAAGGCCATTTCTTCATGCCCAGCAAACGTGGTGTCCTGCCTGGCTCGCCATGTCCTCCTGTTGTCCTCCCCTCCACACCCCCCCCCCCCCCCCCCCCCCACAGCTGCAACAGTCGTGCCGGCCAGGCCGTCCCGAGGAGGGGTCCCCCCATCCCCCATGGCATCCCTGCCTCGTTATACGGCAGCTTTTCTGACCCCTCTGGACCGCGTGGGTCCCCTGCCGGGTCCCCTGGCTCCACGGCACCTCTCTGACCTGGTAGCTGCCCGAGGCCGACGCAGGGTGCTGTGTCCCTAGCAGTGAGCGAACCAGGAAGATGGTCCTCGGGGTGCCTTGCAGCTGTGACAGGCCTCAGGGGGGACAAAGGGCAGATGCCCTTCCGTCCATCTGTCCCAGTGCGTCCGACGTGGAAGGAGCAGACGGGGGAACGTGCAGCGTCAGGGCGTTAGCCCCGTCCTGCCCCAGCCCCGTCCTGCCCCGGGCCAGCGAGCTCCCAGCACCGGACCCAGAGGGCAGCGCCTGTGCCCAGGCCTGGCGAGGCGTCCGAGACCGAGGCTCGTCCGCAGCAGTCCCAGTGGCAGGCCGGGCCGTGGACGTTTTGCCACCTGGAGGATGGCGCCGTCGGTGATCGCCACGAAAATTCTACACCCAGCCTGGGAGCCGGGGTCCCTCGGTGAACATTGACGGTCGCGTGGCCCTGAGGAGGCCTGAGGCCCAGAGGAAAACAGCTGCCCTCCCAGGTGGCAGGAAGGTGAACACTGTTGTTGGTTTTCCTCTCCTTTCTAATCCCCCTCCCTCAAGAACAAATTCCAAGCTTTTATTTTTTTCTTTTTGTTAAGCTTTTTTAGACTTCATTTATGTTTTAGAGAGAGGGTAAGGGAGGGAGAAAGAGAGGGAGAGAATCTTCATTGGTTGCCTCTCACACACTTTCCAACCAGGGACCTGGCCCACAACCTAGGCATGTGTCCCGACTGGGAATTGAACCGGCAATCTTTTTTGGTTTGCAGGCTGGCACTCAACCCACTGAGACACACCAGCCAGGGCAATTCCAAGCTTTTTCTCGATTCCAGACGATCACACACTTGATACCGGGGGGTCTGGACTAATTTCTAGCCGGCATGCCTCTTCACCTTGGTGCCGGCTGCTGGCTCCAAACGGGCCGTGCGGTCCTGCACTTGCTCCCCCTGAACAGGACAGACATCGCACTGGCAGCAAGCCCCGTGCTGGGCTATGAGGACCCCAAAGACTCAGGGCCTGGCTCTCCGGAAGCTCACGGCCCAGGGGGGCTGCGATGCAAGACTTGTTACCAAGGCTGGAACGGTTGGGTGCTGCAGGGGTGGCTTGCCATTGCCACAGGATCAATCCTGGAGAGCTTCTTGGAGGCGGTGGTAGCTGAGCTGAGACTTGTGCTGGTACGTGCGTAATAACATTAGCTACTTTGTTATTACAGCAGGAGGAAGGGCGGAAGCTGGGGAGGCAGTGCAGATGGGAAGAGCATCCTCTTCAGAGGGAACAGCACGTGGTGGGGGAAATGGGAGGCAGCGACGCGGAAAGCGTGGGGGAAGAGGCATGAGAGGTAAGCAGGCACATGGGGCATCAGAGGGTTTTAAGAAGGGTAGGGGCTGGCAGCAGTTAGGGAGGTGAGTGTCTGGGTGAGGGCTGTGGCCCGGGGGGTGGGGGGTGGGCTGATTATGAGTATGGGGCCTCGGAGGAAGGACAGCCAGGACTTTGTGTCTCTGGTGTCCCTGGCGGCTTTGCTCGCAGCCAGGATGCATGAATGTGCAGAGGGTGCCCCAAGGGGACCTCAGGTTTTCGGCTGAGCCCCTATGTGACTAGGCCAAGAGCAGTGGCCATGGCAGGGTCACACAAGACACCCTGTGTTGGCGTGATGGGGGTCCTGATAGAGGAGACTTCTGGGGTTGGGGTGGGCCCGGGTGGGATGGCTCCATGGAGCAGTCCTGCTTCACAGCGGAAAAGCGCCGAGACTGTTGACCCTACGATGGTGGACCGCCCTCCAAGCCCCGGTGAAGAGCCGGGTGGGCCTGGGGGCGAGTCGGAGGGCTCTGCCCACCCTGCCCTGGAGGCAGTCCAAACAGCCCACCAACAAACAAGCAGTGAAAAGAACTCAGTGGCCTCCAGGGGCAAGTAGCCATCAGCCTTCCCCAGGGTCAGGGGCCATGGGGCCAGGGCCACAGAGCTCAGAGTCAGGCCTCCCCTTGCCCCCCAGCCCCCCCCCCCTTTCAGGTTGTTGTGCGAAGTCGAAAACAGTGTGTCCCCAGCAGGCGCAGGAGCAGTGGGGGCCCTGCTGCGACAGGCCTCCTGCTGGGTAGAGCTGAGCCGTCTCTACCTAAAAACCACACCTTCACACACTCGCGGCTGCTGGTGCTGGAATACAGCGCTCACCCTTCCTGGAGGGCCAGCTGGCGGTGTGGTCAAGCGCCTTTAAAAAGCAAGCACTCTGCATTACAGTCGCTCTCCCAGGGGCTCCTGGAGGGAATTACCGGAGCTGGGCTGCGGGTGCTCACAGCAGCACATCGGAAATAACCCAGCCTGCCCGCGATGGGGGGCAAGGTGAAGGCTACCTAGGGGACCCCTGAGCCACAGATGCTCCTGCAGTTGTTAAAAGGTGGGCTATAGAGCCCTGGCCAGGTGGCTCCGTGGGTTACAGGAGCGTCGTCCTGTAATGGGAAGGTTGAGGGTTGGATTCCCAGTCAAGTCACATACCCAGGTGTTGGGTTCGATCCCCCGTCCCAGTGCCAGGGTTCGCAACGCCCCGCCACCACCGTCCGGAGGCGCACGAGCGACCCCCAGTCCTCCCCAGTCTGGCACAAACAGGAGGCAGACCGTCGGTGCTTCTCTCTTGCGGCAGGTGAATTGTTCATTGCGCATGCGTGAAGATGCAGCCATGAAACAGGAGGTGTGGCCGCCGGGTTTCAGGACGTACCGTGAGCAGAGGGGGAAGGCGGGGCGATAACGACGCACGTCTCCGAATGTCAGCCGCGTCCGCTCTGAGTTGGGATTCTCTGTATTTATTTTCTCATGGGCGCCTTTCTGCATTGGCAACATCGTTGACAATGAGCGCATATTGTGTTTGCAGTTAAGGAAAAGAGAGTCAAGTGTGTGTGTGTGTGTGTGTGTGTGTGTGTGTTTCAATGGCCCAGAAAGAAAAGACCAAGTTCAGATAAAAGATCCGCAGTGACTCACGGCTTCCTCAAAGCAGGTTTCTCTCTCGCAGCTTGGAAATTATTATGGAAAATGCTGGATGTGGGAGGTGTGGCTTGGCCCCTGTTTCCTCCGAGCAGGGCCCCCAAGAAGGGCTGTCCCTGACCGCCTGGGCAGGGTCACCCCCAGAGCTTGCTACACATGCAGGCTTCTTCTCACCCAATGGGCATCTGAGAGAAGTCTTTCCCCCAACAGAGATGTCTTTTTGTCAGTGTGGTATCCATAACATTAAATGTACCACGTACTATTTCAGCAGCATTAAATACAGATAAACACAGTCACCTATTTGTAATCAGCACCACTCTGTTCCCCAACTTTTCCATCATCTCAAACTGAAGCTCTGTACCCATTAAACACTAACTCCCCATTCTTTTTTAAAATGAGATTTTGTTTATTTTTAGAGAGAGGGGAATGAAGGGAGAAAGAGAGGGAGAGAAACATCCATCTGTTGCCTCTTGCACGCCCCCAATTGGAGACCTGGCCCACAACCCAGGCATGGGACCTGACCAGGATTTGAACCAGTGATCTTTTGGTTTGCAGGCCAGCGATCAATCCACTGTGCCACACCAGCCAGGGGTGACTCCTCATTCTTCCCTCCCTCCTACCCCTGATAACCACCATTCTACTTTTGGCCTCTGTGATTTTTTTTAAAAGATTTTATTTATTTATTTTTAGAGAGGGAAGGGAGGGGGGGAGAGAGAGAGAGAGAGAGAAAGAGAGAGAGAGAGAGAGAGAGAAACATCAATGTGCAACTGCTGGGGGCCGTGGCCTGCAACCCAGGTATGTGGCCTGACTTGGAATCGAACCTGCGACACTTTGGTTCGCAGCCCGAGCTCAATCCACTGAGCTATGCCAGCCAGGGTGGCCTCTGTGAATTTGAATTGGACTAATGTAGGTACTTCATATAAGTGGGATCATTTGATATTTATCTTTTTGTGTCTAGTTTATCCCACTTAGCGTAATGTTTTCAGGATCCATCCATGTCGTAGTATGTTGTAGCAAGGAATTTCATTCATTTTAAAGGCTGAATAATATTCCATTTTATGTATAGGCTGCATTTTGTTTACTCGTCTGTTGATGGACGTTTGACTTATTTCTGCCCTTTGTGCATTGTGAATAATTCTACTCTGAACCTGGATGCATAACTCCCTGTTGAAGTTCCTGCTTTCGTTCTTTCAGACGCCCAGCTAGGAGTGGAATTGTTGAGTTGTGTGATAACTCTGTGTTTAGTTTTTCGAGGAACTGCCATCCTGTTTTCCACAGCGGCTGCACCATTTTGCATACCCATTAACAATGCACCAGGGTTCTCACTTCTTTACATCCTCAGCAATGCTTATTGTTTTGTGTATTGTTAATAGCCTTCTTCATAGGCGTGAGGTGGTATTTCATTGTGGTTTTGATTTGCATTTTCTTAATGATCAGTGATGTTGAGCATCTTTTCATGTGTTTATTGGCCATTTGTATACCATCTTTGGAGAAATGTCCATTTAAGTCCTTTGCCCTCTTTTTAATTGGATTTCTCATTAAGCTGAGTTCTTTATATAATTTGATTACGAGATAATTTTTTGTGTTCTTGGGTCATATCCTTTGTTAAAACATTTATTTATTTTTATATTTGGGAAACATAAAGAAGAGGAGACAGGAAGTGTTAGTGATTATATTCTTCGACTCAGCAACTCCACACCTACGGATTTATAAGGGATTTTCATGAACGTGCACAAGTGTTTAGCTACAAGGATGTGCACCGTGAAAGGACAGAAAAAATGGAAACTGGGACCATGCATGTCCAATCACAGCAAACAGGTTAAGACGCTGACCCACCAATGCTGGGCTGTGTGATTACATTGTAGGTGACATTGTTACTTACATTGTAAGTAACACTGTAGGTGAGCGCTTGTCGATGTGGGGACATTTGTAACATAGCCACACACAAAAGCAGAATGTTGCAAAACACGGTGTATAGTACGATACCATTTTTATTTCAAAGGTGTAATTGTGTAAAAAAGGAAAATGTATGGCATTGCAGTCATAATGTTAATAAAAATCTATTTACAAAAAAAGACTCAAGACCAGAGCCCACTCTGAGCTGACGGCTGTGAGATTCCGAAAGATTTCTCATTTTTATGTGTCCACGCCTACGTTTTCCAAATTGTCCACTGCCTGGTTATCTGGTTGGGGAGGAGGAAAAAATAATTATCAAACTTTAAAACATGATGGTCTAAAGTAACAAAAATGTGCATTAGATAAAATTTAACTGAAATGTCTCTGGTACGCCAGCAAAGGCCACGCAGGTCAAGACAGAGAGCCCGGGACACGGAAACGAGGCAACGCGGCGGCGTGGGCCGCACAGAGCTCCGCCCCTAGCACCGCAGTGCCTTCCCGGGGCTCCTGGGCCACCAGCCCGGGCGACCCCCCTCCCCCCGCCTATGGCCGCTAAGGCTCCGCCCGGATCCCGCCCCTTGGACTGCGACATTACGTCCGCACGCCCGCCGCCCAGGCATTGGAGACCGCTGCCAGACGCCCCGCCCCTAGGGAGAACAGGCCACGCCCAGAGTCACGCCACCCCCGCTTCCCTCTCGGGCTCCCGCGCTGCGCTCCAGCGGCTTGCCCGGGCTTCCGGAGCCAAGCGCGCAGAGGCCCCGCCCCGGGGCACGTAAGGCCTCTCCCGGCCCCGCCCCCTCGCCGCCACGCTGCGTCCGCGCCGCCTGGCTTCCGGAGCGGGACGGAAGGGCGGGCGGCCTGCAAGGTCAAGGCTCCCGAGCGCTGCCGCGGAAGGGCGCGGCTCCGGGAAGAGGTCCTGCGCGCACTTCCTCCTGTCTTCCTCATTCCTTCCCCCCCCCCCACTCCCGCCCCCAGGTGCGCGGGTGCGTGCGGGGGCAGCCTTGGAGATCTCACAGGCGGGGGCGGGGGAGGGTTCAGAAATCCCAGAGGGACGGGCCAGTGGGTCCCCCGGGACGCGCGCCCTAGGCCTGCTCGTCCCGGAAAAAAGGCGGGAGGATCAAAGCGCGGTGTGCGGGACTGGCCCTTCCCAGTGGCAGGCGGGACGCGAGGCTCCCTTTCTGCCTCGGTGACCGCTGTCATCCTCTCTTTTCGGCGAGGAAGCCAGGCCCAGGGAGCCAGGTCTGTCCTGGCTCCTTCCGCCTTTGGCAGTGACTGGGGCCTAAGCTGCAAGTTCGAGTCCCGCCTCAAAGAAGTTGGAAGTCCCAGAAATCGTTTATTGAAACCCAGTGCCAGGCAGGCCTGGGACGCATGCCCTGTGTCATCTCGTCACTCCCTAGAGCAGCTTCATTGAGTCACCTCTCCCGGCGCGGGGCCCGAGATTGGCGCCGGCTTGTCCAGGGCCACTCCAGAGCAGGGGCGCACAGCCTGCGCTTGGCGCCAGATCCCTGATTCTGCGCCCCCACTTTTACACTCAGCGCTGACCTGGTGATGTGATGGCAATTTCCTTTCGGTGGGCCAGCTGGCCGCCAGCTCTGTTCCTCACCTTAGAGCGCTGCTGCTTCATCCTCCCCCCTGCCAGAGTTAAACCCCTCTGCTCACTCTCAGGGTGCCCAGCATCCACGGGCTCTACCCCCGGGAGCTTGGAAATCTGTGCCCAGTTAGCACCCACCTTTCCATTACCCAGGGTCCCTCTGCTCCAGTGACGGGAAAAGACACCCTGCATGCAGCATCTGACAAGAGGCAAAGTGGGTGAGCCCAGGATGGCACGTGGGCCAAGCCGGTGCGCAGGGCCGGGAAGTGCGTGCGAGCACCCCAGGGCATCACACACAGAGACACGCACAGATCCTGCTGAAGAAACCAAACCCCAGCTACCCGGAGGCCCCCTGCCCCTCTCCTCTCCACCCACCGCCTCCCTGGGAGGCACCCGGGAGGCACTTGGGCTCTCCACGTGGCTTCCCAGGTTGGTATGAGAAGGTCAGGTGATGCTGGATGCTGGCAGCAGTCAGGGCACAAGGCCTTGACCAGGCCGGCTCCCGGCCAGCACAGTGTGCCCACAGCGGTCCAGATTTTCCAGCCTCCAACGTACCTCGGAGAGGAAGCTGCACATTTGATTTTTTTTTCTTGGCTCCATATTAAAGAACAAAGCATGGGAACTGGATAGGCCCCTCTGTAAACAGAAAACACATGTTTTCTGCAAGAATGGGCTCTTCCTTTCCTGGTTTCTTCTTGCGTGGACAAAGGCCTCCTGAGGCCTCCTGGCTTTAAGAGCAAGGAGGCCTGAGACCCAGGACCGAGAGGAGGTGATTCTTCTTAGGTCCAACTCAGGGGACAACACCGCTTTCTTAAATGCAGGAAGGAACAGACTGGACTTTTAATGGGGCCGCTCAGTCGTGGGGTGGGGCTGGGGTGTGGTCCCAGGAAGGAAGCCCCCCAGGACCCTGGCAGGACTTGAGAGTCATCTCGTGTTCCCCCTGAGCCAGCTTCCTTGGGACGGGCTAACCACACACGGGGCACAGACCTCTCTAATGTCTGCAGAGGGCTGTGTGACCTCAGGAAGGTTCTTAACCTCTCTGGGCCTTTGGGTTCTCATCTGTAACATGGGGATACCAATCTCTGCTTGTTGAGGATTACTTAAGACCCGGGGGTAGCCCTGTCAGACTCAGAGGAGCCAATGAGTGAGAATCAATCAAACTTCCTTCAATGCTGAGCTATTGTCACAGCCCCGGAGTGGCCTCGGAGACCCCTACAAACACCTAGCCCCCCCCACACACACTCCAAGGAGCACGTCTACATCCCCCGTCCTCTTCTGGGCGCTGGACCCGTGCCAGGGCTCAGCCCCCCCAGACTGGCTGCGGCTCTTCTCCGAGAGCAGCGACTCGGGCCGGATCACTCTTTTGTGTCGCCCAGCAGCCTGACCTTTGTCCTCTAGGGGAGAGTTGGTTTGGGAGATAACATGACGTCCTCAGGGCCAAGTCTGCTGAGCAGGTGTGTGGAAGCGAAGCTGGGGCCTATGTGGCTCCTGGCTCAGCTCCGAGGGGGTCTGGGGGGAGCGTGTGCATCCAGTTGTCTAGACGGGCCTCCACTGGTGTTGGTGGGCGTGAGTGCCAGTGCGTGTGCAAATAAAAACACACACAGTCACACATGCCCCAGCTGGGCGGGTGAACGAGAGCACAGCCAGGCTAGTTAACACGAGGCCGCCTTTTGTTGGCCGGCCCACGATTTGATTTTCACGGAAATCTTTGTGGGAAAATTCCGAGTGTTTCGGACGCGGGCAACTGTGTGAGAGTGAGGCAGGAGGCTGCCCTGGGAGAGTGCCGGCCTGGGAGGCTGGTTTCCTCCCGCCTGTCCCCCTCAACCGCTGTGTGGCCCCCGGCCGGTCACCTCAGCCCTCGGCCTTCCCACCTGGACGGTGGGGGCCGCAGTGCCCACCCTCCTTCACAGGAGGGGCAGATGCAGAAGAGTGGGCCGCTCAGCGGGGCGTCGGCACGAGGACAGTCCGGGCAGCGTCATGTGTAACAGCAAAACCTCAGAAGGGACTGTGTGTGCCACACCAGTGACAGGCGCTGTAACCCACCTGTGGGAGGGGCTGCTCCGTGGCTTTTGGGGCTCCAGGCCCACAGTCACAGGCCACGCCCACTGGGTGGCCAGGCCTCAGCCTGGGCCAGTGATGATGCTGGTTAGAATTTTTTTAAAAATTAGCATTCACTAACCTCTACTCACCATAGCCAAACCACCAGAAACAACCCAACTGTCTGCCAGCAGAGAAGCAGGTGAAGAGAGCTAGCCATATAGAATGGGATATTATAAATCAATACCAAAGGCAGTATTGATTAGCTCAGTCCCGGGATGCATGTCAGTTTTGCGGGACGGGTGTTCACGCTCGGACCCCATGTGATACAGGTAAGACTAGGGCAGAGATGGGGTTCGGACTGCGGGGCCCTGGGGCCTGGGCAGGGGACTGCCCGCAGGGGCCGTGGGGGACATTAGGGGTGGGGTGGGTGTTTTCTTTCTTGATTGTGGTGGTGCTTACAGAGTGTGTCTGTTCGTCACATCGTCACAACTCACCTGACAGCACCAGGGAAAGGGACCGCGCCAGGAAATTATTCCTCAATGAAGTTGATCTGCAAACTGAATTGGTGTTTACACTTTATTTTCAAATCCTGTAGGGGATACTATTTAATGGCGTGCAACGCTCGCAAGGCACCGGGAAGACGGTGAAGCAGCCGAGAGCGTGGTCACGCGCACACAGCACCTCCACGCACGCGACTCGGAGACGGTGCCAGAGGGACTTCCAGCCACACGTACCCAGTAATTATCTCGTGGCTAATTTTTTTTTCTTTTCTGTGCTTTTCTGTACTTCCACATGTTCTCTAGCAAGCACTTTTCTTTTTATAAACAGGTGAAATAAAGACAAACGTATCTCTTTTCCTTTATTCCAGCCAGCGGGAGACTCTCACCCGGGCTCTAGGACAGGGTGGCCAGGGCACCGGGTCCAGCCAGAGAGGCCTGCCCGGCGGGGGCAGCGGGCCATGGGGGTGCATGGGGCAGGCTCCTTCCCAGCCCGTTTCTGTGGTTTCTGTGTGGGGTCAGTCTCAGGGGCTGCCATGCCCGCTGGGCCAGCTTGGGGGTCCCGTTTGGAGGGACACGACCTTGGGCCCCGTGCAGGCCTCCGGAGGGTGCCAGCCTCCCGCCTGCCCCAGTGGAGGGGTGGTGCACGGGATCTTTCTCTTCCGGAGGAGACCCCCTTGGGGAGACTGGCCGGGGCTGGGGGTCTGAGGGGTGGGCAGACCCCATGCACTCCTGAGCTACAGCACACCATGGCCCTGTGGGGTTGGGGCTACCCTTACCACCACCACCCTCTCCAGATCCGGGGACACTGAGAGAAGGGACTGGCTCGGACCCACTGACTGAGCTGGCAGCCGCTGAAGCTAAGCCTTGCCCCCGGGCCTGGGTTCTCCCGCCTGCCAGTGTCGGTTCCGGGGGTGCGGAGCTCAGGTGGCTCACTAGGGGAGTGTGGGTGGGGGGCTCCGGGCCGTATCTCTCCTCCACCTGCCGTCTGCTGTGGTGGGTTCTGGCGCGACGGACAGCCTGTGGCACACCCAGGGCGCCCGTCCGCTGGGGTCAGCGCTTACACAGAGTGATCTTCTCTGAGGACAGGGCTCTGCCCACCCATTCGGAGCTGCTGGGAGCCCTGCATCGGACCCCTGCCGCTGGCCCCCTCTCTCCGGCCAGTTGGCCTCGAAAGGCCACTGTGCAGGAGACCCGACAGGGGCGGTCTCCTTCCCCCGCCCCCGGCCGAGCAGATTCTACAGCAGACTGCGGAAATTAAAAATAAGAGCTCCAAACTGTTAAAATACATTTTTTAAACCAAGACATAAATGGGAAAGATCAGGCAGCAGCAAGTTAAGGAGACGGGTGACGTGGGGTTCTCGTCGCCGGTGCTTCCGTGATGGTGGGGCGTCGTGCATGTGTGTGGTCCTTGTAAACAGGTGGCTCAGGCCGAGGGTCGTACCTGCGTGCGATGCTGCTGGCCAGGGGTGGCCGCTTGAGACTAGTTCGTGACCCAGGGGTCACCAGTCCTGCTCAGAGGCTCCAGCGGGCCTCACCAGCATTTCCATTTAAAAACAAGTCAATGATGTAAGAGAAGAAAATTGTAAAAATGTAACGTGTGTGCACGCCTCTTTTGGTCGCTGTAAAGGAGCCAGGCTGCCGTGGGACTGGCCGAAGGCTCTGAAGGGAGGGGCTGAGAGGGAAATGCTTGCTCCCCCCCTCTCCCTCCCTTGGTGTTCCAGGGTTTTCTGTCACGGCGGGCATTGCTCGCATACTTAGACGAGATACAACATACTAATATTAAATGTAGTCCTTCTGTACCTGAGCCTTCACGTTAGGTGACAGCCGTGACGATCCAGAGGACTCTGAGCCTGGTGTGTGCCAGGTCGCTCCACCCTCCTGGCTCCTCCGAGGACCCCACAGGCAGGAGCTGTCCCCCCCCCCCGCCCCCCGCACTTGGGAACCGAGGCCCGAGACGGCTGAGCATGGATGCCCCTGACTCAGAGCTGCGTTATTTCCAGAACAACATCGGCCTCTTCAGGGTGCACGTTTCCCCTAAAGGCAGCGATCTTCGATTAAACTATTTTTATCTTGTGTACGTGGACTCTGGAATTATCTCCGCGAGCGGAATCTAGGAAACAATATATGCATAAATCATTTTTTTAAGCTTTACAATCTGGTTACGCAATGGTCAGTCAAAGTAAGTTTCAGCTACGCAATTTTCAGGGCCCGGGGCAAAATGAAAAAGCAGGTCCCCTCGTTGGGGAAGGGCTAGAAATGTTGAGACAGGGCCAGCAGGGACACCGGTGACCATGGCGGGGACAGAAGCACGTGGCTGTGAGCTTCTGAAAGGGGTGTGGTCCCCGGGCTCCCTCTCGTCCCGGAAATAAAGCAGAGGCAGCTCGGGGGTGGAAGCCTGGGGAGGACGCCATGGGAGCCAGCAGGCAGGCCTCCCTTCCTGGGCAAGGGCCGGGTCCCCCTGACGGGCTCCCCTCTGCAAAGAGGGGGGACACTTCTCACATGTGCTCATGAAGTGTCACCCCCAGCACCCAGAGTCTGGGAGCTGCAGGGGCCCTGCTGGGGCAGGCGTGGCCTCCCGGTCCCGGTCTTGAGAGAAAGATGAGCTGACGTCTGAGCTTTCTCCTGTGGAGACACGGTCAGCACCCTCATCCCACCCCCTGCGGGAGAGCACCCGCCGGCAAGGGGACTGTCCCCCAGGCGAGGCCCGTGTGGGCACCGGGGATGCGGGCCTCTGCAGGTGAGCTGGCCGGACCGGCATCCGAGGCTTCGAACACCAGCTCCATGCGCCTCTCCTGCCAGCCCCTTGGCCCGGCAGCCCGCCTCCATCTCTAGGTCCTCACGCCAGGTTCCAGGGGCCCCTGGGTGGACGAACAGACCCGCCAGGACCCCCGGGGCTGCAGCCTCTCCCACGGACCACATAGGGAAGTCTGGACCCACGGCAGGCGGGTCTCACCGGAGACATCGCTGGAAGGGAAAATCCATTCCCACTCAGGCAGCCCATCCAGCGCTCTGAGGCATTACCCCCCTTTTTCGGAACAAGAAGCAACATATTCCCCGCTTCCCCCCACCCACTGCACCCCTCGCCCTGGCCTCCCCAGCCCACTTGCTCATTTTTCTTTAGAAAACAAACAGCCCGCCCTCCCAGCCCGAAACAGCCCCTGGAGTCAGGCCTGGGGCCCAGTGTCCTCCCCAGCAACGTGTCCTGCAGGGAAGGGCGGCTAGGCCCACACATCCTCGGGCCAGTGTGGTGCCCCGCGCCCGCCCCCGCTCCTGCTCCCGAGCCGGAACCGCCCTCACAGCCTCTGCCCTGGACTCGGCCACCACTCAGATCCCCCTGGCTCGTCCCCAGGGCCTGCACACCGGGGGTGCCACTGTCCCTGGCTCGGGAACAGGGACCCAGGGTCATCACTCCTGCACCCAGTGGGTGAGACCAGAGGAAGCCCTGGGCCTGCCCCCACCCCAGGCGGGGCCCCGCCCTGAGCGCCAGCCACCTGTCAGGGAGCCTCTGCGCCCACCTTCCCGCCTGCCCCCCGGAGCTGCCCACGTGCTTTGGTGGGGGCTCTGAAACTCGGGCAGGTGCCAGGGAGTGAGTGTGTCTCCCCAAGGGGCCGAGCCCCGGGCCGCCAGGTCCCATGGGGTGCTGGTTTGCCCCTTGAGGAAAGACAAGCCCCGAAGCTTCTGGGTGGAATTCCCCGTCCCCGGGACGCCTGAGCGGCCACCCGGCTCCCCCGTCTGTCTCTCTCCGCTCCCCTCTCCCAGCCGCGCTCCCTCTTTGTTGCCAGCAAGGACGTCGCCGCTGGGACCCAGCCCAGCGCCCGCGAGGCCGGGAAACTTCCAGCGCCGAGACTGTGCGGAAAGTTGGGGTCGCCGGGCCAGGGTGACCGCAGCGCCGCCCGGCCGACTGGGGCCGGGCGCGGCGGTAACCCCTGGGGTGCGACCCCTCGTGGCCCGGCCCGGCCGCCCCCGGACCTCGGACAGTCCGAGGGCCGGACGTGAACTTGACTGCGCTGCCACCGCCAGGCGCGGGGACCCTGACAACCTGGTAAGTGGCGCTCACTGTCCCGCCCACGCGGGCACGGGGCACCGGCGCGGCCGGCGGGGTCGGGCCCTGGCCAGCCGGGGTGCGGGGCTCGGGCCAGGAGGGGGCGCCCCGGGGCGAGCACGCCGGCCTCCTCCTCCTCAGAACAAAGACTCGGGAAGTTCGGGAGGGCGCCTGCCCCACGTTCTCCCTCCCCCGGCTGGCTGCCCGGTCTGGGCGGCGGCCATCGGGGCTCTTAAAGGGGAACGAAGCCCGCCCTGGCTTTCTTCCTTCCCTGGTCCTGCGAGCCCGTCCCCCCGCTCTGGCTGGAGGGAAGGATGGGGCGCCGGTGCCAGTCGGCTTCCAGGTGGTACCCGTCCCAGGCCTCCCAGCTTCACACGAGGTTCGGCGCCTGCCAGGGCAAGGGGCCCCCACCTGCCCGCCAGGCCCTCTCCTGCTGCCAGGGGAGCGGGTCCTGGGGGTTTCCGGCTGTCTGGGTGGCTTCCCTGAATGGGTCCTGGGGGACCCTCCTGAGCAGGAGCCCTGGCGCCCACCGCCCCATCGCTCTGCCTGGAGGGTGAGTGTGCCAGGGAAGCCACGCCGCCACGCCACCGCAGCTGGAGCTTGGGGACACGACACGGCAGCCGTGAGCGGTGCCTGTGGCGGACAGACGGCCCAGCACCGGGGGCCCCGCCCCGGAGAGCAGGGACAGGGACGCCCCGCTGCCTCTGCCCACGGGCCCAGGCTCAGCCCGCACCCCCAGCTGGTTTCTCTCCACCCACGTCCCTCCCTCGGCTGCTGTGCATGGCCTGGTCCCTGGGGGACACCCCCGGAGCAGGGAAACCCCCCTACAAGGGTGGGGGCAGAGCCTCGGAAGCTCCCGCAGGGCTCACTTCCCTGGGCCTGGGCCTGGGGATCCGAGTTTAACTGGATGGTCCCCAAACACAGCAGGGACTGCCCGAGCAGCAGTGGCTGGCTCCCCAACCTTCCAGAGTCCACCCCTAACCTCCTCCAGACCCCTGCACTCAGAGTCCTGCTCTGTGGGAGGCCACAGGGTGGGAGTGGGAGTGCCCACAGCGCAGCGAGAGGGTGCGGGCCAGCCAGGGCCTGGGCGGGTCACCCCCTCTGTGCCTTGGGCACTGCAGCAGGGACCTCAAACAGGCAGTGCGCCAGGGCGGGGTACAGTTTGCTGGACGGTGAGAAGAGAGAGCCTAGTCCCTCACTGGTAGGGAGCCCACGTGTCAGCTCCTACCAGTTGCCGCCGAGAGCATGAATGTCTAAGGTCCCGGCGCTTCCGACTCTGCAGGGCAGGGAAATCCAGGTTCGTGCACCGAAGGTCCCAGAATGGGAAACACTTCAAGGCCCAAGGAGGTAGAGCCCAGCCCGTGGCCCCTCAGGTCACGACGCCCCGTGCACACACGGTGGTTAGTGTCAAAAGAGAGGCAGGTTTTGGGGTGCCCCCGTTCCAGCCCAGGCTTGAGAAGGAAGCCCCATAGATCTGGGCCCAGCGAGAGAGCAGGGTTTGCACCTCCTGCGCCCACATCTCAGGGACGCCTTGGCTTCCGCACCCCAAGTCCTCCGGGTGGCGGAGGCCGGCTTGCCTCTTTCAGGCCAGATCTGCGTGCCTACGCTGACGTGAAGTTAGAATCTGCCCGAAGGAGGGGTCCCATTGCCCCATCTGCAGACCCTCTGGGAAGCCCCCGTGCCCGCTCCAGCTGTGCCTGGTGCCCGTGTGGGCCAAAGGAAAGGTGGGAAGCAGAAAGTGAACCTGAACTTCACCTTTCTCTGCCTCCCAGGAGGTAGCATCGCTGCAAGTCACGAAAGCTTGGGCGTTGTGCAGTGGGGCCACCGTGCGGGGAGCCAGGCCCACCCCTCCCCACCCCTCTCACTGCCTCCTGCCTGCGGGGTGGCCCCGGGACAGTGACCTCCCCTCTCTGAGGTCTTGCTGCCTCACTCCGGGCAAATATCAGGAGAACCGTGAGGCCTGTGGGAACACGCAGTGTGGCACCAGCACGCAGTGGGCCCTCGGTCGCGGTTCGCTGCTGCTCTCTCGCTGCAGTCGGGGTGTGCCGTGGGCCCCGGCCTCTCTCATCCGTCACCTGCTCCTGGGGCAGCTCGGGAGCGGCCCCCTCGCATCTCCCGTCAGCGTGCAGCGGCTTGCCTCTCCCCACTCCTGCGGCCTCTCTCTCATCCTAAAAGGAAGTCCCCGCGCCTCTCCCTTCTGCCTGCAGCTCCATGCCGGGCGCTGCAGATGGAGAGCTAAGCGCGACACAGGCCCTTCCTCGCGGAGCTGCCGGGTGCCCTGTGACCTTGCAATACCAGGATGAGGCTCTCCGAATTAATTTTCTATTCTCGGAGACGGTGTTTTCTGCACAGTGCTCCTGCTGCTGGCTGTGCAGCCTCTGTTGGATGCCCCCAGAGATGAGCAGCTCACCACCTCCGTGGCAGTGGAGTTGCAGCAGAAGCTGCAGGAGGAGGCTTCCCAGGGATGCCCGAGTCTTTACTGGCAGGACCGGACATGGGACAGGTCCACGGCAGTAGCGTCCGGTCTCACCGGCGAAAACACACCCCCGGTGAGAGGGTGCCAACAACGTGACGAGGGGCCGAGTTCAGACTCCGGGGAAAGGGCTGCGAGCGATCGAGGCATGCTTTTACAAACCCCCCTCCCTCATTTCCCATCTTTGCCGACGGCACAGGTTGCGATAAGAAGAGAGGGAATCTCCGAGTGGGAGGTAAAACTCACACAGCACCAAAAGCTGGCGTCGCGTTTAGGAAACCGGAGAGGAAGGTCCCGACACGCAGAGCCCGAGGCCCTGGACCTGGACCCGCTCCTTCGTCTGCAGGGCCCCGTGTGGACTCCAACTGTGGGGCTCTTTTGATTCTGAATCCAAAGCGATCAAGAACGTCAGGACGGTTACAACGGCTCGGCAAACCAAGCTCGGGCACTCCTGAGCGCAGGGCCTCGCCGCGGGCAGGCCCCAGGGGCTGCCAGGGCCTGACACCAGCGTGCTGGCCCGGTCCCCCGCACGTGTCCAAGCCACGTGCCCAGGCCGTGGAGCCCCGCGGGCAGCTCCACGCGGGAGGCATGACCATTCCTCTGCACGGATTGTTCTGTCCCAGCACTGATGTCACGTGCTAATTTTAGAACATTTTCACTCCGTGTAAAAGGAGGAAAAAGCTGTCAGTCACCTGTGGAACCGCCCTCAGAGACAGCCCGTGGGAACCCTTCGCCCAGCCCCCACGAAGAGCACAATTTGAAACAAAAAATGACCACCTTAGCGTCTTATTACTTGTATCATCTTGTCTCCTGCTGGCTCCACTAAATGGTTTATCACGGCCCGTTCTGCACCTGAGAAGATACTGTTCTACGAGTTGATTTTTAACGACTGCGTAATATTCCATCTGGTGGATTCCCTTCGCTGGCTGCTCATGATTGGCCACGCGTTTCCCATGACTTCCCGTTCTCCCTGTTCCCGGCAACCCTTCGAGGAATGTCTGTGTGCACATTTCTGCTCATTTCCGAAGGGAAGGAAGGTTGTTCGGGAGACCTTGAGGTTCCAGAAGCTTCTTGGGTTGGTTCTGAATTGCACCTGGGCCCGGGGCTCAGCCCGCAGCCCCTCGGGCAGTGGCTGAAAGAATAGCCCCTGTATCTTCCCCCTTTTTTAAGTCCTCACCCAAGGGCGTGTTTCCTGCTCTTAGAGAGAGGGGAAGAGAAACACAGATGTGAAAGAGAAACATCGGTCGGTTGCCTGTCCTTCACGCCCTGACTGGGAATCGAACCCACGCGCCTTCCGTTCAAGGGGCGATGATGCTCCAACCAACGGAGCCATACCCGCCAGGGCTGCCTGACCATCTTTTCGGTTTCACAGGGAAACCCGAGCCTCCCCGGAGCTGACCGGACTGGGAAGCAGTGAGTCCTCACCGCACACGCCGCTTGGGCCAGCCCTGTCCCACGGAGCCCCGTGAGCGCCCGTCCCGCTGCGGGAAGGACACGCGTGTGGTGTGGCGAGGCAGACGGTGGCCCCACGTCCTACCACACGATGGGCAGGATCTGGGGGTCGGGCTGCCTCGACCCTCAGGCTGGGGGTGGGCGACACACTCCTCCCTTGGCACGGTGCCGATCACAGGGGACACCCCGTACGGGTGGCAAGGACAGCCATCGCGGGGAGGAGAGGGAGGAGGGCTTGAGGCCAGGGTCTGCAGGGGATCTGGCCACCTCCCCCCACAAGGCTCCCGGGGGGGAGGGGGAGGGCCGCTGGCCCCGCCCAGGGGCGCCCACTGAAGACAGGGGTCCGGAGCTGGCGGGCCAGGCCGAGCCCTGCGGCCTCCTTCAGACGCCTCTGGGCCGTGTGGGGGCGGGAGGGGGTCTGCCGGCTCGCCCCTGCGGTGGCTCCGAAGCGCAAGTGTGTGGTCGCACCGTCACGGAGGCCCCGAGCCCGAAACTTCTCACGGCTGAATCCGAGGCGCTGGCCGACCCATGCTGGAGGCCCCGGGGCGGAATCGTGCTCCGGCCCCCCCCAGCTCCCAGGGGCGCCCCGGGCCCGGGCTCCGGGCCCCTCCCTCCGTCCCCGGAGAGGTGTGGCGTGACTCTCTCCAGCTGCAGCGGGGCCTGCGCCCCCAGCTGGGAGGAAGCCTTAGATTGGATGAGATTAGATTAGATGGGGTGTGATGAGATTAGACTGGGCGTGGTCAGATTGCGCCCACCTGGGTGCTCTAGGCGCCTCTCGCCGCCTAGGCCCTAACTCCGTCCACCTGCCGAGCGAGCCCGGACTGCTCTGAGGAACTTCCTGCCGGAGGCCCGTAGCCCCACCCTCTGCTCCTCTCCAGGGCAGAGGTTCTGGGAACCCGGGCAGGTTCCCTGCTCACCCAGGAGCCTCCCTTCCTCACCTCAACCCCATGGGGTAGGCACAGCGGGCACCGTTGCCCCCATTTTACAGGTGGGCAAACCGAGGCCCAGAAAGGCTGAGTAACCTGCTCGAGGCCCCAGGGGGCAGGGCCTAGCCTTGGTGGTGGCTCCCAATCCAGGGCTCCGTGGGGCCACCGCCTCCCTCCAGCAATACCGCCCTTCCCAGCTCTCCCTGGGCCAGAGCCCGCGACTCTTCCCGGAAGGGCGGCAGGCCTTCCGGCCCCGTCCCCAGAACAGGCCCGGTGATCCCAGGGACGGAGGGCCGTGGGGCAGCCCTCGGCAGGGGCTGGCGTGAGTGCGGAGGGGTCTGGAACCCCCCCACCCCGGCGCGGGGCCTCGTGGCAGCCCGCACACGGGGGCTGTGCAGAGGTGGGGTGCAGGGACAATCCGTCCCAGCTGGAGCGGGGTGACCCCTTCCCGGCCCCACCCAGCACACTTGAGCAGCTCCGAATGAGAAAACCAGGACAAGAGCTTTCTTGGGGCGACACTGGATGCACAAAGGCCGGCGAGGGTGTGCACCCCAAGGCTGGGCTCAGCGGGGCCAAGGCTGGTGCTCCCTCCAAGCCCCCCCCGCTGGAGCCCCCGTGCCCAGCAGGGGGGAGTTAAGCTTCAGTGGGCACCTTGGAGCGCCGTGCTGCCCAGAACTTCCGGCTTTCCACCCCCCACCACTTCTCTTCCTTTTTGCCTTTTTCCCCCTTAATTAATCATACGCTGCTGCCCAATTTAAATATGGAAATGCCCAGGCCGGGAGTCACGGTCCCCGTGCGCCCGCCCGGCGGCCCTCCAGGCCCCGGAGGTGGGAGCCCCGTGGCACCCTCCTCTCTGGTGTGTGTGAAATTACGTGCACAAAGGCGGCTCCTTATCTGCGTGTGTGAACTAAATAAATAAATACGGGCTTTTGTTGGGGCTCCGGCTCCTGCCCGGGACTGTTTTGACTAAACCGCCCGTGTTGTCTGTGCCTTTATGGGGCTCGGGGGACGGCAGGCAGGGGGAGGCCCCGTGGGCCGGCCGGGCATCTGGGCCTCTCCCTCCCCTGGCACCGCCGCACCCCTCCCCCCTGCCCGGGCTGGGCTCCCAGGCAGCCTGGCACGGTGCCAGGCTCGCCGCCGCACTCGGGCAGCGGGGTGGGGCGAGCGGCGGCAGCGCCGAGGACGTGGCCGGGCGCCCCGGGCTCACGCAGCGCCCCGGCCCGGAGGCCGGGGCCCAAAAGGTGAGGGCACCCCGGCGGGGGCGGAGTGGGCGCAGGGTGGGCGCTGGGCGGGCAGCAGGTGGTGGGGCGGGGCGGGCAGGCCTGCGGAGGGGGGGGCGGGGGAGAGCGGCCGCACGGAGCGGGCACAAAGCGGGGCAGTGCCAGGCCTGGCTGCTGCCTCCCGGCTGGCCTCTCTCCTCCCCTCCCTCCCCCTCCCCCTCCCCCTGGACCGGCCGAGGGGAGGCCCAGGGAGCACGCGAGGGGCCCCGGCAGGAACGCAGGCACGGAGCTGTGCCGTGGGCGGAGGAAGGCCCAGCGAGGCGGGGCCCAGGGCTGTCAAGGAGAAAAACATCCCAAGGCCTGCAAATTGCTGCTCTCAGCTTTTTTTTTTTTTTTTTTTTTTAACTCCTCCTGCTTGGGAGGAAAAAAAAAAAAGCAGTGCTTCCTCTAGAGGCGGATGTAAAAAGGATGCAGAATTTTAACCATCTCCTGCACCGAGGTTTCCCCGGCAGGGTCTGGGCCTGGGCCTGGCACGGTGGCACCGTGAGAGGGGACTGGCCGCAGCTCCCGAGGCCCGTTTCTGGGGCGTGCCGGCTAGCCAAGCCTCCTTGGCAGCCCCGGCCAGAGGCTGGGCCCGGTGCAGGGGCCTGAGGGCTGGAGGTCGGGGTGCCCGGGGCCCACACACCGCGGCACGTGCTGGGCCACTAGGCACTGGGACATCGCCTCTCCTGTCACCGTCACGGTGCTTGGCGGGCTTGTCTTTTGGTGTTGAGTGTGGTGACTCGGGCTCTGGTCGGGGACCCCAGCGTGCTCACGGGGCTCTGGTTCTCGCTGGCGGGGAGCCCTCAGCCAGGCTGGGGCCCTGCGCCTCTCTCAGGACGGAGTTCGGTGTTTAAAAAAAAATAACCCGGGAAGTTTTTTTGGCATCTGGCGGAGGCTTCACACACGGCACGTTCAGGGCAGGACTTGAGGAATGCGTTCTGGGGGGAGGGGCGCCTGGTCAGTGGAGGAGGGGCAGGTGCCTCCTGAATGCAGAGGAGGGGCTGGGTGCCTCCTGGGTCAGCACGCGGAGCAGGCGGCCGCCGCGGCGCGGGTGCTGGGCGGGACCGTCCGGCGGGGCCTGGGGCCCAGGGCTCGTGAATGTGTTTTAATTTCAGTGTCTCTTAAAATCAGAATAAAAAAACGGCTAGAACCCTCGTGAACACAGAACAGTGAATTCAGCCCGGATCGTATTCCTCCTCCCGGCGGCGCGGCCAGAGGCATTCCCGACATTTCTGGTGGGAGCAGTGACAACAGCAGAAGTTTCCGGGCCACAGAGGCTGAGAGGAGGCCCCGGCTGGGCCGGCCTGTCCCAGACCTGGCTCCCGAGGTCCTCTGGGGGCCACCTGGGGGCCCTGTGAATGTGGCTTCGCCAAAGGCCAGCCAGGACAGGCCGACCCGGGGCTCTGGCCTCTGTGTGTCCCTGTGCACACACACACGTGCTTTCCAAAGGGCTCCTAGACCCGTGGGTGTGCAAGGCTCAGTTTCCACGGTGAGGCTGAGGTTGTGCACGGCCGTGAGGGCCACGTATCCCCGGCCCTCGGGTGTGGGCTGTCACCGGGCAGGGTACGGGGTGGCCCCTCCCAGCCCCCTTCTCCCGGGCAGAAAGCCGGCCGAGGGCTCGGGCACAGCCTCCCCTGCCCCGTCTGACGCAGCTGCGTGCAGCACAAACACGCCACGCACCGCACACACGGCCGCCTCTGCGGTGTTCGAAAAGAATTTATTTCTTTTTAAAGAGAGGGCAAGGGAGGGAGAAAGAGTGAAATGTTGACGTGAGGGAGACACAGGAATCCGTTGCCTCTCCTACGTGCCCCGACCGGGGACCGGGCCCGCAACCCAGGCACGTGCCCCGACCGGGAGTCGAACTGGCGACCTTTCTCTTTGGGCACGAGGCCCGCCCCACCTGAGCCGCACCGGGCAGGGCCGGCGTCTGCAATTGAACTGACGCGTGCCAGCAGCCACGGTTTTTAAAAAGTGAAAGTAGGTGACATTCACTGCCACAGGACCATTTAGTTAAATGATATACTATACTGAACTTTATACTGATATATATATAGGTATGTGTATACATATTTCAGTATGTAATTAATACAAAATTATTGATGAGGTATTTTACATTTTTTTCCTGCTGCATCTTTGAAATCTGGAGTGTGTTTCAGACATGCATCGCGGCCGCTCACACGCTCCGCATTTCAAAGGCTCCGTGGCCTCGTGCGGCTCGTGAGGGGAGACTGGTGAACAGGGCAGTGCCGGCTCAGCGGCCCCCGTGGCCCCCCAGGCTGGGGAGACTGCTTTTCCTGCTGCCTTTTCTGCTGCTTTTTCGCTGGATGCTCCCCACACACACACACAGCCAGGAGGGCCCCCTCCCACGCCCCCGCAGCCCTCCCCGGGAGCCGGGAGCCGCACAAATGGGTGTTGAGGCTCTGCGTTCCCAGGGCGAGGGGCGACTGGTGCACAGGCCTCTCCACCGAGCTCCCAGACGCCGGGGGCACCGGCACAAAGGGCTGGCTTCAGGGCACAATAGCGGGGCGGTTAGTCACAGTGCCGGGCAGCGGGCAGGCAGACAGAGCTCCCTGTGTCTGCGCCTGGCCGGGCTGGGCCCTGCGGCCCGGCTTCCCCTGCCGGCTGGCTTCCCATCCCTGCCTGCCCGGCTGTTCGTCTGGGCCCCTCCCCACTGGCCGGTTAACCCCCTGCTGCCCACTACCTACCTGGCACCCCTGCCAGGCTCTGGTTTCCATCAGCCGAGCCTGCCGGCCGGAGACAGGCTCCTCCAAGAAGCCGGGGTGGTGCCTGCGAGGTCTCTTTCACTCGCCCCTCTCCCTCTCGGGGAGCAGGCATTTCCCCGGGTCGGGTCGTCGCCGGGGCTGTTTTTTCGGCCGGAGGAAGGGCTTTCGGACGAGCCGAGACAGGAGCCGGGCTCCCCGTGCAAAGGTCTTGCCAGCAGAGCGTTGGAGAGCGTTCGCCACGCGAGGGCTGTGCTTTTCTGGAAACAATGAGAAGCCCAAACTGTGAACATTAAGGAGGGGCCCCGAAGCTGGTGCCCGCAGCCGCCTGTTTTAAAGCGAACAGACTGATATAAATATTTTAATCCCGTGCCCAGATAGACGGAGAAGATAAAATAAATTAGTCATGTCCCAGCCCCGTCTGGGGACACGTTGAAAGCAGGGCTCCTGTCGGCGTCCGCTATCTCGCCGTTAGATTAAAATCTCCCCTTCTGGGTCGCGGTCCAGGGGCGGAATTCGCCGTTTGTTTGCGTCCTGACAGTTAAATTATTAACACGTGGAGAAGGTAACTGCCCCCCAAAAGGCACAAACCACCCTAGCCGGCGCCTTAATTTAAGGATGGTCTGTGCAGAGATTCGGCAGCCCGGCCTTTCTGTGCCTCGGCCGAGCGGCGTGTGTTTCTGTTTTAGGAGGCGGGGGGCCCCCGCCGCGCCCCGCGTGAGGAGGGCCAGGGAAGAGAGGGTCTTTTTCAGAAGTGCCCGAGGTTTACGGCGGAAAGCCTCTGAGGGCCGGGCGTTTTTCTCGGAGGGAGGGAATGTCTCCCAGGGCATGTGTCTTACCTGTTGATTACATTTTAGAATTATTCAGTTTGTGCGTTTACTCCTTGTCTAACACTGAAGCTGCCTCGGGAATCTGAAACGCCGGGGTCTGTCTGCCGCCCGGGGCCCCCCGCGCCTCCCCGTTCCGAACCCCCTCGGCCGCGAGCCGGGGGCCCGTCCCCCGCCCGGCTCTCGGCGAGCGGGCTGCGTGCAGCGCCCCACGGCCGCCTGCAGACGGCGGGTGATGGGAGACATATGGTCCGTTCTCATCGTCTCCTTCTGATTTATTTTAAACCGGCGGAGAGGATTTCGGCACAAAGAGTGGTGCGTGGTGCTCGCGTTCTGAGAGCCCTTGGATTTTCAGGCTGGAGGACACATTTTTTTTCTTTTTTTTACGCCGCCCCCCCCCTCAAAAAAAAAAAAAAAACCCACCAAATTTAGAAATTGCCTTTTACAGTAGAAAACGGCCGGCTGGCTTGCCTTTTCGCTCCCTTTGAAAGAAGGAGACTTCAGATCAAACGCGTTTGATTTGTAGATGTGCCCCCATCTGTTGTTACCGAGGGGCTGTAAATGGCCCACCGTGGAAAATAAATAAATAAATAAGATAAGGAGAGGCCTGTTCCTGCCCCGGCAGGCGCCTTGCTCGGCGGGGCTGGTGGGGCTGGGGCCGGGAGGTTCCACGGGCCGGGCACCAGTCGCCGTCCTGGGCGTGCTGGGTCCCTCCCAGGGAGACTGTGGCCTGTGGCTCGAATGTCATCCTGTGGAAAAGAAAGGCCCTGCCTGGCTGGGGTGACATCTCCCCCTCCGCCAGGCCGCTTCCCAGGGCCCCCCGAACTTGAGAGCACCCCTCTGGAGGGACGCCGGGCCCCTGTGCAAACAGCACTGTTTCAAAGCAAACACAGCAAAATCTTCCCTCGTTGCCGTTTCACTCTGGACGCAGGCACCGGCCCCGGAGATGGAAAACATGTTTTCGGAACACCAGGAAACACGCTCGCTCCCTGGGGAAGCATCTCCCCGGCAGGAGGGTGCCAGGGTCGGAGGGCAGGGCGCTGCTGGGGGGACGCCGGAGGCACAAAGCCTCCGTGACCCGGGCCCCCAGATTCCACGGGAGAAGACCCGTGTCCGTCCCCGGCCTGACCTCGGGGGGCCGTGGCAGGGGCCTGGGAGCAGCCGCTGGAACGTGCCTGGTGAGGCCGCCCAGTTTCATTTTCTGTTTGAAAGTGTTTCTCTGGAGGGAGAAGTACCAGACGCATGGCAGCGGCCACCGTCCTCTTTATAACTTTCCTGGCAATGTGGGATGGTAACTACACATGTAAACTCATGAGCCGTAATTCATCTTATCCTGCTAATGAGTTAGGTCGACTGGACGTGCGAGAAAGACAGTCGCGTCCGTATTAGGATCATTTTCTGATTATCAGAGCAATAGAAACTCGTTGTAGAAAATTTTTGGAAAGTGCAGGAAAATGCATGGAAGGGGAAGGGTGTCCCTCCTCCTCCCAGGGAAGCCGTGGCCACATGTGTGCGTGCGGCTGTTCCTCTCGGCCCTGCCGGTGCTCGGAGCCTCGTCTCCTTTGGGTGGTGACCCTGCGATGCCTGCGGCCGGGTCCCCCTGCTCCTCGCCGGCCGATGCTTCTCTGGGGCCCACAGGCCGCCTCTTTCGGGCAGGCAGGCGCTGGTGTGCGTGGGGAAGGCCTCGGGCTCGGGGCCCAGATAGACCGCCTGCGCGGCCCCATGGCAGAGCCCGGCCTGCAGGCTGACCGGGGCGTGGGGAGCAGGGCGTGCATGGCAGGGCCTGAGCATGGAGATGGAGAAGGGCCCGCCAGGCCTTCTCCACGCAGGACCGGCAGGGAGGTGGGGGGACAGCAGGGCCCTGCGGCCCAGTCGGTGAGGAGTGAGTCTGAGGTCAGAAGTCTCAGCAGAGAGGACTGCTCGGACCAAATCAAAGGTGCCCCTTCTCAGCCGGGCGAAGATTCATCCAGCCGTTGAGATAATGTTTCCAAGGTGTTCCACCGTCCGGTCCTGACCTAAAGCCACTGAGCGGTCCAGGCTGGTGCCGCGTGACTTGGAGGCAGAGGTCGGCCTGCACAACCCCCCAATACCATGTTGAAATCCGGTGGGCGTGTGCCTGTGCCTCAGTGGGTCCCGGGAACCTGTCAGACAGAGGTCCCCTGTCCCCAGGCCTCTGGCGGGGAAGGAGCTGACTTCCAGGCTGCCTTCTGGAGCACATGTGAGCCCAGGGGGGTTCCAGAATTTCCGAGCTCTCATCTGACGGGAGAAGGGGAATCTGCAGGGTCCGCCTGAACCCCCTTAGAATACGCAGTGGCTTCAACACCCTCCACGACACACGTGCCCGCAGATGAAGTGCGCAGGCAAGACCGCTGCTGGCTGCCGTGTCTGCCGCAGCGTAGAAAGAGTTCCCAGAAAAGGAATCTGGAATAACAGGGAACCCTGCGGTAATTTTCATGTAACAAAATAATGGGGTATTGTGCCGCCTGTGCAAGCGCTGTTGACAAAGCATTTGTAACGACAAGGGGATACGTTTCAGAAACAGGAAATGCACATGCAAATTACGTGATTGCATGCCCGCGTGGACTGTCGCGAAGGAAATAGCAAGGGAATGTTATTCCTGGAGAATGGCATCTAGGTGAATTTTTCTCTCTCCCCGTATTTCGTGCTCGCATTGTTTACATTTTACGCTGACTACTTAAACGGTCTGTCTCTTAAATTTCCATCTTTACGTTTCTCCTCCTAAATTACTTACACTTCAGACTTAGCTGTGCCTTCTCTAAACACATGGCATTTTTATAAGCAGGGGGAAAAGTCCTCCTTAAAGGCTGGTGAGTAAAAATATAGATAAATGGCGTATGTTGCTTCAGTGGATGTGGGTAGACGGCATGTAGCGAAAATATTCGTTAGGCCAACAAGTACGTATAGTGAGTAAATATTATTCGTTCTTTTATAAAAGACTTGCATGTTGGTAGGTTATTAAGAAGCACTACATGGGTTCCCTACCCAAACATGCAGCTTCTTGCCCAGTCCTGGCAGAAAAAATCTCAAGATTTATTGTTAACCTAGGGAGAAGCGTTTTGGGGTTTTTTTATTTTTTATTTTTTTTGTCCTCTAACCAGTAGCCTTGAGAAAGGAAAGAAAGTCACTCGCCTTAGGTGCTCGGTCAGAGGACCACCCTCCCCTGGTCAGACCCTGTGCTGGGATCGTGACTTTGTGCTTTTTGCATCGACCGCTTGGTGTTTAAGGGCAATTTAAAAGATTCTGCAAGTTTCTGTTGGAGAAGTATATAGATCCTGAATTCATAATGCCAGATGATAAACGGTGGTCTTTGGGTGGAAATCTTACTTGTTTATTGATATTCCTCGTTTGCTGTCGAGAGAGAGAGGGAGAGAGAGAGGGAGCGAGAGAAGCCAATTTTTCTCTCCGCAGCGCTTCCCGGGACTCCTGTACACAACTTACTGTTCTGCACCGTTAGGTCTCCTGCTGATCCACAGGGGCGCGTGGCTGTGTCAAGTAAAAGGCGGGGGTTTTCCTTTTTCACCACAATGCTAGAGGGTTTGGGAACATGGAAGACTCTGTCTGTATTTTCACGTAAAATATTTTAGCCTTCAAGCAAGTGGCGTTTGCTTTCCTGCAAAGGGAGTTCCCAGGGCCGGCAGCGTCGGGAAGGGTAGAGTCTTGCGAACAGGCGGAGTCGGGAAGTACCAGCGCGTCCCCGTCGGCTTTCGCGGCTGGCGGCGGCGGGAGGCGCTTGGAGTAGCCGGGTTCGCCGCCATGCGGCGCAGGTGAGCCGGCCGGGGCCCGCCGCTTCCCGGCCCCCTTGAGGCGCAGGGTTCGCTCGGCAGGCCAGGCCGCCCGGGAGGCCCGGCTGGGAGGTCCCGAGGCCTCCGGGGCGCGACCCTCTAATCCGCTTTAGTCACTATATTGTGCGCTTCGCTCGGCAAAGTAAACAGTGCAGCGAACAAAGCGGCGGCCGCCGGCCCGCGACTCCCTGACCCAGGGTCGTGCCCTTTGTTCACCCTCAATGGGGCCGCCCGCCTGCGGCTAATTGGGGCGCGTGCCGCCCGCCACCTAGGACTTGGACCCAGGCGGGGCCTGGAACCTGGGCTCGGACGCGGACGCGGACGCGGAGGCGGAGACGGAGGCGGACTCGGATACGGACGCGGACGCGGACGCGGACGCGGACCCGGACCCGGACGCAGACCGGGACACGGACCGCGACACGGACCGCAGCTCCACCCGGGACGCGGACGCGGACACAGTGTCGGACTCGGACCGCCGCCGCGGACACGGACCCCACGCGTGGACCATGGCTCACTGCGGCGCGCGTTGCCGCCGCGGACCCGGGCACGAACCTGGCCACGGACATGGCCACGGGTCGTGGCTCGGGCCGTGGCTCTGCCCTGGGCACAGACACGGACTCGAAGCGGACGTGGACTTGGCTTTGGATTCGGACGCGGACGCCGGCGCGGCCCCGAGCGCGGCCCGCGGCTGATCGCTGAGATGCCGCCGCTGCCGCGGCTGCCGCGGCGGACTCGGCAGGAGAGCGCACCGGTACTCGGCCGCCGCTCCGCCCCGGACTCGGTCTCGGACCTGGACCACGGCTCGTACCGGGCCACGGACACGATCCCGGTCACGGGCCCGAACCCCGGTCCGCGCGCTCAGCCCCGGATTTGGACTTGTCGGGGCTTGGAGCGCGGCCGATCGAGATGCGTGCCGCCGCCGCTGCTGCCGCGCACCCGGGCGCGCACTCGGATCCCGAGCCTGGGCCGCGCTTGGATTCGGACTCCGAAACGCACCACGGCTCCGACCGGGGTTCCACCCCGAACCAAGACCCAGAGGCGGACGCATCCCGAACCCGGACCGCAGCTCAGCTCGGGGTTCGGACTCGGATGCGATCCCCGGCTCGCACCGCGATCTCCGCCTGACGCGCCCCGGCCGCAGCCCCCAGACCGCGGCTCTCTCGGGGCCCAACCAGCTGCCCTGCAGATGGGACCCTGGACACAGACTGGGACCCCGGCCTCCGGCCCCGGCCGGCGGGTCCGCCTGAACACGGACTCGGACTCCGAGTCCGACACGGCCCGCAGCTCGCACCCCGGCTCCTCCTCAGACGCTCACGGGGCCTCCTACCTTGTATCCCGGCCCTGCCCGAACGCGGACTCGGATCCCAAGCCCGGACAGCGGCCTCGGTCTTCGACTCCGAAACGGATCGCTGCTCGGACCCCAGTTCCAACACGGACTCCGGCTCAGACCCCGACTTGATCGCGGACGCATCCCGAGCCTGCACCCCGGCGCAGCTCCGGGTTCGGACTGGGACGCGCGCCCGGCTCGCGCCGCGATCTCTGCCTGACGCGCCCCGGCCGCAGCCCCCAGACCGCGGCTCTCCCGGGCACCAACCAGCCGCCTGCAGACGGGACCCCAGACACGGGCTGGGCCCCGGGACTCCTGCCCCGGACCGCGGGTCCGCCTGAACACGAACTCGGATTGCGAGTCCGAAACGGCCGGCAGCTCGCACCCCGGCTCCTCCTCGGACTCGGACTCAATCCGGGGCTCTTACCCCCAACCACCGCTGCACCCGGGACACGGACCCGGACACCGACTCGGACACGGACCTGGACCCCAAGCCCAGACCGTGGCTCAGACCCAGGCCCAGATGCGGACTCAGATCCCGACCCTGGACGCGGGCTCGCTCCGGACTGAGTCGATCCCGAGCCCCCGCCTGGCTCTGCTGCAGACCCGGCCCAGGCCCACGTGGACCCGGCCACACACTTGGACTTCGGACCCCGCTGCGTGCAGACCCCAGACCTGACACCCGCCAGACAGCCCTGTCGCCCGCCGCCGCCTCGGCTCGCTCGGCGGACCCGCTCCGGCCCTGCGCGGCGAGCCCGGCGCAGTCTGCAGCAGGCGCGCGCAGGCCTCCCAACTCCGCGGCTGGGGCGGCCGCATCGTGTCTCTGGCACCAGCGGAGGTGCAGACAGGAGAGACTTTCTGGGCCGTTTTTCTTTCTCTGCTTTTCACTTCTGCGGGGAATCCTGCACAGGGGAGAGGAGAGCAGAACCCAGAGCCCCCTGTGAGGGAGACCCGGAATGCTCCGCGCTTCTGCAGGGGGCTCTGCCTCAGGCTGCCCTGCGGCCGCAGCACAACCTCTCCAGAGCCCGGGGTGGCTCGGGCTGCCGCCGGAGGCGCAGGCGTGGTGCGGACCACCCACGCGAAGTCAGGCCTTGATCAGTCCGCGTCCTCTGACCCTTGTTTCTTCCTCCAACGCTGGACAAGGTTGTCATTTTTACCGCAAGAAGCTCTGGAGACTTAGTATCTTGTAACTTTTTTTATTTTAAAGGTTTTTGTCTGTTTTTTTTTTTTTTTAACAAAACACTTTCTCTTGTGATTATGTTCAAAAAGGAAAAGAAAAGAGCCTTGGCCTTGGAGGAAGGACAGAGCGGCTTCTTGTCCCCAGCCCAGCCTGGCAGTGCCTTGGTCTGCTCCTCACTTATGTCGTAGTTTTGTTTACCTGGCTCTGCCAGGGAGGCTTTTAATTTTTATTTATGTTTTGATTTTTGGATTTGAGAGACAGACACACACACACATCAATTTGTCATTCCACTTAACCCTAGTGTGTGCCCTCACCAGGGATCACACGTGCAACCCCGGCCTATCTGGACAACGCTCTAACCCACTGAGCTCCCTGGCCAGAGCCTGCCAGGGAGACTGTTTTAAAACGTGAAGTTCGTTTCTGAGCTTTGTGGGGCGGAACATTCCGATGTGGAATTTGGCCTGGGGAAGACTTGGTGTTCTGCTGGGGGGGTGGGGCCGCGCCTCGCTGCAGTGAGGACAACGCTGGGGTCCTGCCAAGAGCCGTGGGGGGAGCCAGATGCGCTGCAGACTTCTGCCGGAGAGGGGGAAGCCCCGCGGAGCCGCGCTCTGACTGTCTACCCCAGAACTGGCTCCCCAGCAGCCCGGCCCCATCTCCCCTCGTCCCCTCCTGCAGCAGCCTCGGCGCCCACCCGCCCGCCTGCCCTCCCCCTCCGTGGAGGATCCCTAACTTCATCCGATGGCACATCTTGGCCCCTGTGCAATGCTGATGTCCAGGCCTGGCCGCCCCTCCCTCCAGGAGAGAAGCCCCACAGTGGGTCTCTCCCCAGGGGCCCGTCATCAGGCGTCCTTGCTGATGGCCGACCGGCATTTTTGCAGGCCCTTCTGCCCCCCTGCCTGGCCTCTCCCATGGAGACCACAGGCAGGAGCCTGCCGGGTTCCCAGAGGGCCACAAGCAGGGGGCCAGCTCTGGCGGGGCAGCTTGGCCAGGGCACGCCGGTCGCAGGGTGCCGGCACCCAGCAGAAAGGGCGGCGTGCGACCCCCGCGCTGTGACCCCTCAGCGCAGTTGAGGTGCAGTTGAGGCGAGGCGGCTGTGTGAGGAGGAGTCTGGCAGGCCCAGCGGGGAGCCCGGGCCTGTGATTTCACACCGGAGGTCCATTCTTCCTAGCCCACCGTGTGGGAGTGACCAGGATGCACCTGGCAGGGGGGTGCAGGCCTCGGATGACTGAAGCCGGCCGAGGGGGAGGGGTGGGGGAGGGGGGTCACACAAGCCGGCCCGCTTCAGGCCCTTCTGGGACCCAGATTTCAATGGGGCTCTGTTTTTCCTGGGGACTGCTCTTACCTATAAAATAAGCCTATGTGTGTAGGAGTGCGAGGAGGGGGGATGGTGATGTTTTTCTTTCAAAAAAAGCAAAATTAAAAAAAATAACCAAGCGGCGGGTGTGGACGCCGTGGTTGGAGGCCCCCGGGTCTGCGCAGTGTCAGCCAAGCCCCCGCCGCGCCCGCACAGGCCCCTGCTGCCCTGGCCTCTGGGGCGGCCTGGCCGTTCTTTGCTCTGCCCTCCTCTCGGGTTGTGAGGGTCTCTCGGGGAGGGTGAGCAGCAGGAACTGTGGACACCCGAGGTGCTAGCCTCACCGCCTGGGAAGAACTCCCCGCGGCGAGGTGGGTTTATGACAAAAATGTGAGCCGCTCGCCTGGTACCTGGTGCTTACCGAACACTCGGGGTGTTTCTGCTGATGGGAACTGTGTCGAAACCGGCTGCAGGGGCCCCAGGAGGGCGTGGGCCAAGCCCAGGGAGAAACTGGGCCAGATAAAGAACATCCCAGTCCTGCCCAGCCTTGGAGCTGGACAACAAGGTGACCCCTGATGTGGGGGACTGGATCTGATGGTCCGGAGAACCCTCTCCTGCCGGCACGTACGTGGCCCGAGCGTCCAGGCCCACGGCCCGGTCTGTCTGCTGCAGGCCCCGCCCGCTCGGGCCCGGGTCTGTGGGCCTCGAGCCCCAGCTCAGTCCCCGCTGTTTGCTCTTTCCTCCTGAGGGGTCCAGAGCTTCCAGGCGGAGAGTCCTCAGCCCCCCCCCCAAACCCAGCCTCACTCCCCAACACCGGCCGCGGCAGTGCCTGAGGTCAGCTGGGCCGGCCACGCCGCAAGCACAGTCCCATCTTGCAGGGGGAGGTCTGCACTCAGGCCGGCCCTCGTTATTTGTGGTGGGCAATGTTTTCACTGGCTGTGGAGGTTGGCTCGTCGCAATGAAAAAGGAGTGACCCGCCCTGGCTGTTGTGTCTCCGTTGTTGGGAACGGTGTCCCGTGGACCAAAGGGTCTCGGGTTCAGTTCCCGGTCAGGGCACATACCAAGGCTGTGGGTTCGATCTCTGGTTGGGGCGCACACAAGAAGGCAACCAATCAATGTTCCCCTCACATTGATTTTTCTCTCTCTTCCCCCCCTCCCTCTTTCTCTCTCCCTGAGAACAATGAAAAAATGTCCTCAGCCCAGGGTAAGAAGGAGAAAG
Organism: Phyllostomus discolor; assembly: GCF_004126475.2. Classification (NCBI taxonomy): domain Eukaryota; kingdom Metazoa; phylum Chordata; class Mammalia; order Chiroptera; family Phyllostomidae; genus Phyllostomus; species Phyllostomus discolor. The sequence goes on from NC_040904.2 coordinate 215,227,798, forward strand.
AGAGAGTGGCCCAAAGAGAGCACAGGTAGGGCCTCCCTTCCAACCCGGTCGGGGCTCCCGCAGGACGGCAAGTCTGCCTTGCCCCCGAAGGGCGGCAACACTGTTGTTTCTGCACTCGCACGCACACGCACCGGCACGCCCGCACACACGCGTGCATGTTCGAGGGCACGCACGTGCGCACACACATACTCCAGGATGTTTTCCTCGTGCGGCTAACATTTAACGTTCTAATATTAAAGTTGGAGGCACCCACAGGCTGTCTTAAAAGGCTCATTCAGCCCGTCTGCCTCGGAGCTGTTTTATTTATGTCTTCTTGTCACGCACGTCAAAGAACTCTGTGTTTCTGGCAGACCGCGTCGGGCGGCGGAGTGTTTTCGTTTTTGGCTACAGCTGGTTAATTTTTCCGAATCTGTAGATCCAGGTGTGCGCTGAGACGCTTTTTCCCAGCACGAGAAGTTTCCCAGTGAGGCTCGGAGTCCTAGAAATTTCCGGCGTCCTACGTGTGCGAGACCGCCAGGTTCGGGGAAGCGGGAGAGCGGGGGAGAGAGGCGGCGGCAGCCCCCTCTGAGACAAGGGCTCTGGAAGCAGGATTTGGAGAACACCAGAGCCGGAAAGTTTCCCCGTCTTGCAGTTTGAGCAAAAGCACAACCCTTGCTGATAAGTTTAAAAATCCCTGCTTGTGAACACCCTCAGAAAGCAAGCCCGGGAGTGGAAATGCCCGTCGCCTCTCTCCTTTGGAAACACTTTTTAAAAATACGTGTTCTCTGTGTAAAAATTATGTAGACTTTTCTTTTTCAAAATTAATGTCACCCCCTCGTTGGATTGTTTACACGACCACCAGCTCTTGGTTAAAACAAAACAACACAAAACTTCAAGTTCTCGTAAAAGCCAGAGTTTCAGCAAAAGTTGCCTTGCGAGTAGCCAAGCAACAAAACAGAACGAAAGCTTTGCTTTCTGGCTCTCCTTGCTTTCTTTTCTTTTCGCAGCGTTTTTCTTTGCAGCCGTTGAATATTATCTCGTCTTGCAGTCATAAATTTAGTTAAGACATTTCTTTGCTTTTTTTTCTGGAAAGGGCACGGATGAAAAATCTGACCCGAGCTCCGCCGTCTGCTAGCAGAGCCCGAAAGCCGTGGGGTTCAGAGTGAGGGGAACGAAATGGCCGTTCTGTGGAAAGCAAATCACTTACCTGCGTTGTGTGGAATCGCATGAGATTTAAAAAAAAATAAAATGGGAGCATTTTAATAAAGAAGAGTAGTGTGGTCGAATTTCAAACAACTTGCGACTGACGCCCCCCCTTCCCCGTCCCCCCAACTCTGCCCGTGTCTGTTCTGCAGGCAGCCTGGGCTTTGTTGCTGCGATCATTTTAAAGAAGCGATTTGTGAAGCCTTGATTTTTTTTTTTTAAAAGTTCTTGCTGTCTCTTGCAATTTGACAATGAACTATTTGAGTTCCAAAGCAGGGTTTATTTTCTTTCCTGCACACCGCCCCTCACCCCTTGTTCTGGAGGGCTTCTAATTTACCCCGTTCCCTGAAGGACTGCGCGGCTAAGAAATGATACCAAAATTCTCATTTTTGTGTACGGGGAAGAGAAAAAGAAAATTCAGCAGACTTTCACAGGCATCTCAGCATGATTTAAAAATTTCTAAAATAAACATTTGACAGTTTTTAAAGTTTGAAATTGCTTTAAATTTTTAATAGCGAAATTCTCCTTGGATGTGATTTAAAAAGCAGATGTGATCATTAAAATAATGACTATTCCAGGCCCCTATAAAGGATTAATACGATCTAAAAATACTTCAAATGCGCCGAGGCTTTGCGAGCGCGGAGGGGAGACATTCCTGGGACGCTTGGGGAGAGGGACTCCTCTCGGGCGCTCTGCTGTCCTCTTGCCGCCGCGGCCCGGCGCCTTCTCCTCCCAGAAGCTGTCACACTCCGCACTCTAATGTATCTTTAATTGCTCGTAAAAGTTTACTGTAAGCGGCACAATAAATTCTTCAGGAAAAAAAAAATGTTCATTTTTCCCAATTTATGTGACTCCATTTTAGAAGCTGCAGAATGGAGAGGCTAAAATAAATTCAGCGCCCACGTCTCTTTGAAAGGGAGTTGGGTTTTTTTAAAAAATGGACCTGACCCCGGGCTTTCTCTCTGGCCTCGTACAAAGTCAGAGACCCCGCTCTGGCGTCTGAGACCTGGATACCCGTGTACCTGGGGTATTGGCCCCTCATCCCTAATTCATATTTTCTGGTTTGTGTTGTTACTACTCTGGAATGCAAATACCAACGGCGACTGCTCGCCGGCGAGGGGGATTTTTCACACTGACGTGTATGCGTCCTGTACGGTATGTTCACACACTTATATATATGTTATATGAAGAATGCACATTTATTGAGACTCCTAGTTTTATGTGTGTGTTTTTTTTAATTTGAAAAATAATAATTAACTTCTCAGGAATGCTTCGAGGGTTGTTAGACTTTTTCATGCACCTACGCAGCCGCCGCCTCCCGGGAAGCCAGCGAGGGGACTTCCCAGGTGTGTGGAGCACGGGGAGGCAGCCGCAGTCAGAAGGCTTCTACACAGATGGGGGGGTGTTGCGTGGGTGTGGGGTGGCCGGGGTCCGGCAGGAGCGCAGAGGAGGTGCCGCTGATCGCTGTCAGCTGCAGGCGCCCGGAGTCTGTTCTTTATATTTTTTAAAAAGGAAAGGAGACCCAGAAGGGGTCTGCCGGCGTGCTGGGTTTTATTGGGGGGTGGGGGGTGGGGGCTGCTGGTGCCGGGTCCCGCCGGGTGCTTTATCCCTCACCCACACTCAGCCCACGGCCAGAGCTTCCTTTCTGTTGCTGGTCGTCACGCCACGGCTGGCACGAAACTGAGTGAACTCTAAAGCACAACATTTTGGAAATTGCTTCATTATGCTCGCAGGGGGAAGGAGCCTCTCTCCCCGGGCGTGTGCACACGCCTCCCCACTCCGCCCGGGACCCTGGACACGCGCTCCTCTGCGCGCTGGCCCACTCTCCCGCTCGCAGCTTCCCTCGCCCTTCCTCAACCGTCCCCCCACGACGAGGGGGGGGGAATGCTGACCCGAGGTAAACCGGCGGGGACAGGCTCGCGCGTAAATAACGGGGAGGAAAAACGAAGCCTTCCTGATAAAGTGGGACAAGTTATCACAGAGCCGGCCTATCCGGAGGAGCGGCGGGCGGCGAGGCTCTCGCAGACAAAGGCGAAAGCGCGGCATTCCTGAGCCCGGTTTGCCGTTACGCACAGGGCCAGGACGCAGGCTCCCCGCCGCCGGCTGCTCGGGAAACACACACGGGGTCACCGGAGAAGTGGCCGCCGCAGACGCCCAGGCTCGAGTTTCTCGGCCCGGCTTTCAACTCGGCGTCCTTCTGCAGGGGGTGGGGGAGGAGGGGGGTGTGCTGCAGGTTCCGGGGGTCCCAACCCGAGTGGAAAATGTAAGTTTCGCGCACACTCATCCTCCTGCTCGAATTAGATTAAATGCATGTGTTTACCAAACCCACGGACGGACGCCGCAGACGGAACCTCTGAAACGGCCGGAGGGCCCCGCGGTGGGAACGGGGAAGCCGAACGGCACGGCCGGCGGCCGGGCAGGGGCAGGAAGCCGCCGGCTGCATTCCCTCGCGTTAGGCAGATCTTGGGAGAAATCAGGAAAAAATAGCTGTATGAGGCTGATACTATAAACATCCTGGTACAGCGAGAGCCCTCCGTGTGAGTGATTTTTCAACTCTCTGACCCCGGGCTCCACGCGGCCCCCAGGCAGATCCCTCCGCCGGGGAACGGGGAACGCGCGGTCAGAGCGCTCGGCAGCGAGGCAAACATTCTGGGTCTCCTTTTTGATCATCTGAACACACTGTTTTATATCATTTACTTGGAATAATAGCACACGCTAGCGAGTCAGGAGAAGACTTTAAAAAACCAGTCTGAATAACACCCAGCGGCATTCCCCGAATGCCGTTATTTTCCTTGAACAAAGCAGAATTTGATTTTTGAATTTGCAACCAAATTATATCTACATCCCTGCCAAGGAAGAGGGGATTTGTTTGTTTTTTTTTTTTTACAAAGAGTGTGTTCTCAAATGTTGCTCTGACTCACCCAATTTCTTGTTTTACCAAATAAAAATTGGGGAGGAAAAAGGCATTCAATTAACGTATGCCTGTGTAAGAGCAAAAAAAAAAAAAAAAATCAGCTAATAGGAAGGTTCGGAGGCAGCGTGATTACACCATGATTTCAGGTGAAAATTACAACGCTAATATCATGGTATCTAGTCGTTGCCTTCAGTAATGATACAGTTGTCAGGTTTGTGTTTGTACCAATGGAACAAAAGTTGTAAGTGGCATAATGGAAGATAATCTCTCTCCTTTTTGTGCGTGTGGCTCTTTAAATTCAATGTTTTAACCCACCCGTTTAATCACAAAACATACATCATATTAGTTATAATATTTCTCGTGTTTAGGGGAGCGATTATAAATAGACGACGGCGTGGCTGCCGGAGGCAGTGAGCATGTGCGCGTGCACGCGAATCTCGGAGGTGTGCAGCCTTTCCCGGCTCTGCCTTTGGGAGCAGTTTTACGTGAAAATAGCAACCATAGATTTATTTGCAAAATACCCACTTGGTCCTAACCCAGCGTGCCCATGAGTTTGGAAAAACAAGATTTGGTGCGGAGAGGGCCGGTGCCTGCGGTGTTTACTTCTCTGCGCGCAGCCCAGCCTCGGAAGCACTTCCTTGCTTCGCAGACCCCGAAGTTGCTAAACCGCAAAATGCCTTTAATCTGTTCTTTCAAGTAGCCGAACCATACAGTATAAGGATAGGGGAGAGGGGGGTTTCTGATGGCAGTCGGTGGTTGGGCTCTTCCTTGGTGTGGCCGGAGCGGGAGGGGTGACCGAGGGACATGTGGCTTTGGGACTGCCCCAACCAACATCCCTGTCTCATGGGAACGTGTTTTCCTGCTCCATGCGTCCTCACGGAGCGGGGGACTGTGTCGCGAAGAAAATTCTACGGGACTGGGCCAGACAAGAGACTGTTTGTCCCGGCCGTGCTCCTGGGACCCGAGTGCGGCGTGCCGAGTCTCAGGCTGCCGAGAGCCGTCCCTTTCTGAGGAAGGGGCACGGAATGCCTGGGCTCCAGACCCCTGGCCCCTGAAGCCCACGGGACCACCCTGGACCTTCGTCAAGAGGAGGGAAGCCCAGCCCCCTGTGAAACCGCCCCGTCTCTGCTGGCTGTCCGCAGCCGTGGAAAGTAAAAGTTGATCAGGATTTCGATGAAAAGATTAACCAGAAAACATTTCTACTCCGTTTTCTAAAGCTGAAATTTCTCTTAGGGAGGGGGGAAAAAGCCATCCCTAGAAAGAAGAAGCTGCAGTGAGACTCCATCTAACACCCAGGAAAGCAATTTTAGATTTCTTAATATAGCCTGCTTTCCTCCCCTCTGCCCTCCCCCCAACACGGGTGTGTCTCGGACTAGGGGCAGTGATGTGTGGGGGTGGGTGGGTGTCCCGCACAATTCAAGGCCAAGGTCGTGGGGGTCTGGGGAGCCTCAGAAGTGGTCAGTGGGCAGCAGAGGCCCCGGCAGAGCTGCTCCAGCTGCCCCAGCCCAGCAGGGCCCCCTGCGGCCTCCCCCCCCTCCCTGGGCGGTCCAATCCAGTGTGGAATGGAGTTTCCTGGGAAGCAGGGCACACGAGGAACTTTTGAATTTACCAATAGCATAAAAAGTATATATATTTTTATGACAACGGGCAAGTTTCAATTGGTTCACAGAAGTGGCGAGATGTGACGTCAAGGGACACTGGTTAGAATGCCAAGGCCGGCTGGGGGTGTGGGGGGAGACAGGCACAGACAGACATTGGGAAAGGGCCCAGGAGGCCTCGTTTCTCTCCGGCACCCGTCGCGGGCGTCCGAGGACAGCCAGGCCCATCTGGCTCTCGGCTAGGGCATGCCCTGGCAGGGGGACAGGGTCCAGGCATAGTGACCCGGTGTCGATGTCTCCTAGCACCGGAAGCCTAGCCCGGCCCCTCTGCGGGGAGGCCACTCAGGCGTCCCTGCAGAGCAGGCAGGAAAATCTCCTGCGGCTTCCCGGGCGTTCTAACCGCTGTCCTGACCCTGGAGCCTGGCCAGTCGCGACCCCCAGAAGGCGCGCGGGAAGGAGCCGCGCGACCCGGGCCAGCGGTGTAGTCGGCTGGCTCCGAAAGAGCAAAGCTGCGGCCTATAACTTCTCCCCGCAGCTCCTGCGCCCTGGGCCTGGGGAGCAGGAAGTTGTTTCTGCGGGGGAAGGAAGAGATCGAGCTCCGAGCTGGGCAGTGGCTCCGGACACGGTGCCCCCGCCCATCCCACACCTCCTCGGGCGCCGTGAGGACCCCCCCTCGGCAAGGCACCTTGCGTACCCCCTCCATCTCTGGGTACAGGACGCTGCTCTCCTCCACTTCACCAGATTCCGTGCACCCCGTCCCCTACCACACTGGGCGTCTCGCCCCTCGATCCGCCCGGCCCGCGGTGTCCGGGAAGCCTCCACAGGGTCGCCGTGGCACGCGCCCTGCCCCGGGGGAAACCCGCCGCCACCGACGACCCCGAGCTCTGTGCCGGAGCCTCGTCCAGAGCTCCATGGCGCACACTAGCCCCAGCAAAGACGAGCCCGGCGACTTCGGCTGCTGTCCGCGGCGCTCACGGGGCTGCGGTCAGGCCAGGGGCAGTCTGTCGGCCCGGGGTCCCCAAGCTCGGCTCCGGAGTGCGCGCGCGCGCGCCCCGCTGCCCGCAATCATGGCAGCCGGGGCCTCGGAGCGCAGCCGCCGAGCGCGCTCCGGCAGCCGCCTAGGTGCCAGGGCAGCGGGGGCGGGCTGGGCTGAGACTCGCGCTTGTCGCCCGCTTTGGGTGCCCGGGCTACGGGGCGCGAAACAAAATGTGGATGGGTCCCCAAAACACGGTACCCCCTGCCTCGCGCGTGCAGGCGGGCGGGGTCGCGGGCCGGGGGCGCGCGGGCGGGGAGAGCCCAGGGCAGCGTGCTCGCGGGGGCGCGCACGCGGGGCTGCGGGGCGAGGCGCGGGGCCCGGGTGGCGAATCCGCTGCTCGCGCCTCCCGCCCCGCCTGCGCGCGCGGGCCTCGGGAGGAGGGTGCGCGGCAGAGGGGGGAGTCGGGGAGGGGCCGCGCCCTGTCCTCGCCTGCAGTGGGCATGGCCGGGGCCCCGGGAGGCCTCGTTGGTATTCCAGGCACAGCCGAAGCTCTGACCTCCCCGAGAAACAGGGGCGCCCGGGCTCGCGGGCACGGCCGTCGCCCCTAGGCGGTCTCCCGGGGTTGCGGGGCCCGTAGGAGCCTTGCTTCCCCCACCCACCGTCCCCTCCTCTCCAGGGCCCCCCGTACCCCCTCCCCCGCCCCGATCCGGCGGCGAAGGGGTGGGCAGGGAAACGCGCTCTCTGGGACAGGTGCCAACTCCGAGACAAAAGACATAAAATAGGCGGCAACGGGGGAAGCGCGGCTGGCGCGCTCGGGCGGGGACGGAGACGCCGCGGGGGCCGCATCCTCGGTGCCGACCGGGGAAAGTTTGGGAAGTCGCCGCGGCGGCTTCGCAGCGGCGGGGGACGCGCGGGCCGTGCCGCCCTCCGCGCCGCGCTCGCTCTCTCCGCGCCGCTGCTGAATAATTCATGGCGCGGCCGCCGGCCATTAGCATGCACCGGGCGCGAGGCGCGTCTGTGCCAAGCCGCCACCGCCGCATTCGGCGCCCGGGCCGCGCCAGACGATCGGCCGCGCGGAGGCCGGGCCCGCGCTGTCCCCGCGCCCGCCCGCCCGCCCGCCAGCCCTGCGGCGCCCATTGTGCCTCGGGCCCGCGCCGCCAGGTCGCCCCCATCCCGCCCGAAAGCTGCAGCGCGCCCGATGGCCAGGCGCTGCAAGTTCGGGCCCACGGCGTCCGCCCGCCCGGGGATGCACGTGAACTTGGAGAAAGTCGCGGGGCGTGTTGGCCCGGACCTCCGCGGCAGGGCGTGGGCGCCCCCGGCCCGGCGCGCTTTCGTTTTCGTCCAGGACAAAGGTCCCTCGCGGCGCTAGTCGCGGACGCGGAGACTGGGTCCGGCGGGCCACTCTTCGGCGAGGTCTGGCGGTTCAATATTGGGAAGACGGAGCCGGGAGAAGAGGAGCAGTGCAGTCCGCGGCGCGGTGCGGGACTGGGGGAGCGGGGCCTGGCTGTGCGCTTCGCCCGCGCGGTGAGGGAGCCGACCTGCCCGGCGAAGAGTTTCGGGAGACGGCACCGCTTGGCTTTCTGCCGTTTGGGCGCCTGCGGAAGGGAAGCGTTTGGAGCCCAGGACTCAGACCGAGGGCCGAGGGCCTGTGCAAGGGCTGTGGGCACCGTAGCGCAGCGCGGGCTGTGTCCGGGCGCGTTCTCCCGCAAGGGCACCGCTGCCGACCTGCGCGCCACGGGTCACCGTCGGGTTCAAGGCGACTCCTGAGAACGGTAAGTGCATTTCTCACTTTCGCTACTTAGTGGGTATTTAAATATTAATGAAGAGATTTCTAAGAAGAGCCCTTGTGTGGGACAGGCCTTCCGCAGGCGAGGGGCACGCCAAGGCGGCTCGTTCTTGAACCCGAAGCCTCAGCAGCTTCCGAGAACTCCTCGGCCCTCATTAAAATCCTGGAACTTGGAATTTGTGAAATCAGGCTTCCGAGCTCAGGTGTGCCCGCCATTGGCCGGCGAGAATTTTGCTGAACACATGAAGTAGCTAAGCAGGCGTCTTCAGCGGAATGGAAGGGAAAGAGGAAGCTCCTTGCAAAGGTTACATGCGTTTGGAAGGGTTATTTGGAAGCTACAGTCCCTTGAAAAAATTTTTTCATCCACTTCCTAAACCAGCTTTGCCTCTTAATTTTTCTGCTGGCCCCACATTCATGGAGAGTCGGTGTAGGGGCTCCCTGGCCGAGCCCCGGCAGCAGCCGGGCCGGCGGTGTGAAAGGCCGTGTGTGCAAGCTGTTGTTTATGGTGGCATAAAACGAAACCAACTCATAACTTTGCGTAATAAACCCCTCTTTATAGGTGGCTCACACACAGGCCTGGCCCCGGCTCTGGCCAGTCTGTGGGGCGCGAGAAGGGGGTGAAGAAATGCACGTTTGCCGTGGGTCCAGGGGTTTCAGGTAACGCTGACGTGAATTTCTTCGAAGTTGGGTTTCCGCAGCCCGGGCCGGCTCCGCAGCACGGCAGCAAGGCACGGCCTCCCACGGTTCTCGTCCATCGGTGCTAGCTGTTGGGGATTTGAAAATGTGCATGTTCATGTGCGTCCCCTGTTAAAATGAAACCCACCCCGGCGGGGGGGGGGAGCCCACTTTCCAACACGGCCACGTCGCAGGTACGATTTCCCTGCGGCTCTGGTGGCGTGGTTCGGGCCGGCTTGCAGGGCGCTCCGACCACGGTGGCCGGGGAGGGACGGCCTGTGTCCACAGCACTCCGAGTGGTGAGCTGGCACTGGAGGCCGAGTTTCCGGGAACGTGGACAGAGGCCTGAGCAGCCCGGGCCTGCCTCGCGCCGCCCTCTTCCGGGCGGCCCGGCTCCCCGGACCCCAGGAAGAAGCCCAAACACGCAGGGCATTTCAGGAAGGTCTGGCCCTCCCTGGCCCGGAGGCTGTAAGTTTGCCTCGGTCCTGCAGGCTCACCCGGCCCGGCTGTTTGGCTGGGCCCTTACCCCCCTCCCAGAGCCCACTCCCCCCATTTTGAATTTTTATTTCTGGCTGTATGTATCCGAGGCAGTTGGCGGACGTGAGACCGGGGGTGGGACGATCGGGGGTGATCTCGGAATCGGGGTGCAGCTGCCGAAGGCGTGCACTCCAGCTGGGAGCTGTGCACGGTGTGGTGTTGGCGGTGACGAGGTGGGTAATTATGCAAAGCTCCGGTGCTCTCGGGGCCTTGCCTGCAAAATGTGGGAGCCCCTCTCTCTGGGTGCACAGATGACCTGCAACGCGCTGCCTGCTGGGTGGGGACGGTGCAGCCCTCTGCTGCGGCCGTGGGGCACCCCCCGGGATTAAAACAGATTGCAAAAAAGGGGGCTCCCGTGGCTCCTCCACGGGCCCACGGGCACAGGGACAGGGCTGAGCACCCCAGGATGCGCCTGTCGGGTCGCTTAGCAGGGGCTGCTGTGCGTCACGGCCCCTGAGGCCCGTCTCCGGCCCTGAAGTGTGCCCCTGGCCTGCGGAATGTGGTGAAGTTGAATCTCCAGGAAACAGAGGGGCTGCCTCACGGGCCCAGGCCCTGCCTTTGTCCTTGTTCTTCGGGGCCAGCCCTGTTCCAGGGGTGACTGCGGTCCCACCAGGGCCCTCTTGTGTGTTGGGACACCCCCTCCAGGCCGAGTTTCGTTTTTGGTGACCCACGCACGAGAGACGGGGTTCTGAAAACGAAACTGGTGCCTGTCTTGTCTTCTTCTTTTATCACATCTGGGTGCCGATCAGGGGGCCAGGCTCTCGTGGGCTGGGGCGGGCTGGTGGGGAGATGGCCCTGGTATTCTTGTTTTTGCCTTAAACCAGGGCAGCCCCTCCCTGCACCGGGGCCCCGCCGTGCCCAGCCCCTGGCCACCTGTGGCCCCAGATCCCGGGTGCTGGGGAGGGGGCTGGCTGCTCACACAGGGAGCCTCCACTGTGTCCCGGGCTCGGGCACACCACGTGAACAGGAGCAGACCACGTTTGCTTAGCTCAGGCGGAATGGGGGGGGGGGAGCTTTGCAGCAGGGTTCCTTTCTGTTTGTGAGGTTCACGCCTGCCCACAGCTGACTCTGGGAACCCGCTGTATTTGCTCCCATTCTTGAAGGGCTCTGGCCTGGACCAGATCAGACTCGAAGGCAGTCTCTGGGGGCCAAGGGAGGGGCCGGAGGGCTTGGCCCACCCTGGCGGGCACCCACCAGTGTCCAGGGAAGCGTCTCATAAGACACCAGTGTGTTCCCGCCCCCCCACCCCCAAAGGGACAGTGCCCCTGGAAGGTAGGGAAGTCCTTCAAGGCCAGGCAGGAAAACATCTGGAAACCTCCATGCTTGTCTGTGGTTGGGCTCGGCCGGCAGACTTGCGTGTCTGGGGGAGAGCAGGAATTCTTCTGCAGAGACCCCGTTTACCGGGGTGTCCTGGCGCACCCCCCGGCTGCTCCAGCCTGGCCCCCGGCTCAGCACAGGAGCCTGGACGGGTGGCACCCCCCCCCCCGCCCCACCCTGGGCCTGTGCTCTGAGCTCGAGAGCAGGAATAATAAATAACCCCAACCTCAGAGGGTCGTTGTTGGTGGGGGGGGGGGTGCGGTGAGATGATTTCCACGAAGCACAGGCCCGGGCACGTGCCGGGGGTGCCGTAAATGGCCGCTGCCGTCATAATCGTTACTGTTGTCAGCGGTAATCACGGTTTTTATTGCCAGCAATCATTATATTTTTGAGTCTGTGAGAAGCAGAGGCCACTCTGGGCGTCACGAGAAAAGGCACCTAGAAGTGCACCCCCCTCCCTCACCCTTCCCCCAGCTGCACAGACGGCCGTGACGGTGAACCTGGGTGATATTTTCAAGGGAGACCGCGGGGCTCGCAGAGCCCGGCCTTCCCTGGTCCCGGGACTTGGCCTGGAGGCGCTCACTGGGCGCAGGAGATGGGGCTGAGCCCCCTGGGGAGCCCCCAGGGTGTGCTCACAGAAGAGGTGCCCCTTCTTTGAGGAGCCCCCCCCCCCCCAGCACCAGGTGCTCGCTGGCCAGGCGGGCTCACCTCCAGGGTGAGCTTGCTGCCCCTCGGCCAGATCTGCACACATGCTAGCCGAAGCGCCCATGTGGGGAGGAGGGCCCGGGGAGACGGCCTCCTTCCCAGCATCTCGTGGGACGAGAAAGGGCCCTGAAAGGCGCCGGCCGTGCCTTCCGACGTTCTGGGGCCCGGGAGGAAGAAAAAGCAACAGTTGTCTCAGGGCGAAGACAATGGACCTTTTATATGAAATATTTATTTTCGGGGCCGACCCGTCGGCCGGGACAGCAGAGCTCAAGCGTCTGGCCACCGCGAGCCAGGAGAGCTCAGTCCGGGGCGGAGATTTATAGAACGAGAAGAAAGACGGTCCCCCGGCCTGCGGTCCTGGGCAACTTTCCGCGGGAACGCCTGACTTTCTTTGTTGAGTGGAGTCCAAACTTTCGCAAGTTTATTTTGTTTCCTCCTGCGGTTTCTCTTCCTCGGAAAGGCTGCGGGGACACATTCCCGAGCACCAGAAAGGTAGCCGGGGGTTCCCCTGGTCAGGGGCTGCATGGGGACTCCTCCCTCTGGCCAGGCCCTGCTGGCCTTTGTCTGCTGGAGAGGGTGGGGGGGCGGGGGGGGCGGTGTGAGGGTCCGCGGAATGGAAGTGAGAAAAACAGGCACTGCAGGAGAAAGGCTCTGTCCCCCAGGGCTGGAGAGCAGCCGCAGAGAGCAGTACTGGACAGTGTTTGTGCTTCTCTGGTATTCCGTACTCCTCCCCCAGCCCCCTTCTCCGACGGACGCGGGGCGGCCTGCAGGTTTGCGGGAGTCTGGCCCGACTCAGCGAAGGCACACACAGGCCCCCCAACACGCCCCCCAGCTGGAGAGGTGGTGTCTGTAGTCCCGGACGGACCGGGCGGCAGCCGCTCTGCGTTAGGAGAATGCACAGAATTTTCCTCCAAGCCCTGCCCCCCCCCCCCCACCTCCCCCTTCCCTCCCCGGCTCGGCCGCTGGGGATGGTGCCGAGGCAGCCCTGCCTGATTCCTGCGAACTCCGCGGCCCCTGTGCCGCCGGAAGGACGCCCCGGGAGGGGTGGCCAGGGCCCCAGGCTCGTGGTAGGGACTCAGGCAGCCACCAACCCACTTGGGGCTTGTAATGGGAAACCCTGAAGCCTTGTGGCACTGGGCGGAAGATCCCCCCAAAACACGAGCTTCTATTCACCTCCATGTGTTTATTTTTGGGCGGGGGAGGGCAGGTCCCAAGTAAAACTCTGCACAGTCGTCTCGTGAAATGTTAGAGGGAAACTCGTGGCTGGAGTCAGGACCCAGGAGCCGTGCCTCTCGGGGCAGCCCAGACACGGCGTGGGTGGCTGGCTGGAGCGGCAGGTGGCTGGCCCACCATTTAACCGGCGGCTGGGGGGCTTTCTGAGCCGGGATGTGAGCCCACCGCCCGCGGCTCTCCCCGGCGGCCGAGGCTGGGAGTCGTGGTGGGAGCCTGTGTGCCTGGCATGGACCGAGGAAAAAGGCCGATTTTTTTTTTTTAAGGAGTAATAGATTTTTTTTTCCCCTTATGGGTCACAGAGGAAGGTTGTGCTTGCTGCCGTGGGCCGCGGGGCCCCTCCGTCGCTCTGGAATTTCAGACGGCCGGAAGAGCAGCATTGAGGGGAAATGTGTGCCAGCCGATCGGGGGCTCTGAAGTCTAGATTCTCCTTTCGTGTGTGTAAGGGCGATGTTGACATCCGGATCAGCCTCGCGTGATTACATTTTAAATCGGAACGAAAGGAGGGTGCCGGCACCCCGGTCGGCACAGGCTGTGGCAGCGGGAGACGCTGCCCCGAGCCGCCTGAGGGCTGCGCATCTCAGCACCCCGACTGGCCAGGGCTCCCAGCTGGCCCGGGGCGTGCAGGTCCGGGCCTGCAGGGGCACACAGGTCCCAAGTGCGTCGGGTCCCTGCACGTCCCCGTGGAGCCCTCCCTGCCCTGCCGGGAGGAGGGGGGCTCTCGGAGGGGGCCTCTGGCCCCAGCACAGGGGGAGACGGGCAAAGCTCCCGGCAGGCAGTCCCGTCGGAGAAGGGCCTGGGTCTGGCCTGACTGCTGTGTCCTGTCCTGGGCACAGCGGCGGCCGCTCCCGGCTACAGTGACATGCGTGTGTCCGCGTGCGGGTGCTCGCCTCCTCCCGCTGCTGAACCCCAGGCTCTGCCTCCTCGCCCACCGAGGGCCGGCCCCAAAATGGCCACCTGGTTTTCATGGGCTTCCCCCGTGGGGCCCGGGGCCCCTCTCCTCCTGGGGCCGGGCGGCTGGCAGGCATGCCAAGCCGTTGCTGGAACGGGATTCCCAGCGTTCCCGGCCGGGCGCGTGGCGCTGGAACCCTACCTGCTTTGTCTCTGGCATCAGCTGGCGAGCTGGTCACGTGGCCGCGTGCGTGAGGCCGGAGCGAGGAGGACCCGAGGGCTCCTCTGGGCGCGCCCTGCTCGCTCGCTCGCTCCCCACCGCCGTCGCTCCGGGCACGGCCGGCCCGGAGCGGGCACAAAGCGGTATTAAAACGTCCTCCTGGCAGCCCGGGCTGAGGCGTCCCGGCCGCCCCTCCCTCTGTCCAGTTGTCACGGGCGGGAAGGCCCGTGGGCTGGAGAGGCAGGCGTAGCCACAGTCACCACACTGACCCCTGGCACAGGCTGGCTCTGCCTGCCCAGGGCGCCCGCACGAGCACCCTGTGCCCCCCCCCCCTGCACAAAGCCAGCCTGGTGGTCATCGCCACAGCTCCTGGCCACATAAAGGGCCAGAGGAGAGACACGGGCAAAGGGCTGGCCGTGCAGGCACCGTCAGATGCCTGTAACAAAGGGCAGGGACGTGCCCTTTAAATCTCCAAAGGAGCATGCCCACATTAAAGCTCCAGGTCCCTGCCCGGGTCCGAGGGCTGGAGCTCAGCATGGCTGCCTTTCCTCCCTCCCTCCCCACCCCCTGCCCCTGTGGTGGTCAGTTTTGGCTTTGGCTAAACGGAAGGATTTGTCCCTGGGACAGGCTGTGGCACCGTGCCTGCGCCCCCGAGGGCTGCCTGGCCACCTTGTGGCCCCTTCGGGGTGGTGACCATGTCCTGATCGCCCGTGGGGTGCCAGGCGCCCAGCTCGTGCCCCCCCTCCCCCCGTGTGTGTGTGGTCACAGCAGCCCTGGTGGTTGGAGCCGTTCTCTCTGCTCTTCACACAGATGGGGAAACTGAGGCTAGGAGAGGCAGCGTGGCTTGCTCAGGGTTGGTCCCTGGCTCTTGGTGGCCACGGTGCAGCCTCCCGGGGCCGCGGTTGGGATGGGCTGCTTCGGAGGGCCGGGGCCGTCGGGGGGGGGGGTGCTGGGGAGCCCAGTGGGGGGGTGGGGCACGGCCAGGGAGCACCCAGCTGCCCACCCCTCTGCAGGGCCCAGCGTGGGGACAATGTGGCCTCTATCCCCCGAGCCGCCGGGCCGCCTGCCGCCCCGGAGCAGCCCGGCCGGACCAGCCGCCCCAACATGGCGCCGGGGCCGCGAGGCTCGGCCACGGGGAGGGCTGGCGCTGGGCCGAAGCTGGCCGGGCCGGCCTCCCGGCGTCCTCCTCGGCCGGCCGCTGAGTGGCCAGACGCTCCTGCGTCCTCCTCCCGCTCCCCCTGGGCCGGCCCCCGCCCCCCGCCTCGTGGTGGGTTTGGGGGCCTGGCCCACCCGCCCCTGCCACGTCTGCCATCCTGTCGGCACCCATGAGCATCTTTCAAAAATTCCCGGTGGGCGGGGCCGAGCCGCAGCGGCCGCCTCTGGCCCCCCCTCCCCGAGCAGCCAGTGCCAGATGAGAGCAGGAGACAAAAGTAGCATTTTCCTCGTCCTCCTGGGCTGGCAGCCGGGCCGCCCCCAACGCCACTCGGCTCCTGGCAGCCCTGCCTCCGGGTGCCGGGGTGGCCCGGGCCCAGGCCCTGCTGGCCGGGGCCGAGGGGCGGACGGACCACGGTGGCCAGAGACCAGGATGCCCGAGGCCCGGTCGGGTGGGTCTGGCACCTGGGGACGGCCTGCCAGCCGGCCGGCAACACCCCCACTCCGCCGCCCCCCGCCGTGACCGGCGGGCGAGAAGGGAGCACCGTTCCACCTCCTCGCCCGGGAGACAGCGCCTCGTCCTCCGGCGCCTTGGGTAAGTCACCTTCCCCCTTCCCTTCTGCTGGAGCCGAGCCGAGGGCTCTGCCATCTTGTGTTCGGTGCCTGTTACGTTGCCGTCCTCTAATTGGTTATCCGAAATTCAAAATTCCATTTCAGAGCCAGCACCCCTCCACCCCCCCACCCCCCCAACCTCCGGGAAGTCAGTCCTTCCCAAAGCTGCTGCAGGGACAACCCAGGAGCCCAGCCTGTTCATGCTGGAGGCCCGCGGCTCCGGGCTGCAGGAGCACAATTGGAAGGAATGTTATTTCAAGGGAGCCGACGTTCGGTTCCTCGGACGGATGTTTCAGGAGGCATTAATAGACACGGCCTTCTCTTCCGTGTCCGTTCGGGGCATTATGGGGATTCGTTTAAATTTTGGCAGTGCCAGGAGTGGCCGAGGGAGAAGCCCAGAGCCGCCCGCGCCCCTCCCAGCGAACTCCCGGCCGGCAGGGCCCGGCTGGCACTCGGAGGGGGGACGCGGCCCGAGAGACAGAGCCCCTTTTATTTCCTCCGGCGTCTTGAAAGCTGCCGTGGCCACGGTGCAAGGATCCAGTTCTTTTCCCCTTTCATTTTATTTTATTTTTTTTGAAAAAAGAAAAAAAAAAAGGAAGAAAGAAAGCTGTTTTTGACTCGGAGCTCATTGTGGGAAAAATCTGTTTGTTTGGGGCTTTGCATTCTGGGCGCTCACTTGCGTGCCAACGGGGCTCTGCCCGGCTCGGAACCGCCGTGCCCGCCGATGGTGCGTGGGCTGCACATGAGCTCCTCCGCCGGACAGACCCCTGGGGGGCCTGTGCGGCCCCGATCCTGCCCCAGCTCCCACCAGCAGAGTGGTGGCCGAGCCCCCCGACAGTCCAGGGCCTGAACCGAGGCCGGAGGGGGTGGGAGTCCCTTAGAAACCCGTGCGTTCAAGTGGACATGCCGCCGCCCGTCCGAGCGCGGGACCCCGGGGCTGCTGAGTGTCTCGGTAGGTCCCTGACCCTTCAGACTGGCTGACGCTTTTCCCTTAAAAGGTGGGCTTTGCAAAGTTCAGCTCCGAGTTCACCTCTGCCCTCGGGCAGGCAGACAGAAGCGTGGCCCACAGACCCCGGGCCCGGCTTCCCCCCACGTTGCTGGGTGGCCAGGGTCTTGATTTATGGAAAATGGAAAATCAGCCCCAGAAAGTTCTAGACTGCCACTAAGAAGAAAATCCCCACGTACACGCACCTTTGTCTCTCCAGTTCAGAGGCCCGAGCAGCTGGCGGGGGCAGACCCCCACCAAATACCAAGACCGAGCTCAGCCCCCACGAGGAGCACAGGGGGGCCGCTTTTGTTCCGAGATCAGACGGCCGTGGGCCCTGGAGGACTCGGGGCTGCGGCGGCCGGCGGACGCGGCGGAGATAATTAAAACATTTCCGTGATATGACAGCCACATTCTGCGGCTGCAGCACTTCCACCCAAATATTTAACAAGCACCGGAGAGAGCGCTGGGGATGAAAGGAAAGGGGCAGAAAACCAGGGTGGGATCGATGTGGAAGGAGAGGAGCCGGCAGTGTGTGGAGGGAGAGAGAGGGGTGTGCGGGGGCCAGGGGGCAGGTACCCACGTTTTAAATAATTTATGCTTTTCACAGCTGCCCACTTCTCATCTTTTGTGTGTGTGTGTGTGTTTGTGTTGTTTTTGTTTTGTATAATTCACATAGGTGAAACAGACTTTTAGTGCTCAATTCCGGAATGCTAGGTAGTCAGATTTCCTGAGTATTAACTTGTCTTTTTTTCGGACAAGGTGAGGCAAGCAGCATAAAATCAATTCATTTCCATAAATTAGCATTTTCATTCTAAATTAGTATTTTCCACCAAGATTATGTTCCTTGAGTGGTTTTGATGTCCAGGAAAACACCTTTTCCAGCGTGGGCTTTGTCTAGCTGGACGGTTTCTATGTAATCAATGACTGTCTCAGCTTTTTTAACTTGGGTAAGAATCAGTAAAATTTACTTCTTCCCCAAATCAGTGAAATTCCATAGAATCTTTTTTTAAAAAAAAATCAGGCAAAATATCAGTACTCTCCATGGCACAGGGTAATTCTCTGCAGGACTTTTTTTTTTTTTTTTTTTTTAAGAAAGCACCACGCACAGCAGTTTTCCCGTCCCGGCTTCTAAGTAAATCCCACTATAGGCTGAAAGTATACATTCTCGCAGACAGGTGGGCTGGCCTGTCATTGCGGCTGCCGGCCCTTGTTGGAACACACAGCATATTTCAATGGCGGAGTCGACAGTTTCGAAGAACTGAGGTCACCGCAAACACGCCACGTCTGGGTGTGGAAACAGCCTGATTGAACGGTCCTCTCGCTCCCAAAAATTCCACAGAGGAACCCGGCTGCCTCCGTCGGAGTTTACTGCGAGTTTGCTCTTTATCTCTTTGCCTTCTGAGACTCCCGGGGACCTCCGTCCATCACTGGACCTGAAAGGTTTTAGCAAATCCCTGATTTCTATCTCCTTTTGCATCCCGAACAGCGTAACCCTAGATTGAAATTCAAAATTGTGGGGTTCGGACATTTGATTTTAGTGTCTTCAGACTCCCTGTAGGATAGACATTAAATCTCTAGGAGCTGTATACACAGACTTACAGAAATTATTTCCAGCCTTCTATGGAAAAGCAGCTGATGGATATTTCTGCATGGTCCAAAGCTCCTTGTAAATCCGAACGGAAGAAAGAAAACATTGCAACAGGTAAACTAACACAGAGTGGCCATAAACTTTAAAAAAATTATCTCGCCGAGATAACAGAGCACCCCGTTTATTGGTCCTCACCGCCACTCGGGAGGGCAGAGCGGTTTTACAGCCCCGGTAATTTGCCGGTGATGGAGAGCTGTTTATTTTGTGAATCTGCTCGCAGACAGTGTCATCGGTTCCGAGGGTTCCTCCCCCTCCTCCCCCTCCTCCTCCTCCTCTTTAAGTGTTTGCTCGTGCACTTCTGAATTCTGGGTCCCTCTCCTCCTCGCCCCCAGCCACGGTGGCTGCTGGGCTGGGGGGGCGGGCGGGCGAGGGGGACGCTGCCGTCTGCGGCCACCCCCGCCCCGTGGTGGGCTTCGGCTCCTTCTCAGGGAGGTACCTGTTGGTGGAGACCCTGGGGAGCGAAAGGAAAAGTGAAAAGCTGCTGAGACTGGCCAGCACCGCCGGGGAGCGGACTCTCCCCGGGTTTCTCAGCCGCTCCCAGCGGTCTGGTGGCCCGGCGGCTCCTGGCTGGGCATCTGGACTGGATTTAGCGGCGGCGCCGTCCGGGACAGTGGCCCTGGTCTGGGGGCGCTCAAAGGTTAGGCCTGGCGAGGCGGCCCAGCCCATCTGGGTCTGTCTCCGAGGGGTGGGGGTCACCGCAAGGGCGGGGGCGGCGGCGGCGGTGGCAGTGATGAGAGGCGCTCCCTGGGAGCCCTCCCTGAGCCCGGCACCTCCTGCCTCCAGAAGCACAGTGAGCAGAAGGGCTCCGAGGCCGGGATTCCAGTGGGGCCCCCGTGTCTGCCCGGGCCGTGTGGCTCATGGGTGAGTCCCACCCTCTGGGCCTCGGTCCCCTCAGCCGTGCAGCGGGCAGGGCATGCCCCTGCCCCACAGCAACACAGGTATGAAGCGCTCTAAGGCGCGTGCTTGGTTCACGCAGACCCCTCAGAAACACCTGGGAGTGGGGGCTGCCCTCCCTGCCACCCCCAGGGGCCGAGGGAGTGGCCCGGAATTGGCCAGCTGCTGAGGGCTGGGATGGGTTCACACCTGGGCCCGCCACCCTCCAGAGCCCAAGTCCGTTCTGTGTGCACTGGGCATGCACACAAGTGTGCACACACACGGCAGCCAGATGCAGACAGTGGGCCCCGCACCGTGGCGTGTGCGTGGAACACGCATGGGTAGACACTCTCAGGTGGCCTGCCCTCCCGGGCACGTGGGTGGTTTCCAGAGGCGGGTGGATTTGGCAGTGGCGGCATGCCTGCCTAGGGCCCTGCCGTCTGTGGGCCACCCTGGGGCCGTCCAAGCAGGCAGTGGGTGGATGGGCCACCGGGGGGGCACTGGGCTCCCGGTGGGGAAGGGGAGGTCCCTGCCCGGCCTGCCAGGCTCTGGGTCCCGGCCAGGCACGGCCCCGTCTCCTCGGGGACAGGCGGTTCCGGGCGCCGGCCATTTGCAGACTGGAAGTGAGCCTCCAGGCCCTGGAGAGGAAATGGCGGCTGGGGCAGGCCTGGGGCGGGCGGTCGGGGGGAGCGGCCGGAGGCCCCGGGGTGGGCCGGCCGGCCGGGCGGGTAGGCGCATGCGCGTGCCTGAGGGGGTGCACAGGCATGCACACGCGTGCATGCGTGCTGGGCCCGGGCCTCTGGGGAGGGCTGGTGGGCACGCGGTGGGGGCCCAGGGCTGATGGGAGGGCGCCGGCGCCTGGCCCACCTTTGCACGGAGGGCCCCAGGGAGCGCGGCTCCTACTCCGAGGCCTCAGCCCCTTCAAGTTCGAGCGGGGTGGCCATGTAGGCCTCGAGGGGGACAGGCAGATGCACCCAGAGAGAGCCCGTCCGGGAGGCCGAGGCCGGTTTCCCCCTCTGGGCCCCTGGGGAGAGGCTGGGGCCTGGGCTCTCAGGGGCGCCCCGCTCACCCCAGCCTCAGCGCCCCACCTGGGAAGGGAGGGCGACACCCTACCCACGGGTTTCTTGTGGGGTTCAAGGCGACGCCGCGGCCTGGCGCTCCCCCAGAGGCCCGGGCAGCCCTCGTTGGGCCCATGGCGGGTGGGTGCTGGTCTGGGTGGGTGGGGGCGGGGTGCAGCCCGCGCTCAGGAACCTCTGGCCCAGTTTCCTGGGAGCTGGCCCGGGATTCCTGCGGTGGGTGTGCCAGACTTCCGGCCCAGGCGTGGGTGCGGGGCTGGGGGAGGCGCCAGCGGAGTTCCCGCCCTTCCCACCCACCAGAGCCGCCTGGTTGTGCGCCGCGCTCGACTCGACGAAGCGAAGAGCCTACCTGAGCCCCGAGGTCGAGGTCCAGGTGAGTGGCCCCCGGTCTCGGGCCGGGCCCAGGTGTGCGCGGCGCGTGGCGGGGACTCGGCGGTGTGGATGGCCGTGCTCCCGCTCCGGCCTTTGTGGTGTGGACAGATAGTCTACTGTCCAACGCCGATGCCTGTGGGGCTCTCGGCACCCGATGGGCGGGCGGGCGGGCGGGCGGCAAGGCCCGTGGGCCTCGGCCCTGGGCGCCCCAGCACAGAGGCGAGCTCTGCAGTAGGGGCCCCGTTCCAACGGGCGGGCGGCATGGCGGGCGGCCCTGGCCCGCGCCGCGGGGAAAGGTGTGGCCGCCGCGGTCAGTGTCCAGCTGCTGGGAGAGGGGTGAGGGGGTCTGGCTGGAGCAGGGCCCTCTGGGGCTCCTGTTGGGTCCAGGGGAGAGAGTTGGGGCCCCAACCAGCTTCCCCAAGGAGGGCCAGCGCACCTCATGTCTCCGAAACAGGACTCAGCTCCTTTGGGGTGGGGGGGGGGTGCGGACTTGGTTGACTGTCTGCTGGGCGCCGGGGCCAGGGACTGTGATCTGCTGTTCAAACATCCATTTTAAAGTGGAACCTGCCCCAGCTCCCCCCGACCAGGGCCAGCGGCACGAGTCGGGGCCCTTCTGGGGGCCGTTCTGGCCCTGGAGCGGCGCGGGAGTGGGCCGGCCGCATGGCGGGGGCCTCGTGGCGGGGGGGATGGGCAGCTCAGTGTGCAAGAAAATGGAGGCTCAGAGAGGCCGAGGAATCTCCCCCGGGTCCCACAGCGGGTGGGCAGCCAGGCCTGCACCCACACCCAGGGCCCTGACTGCAGGGCCCCGCTCTCCCCGGGCTGGGCGGGACGGACCCCCGGCCTCTTGCGGGGGCTGAGCTCAGCGGGCTCTCCCGGGACACCCGGAAGGGACAGGGACCTGTCTGTTGGTGGGGAGTCCTCCTTTCCCAAGAGAGAGCCGGGGTTTCCCTCCACCCTCCCCCTCCTGGGGGGAGCTGTGTCATGCAGGTTTGGGGGACCCTGCTTCCAGGGCCTGTGGGCTGGCTGATGAAGCCCCCCCGGGTGCCTTTCCAGGTGAGGGCCCCAGGCCTTTGTGGCTGTGAGTGCTGGCCGGCCCATGGGCGGCACCCAGTGTGGCAGCGGGTGGCGGGAAGGGCTGATCTGGAAAGTTCTCCGGAGAGTTTGTCGTTTGCACACGGAGGAGGATAAAAATCTCTGGGAGCTTCAGGGAAAACCCAAACAGGCAAGGCCCTCTGGCGCCCTCTAGTGCTCGAAAGGGGCCAGGGACGGGGGGGGGGGTTGGCGGGAGGCCGGAGCCTGCCCTGCAGACCACAGGCCCTGGCTTCTGGCGGGTTCTTCCCCAGGGGGCTTGTGGCCGATGCTGCTCAGCATCTGGGGGCCACCCCGGTGCCGTGCCCATGGCAGCACAAGCCCACGTGAACCCCGCTGACGCTGGCCGTGGGTCGGGCCGTGCGGGCGGCCTGGGAGACCCCGCTGCGGTGCTCACGTCCCTGACGCCACGTGGTCCCTTAGGTCTCAGAACTGCTCGACGCGCACAGGGCCCCCCCAGGCGTCTCTTGGGAGCCCACTCGGGGCCGGCCCGGCCGGGGAACAGGAAGAGACCGCGGGGACTGGCCCGCGCAGAGCTCCCAGAGGCCGGGTCTGTCCGGCGCTCACAGGCAGGGGGGCCTCTCTCTGCAAACGGGGGCGCCCTCGAGAGAGCTCAGGCCAAGATGGTGGCGGCTGGGGGATGGGCCCAGCCCGCGGGAAGCAGAAACGTCACCTCCGCCAGCACGAGGCCCGGGAGCCTGGGGGACTTCCTGGCAATGGTGGACCCGCAGCCCCGGGCTCGCTCCCACGTGCAGCCCCCGGGCCTGCCACGTCCCAGGCCCGGCGGGGACGAGGCTTGGCGCCGCCCCTCCGCCATCCCGCGCCAGCCCTGCGCCCGCCACATCTGCTGCGGCAGCCTCGCCAGAGCTCCGCCTCCCGGCTCGGTCCCCATGGAGACTGGGGGGGGCGGGGCGGGGGGGGCTCCCACTGCATTTGGCCGCCGACTGGTTTCCAGTAGAGCCAGCCTGCTTTCCCCAAGCCCTGCCCCTGAAGTTCAAGTCCCCCCTCTGCGCCCCGGTTTCTCCCCACGTCTACTGAGCAGCAGCCTTCTGTGCAAGGGGACCCAGCAGTCTGGGCTCGCCCGCCCTGGCTGCGGCCCCTCCGTGCCCGGGCCCCCCAGGGCGGCGCCCGCTCTGGGTCTCAGCGGCTCGGAACGCGTGCTTTCTTGCTCAGGCCCCTCGGCCCTGAAGGCCCAGCCCCGGACCGAGTCGGGGGCTCCGGGCTTCCACCCCCGGTGGGCCGTGGAGTCTCGGGAGTCGTCGACGCAGTCCCTTCCTCTCTCCAGGCCTCAGTTTATCCAATGGTAAAACGGGAGGGTGGAGCTCTGTCTCCAGCGCCTCGAGGTAACACCCTGAAAGGAGAGGCGGACAGAGCGCCGGCTGGTCTGGATCCCTAGTTCTGGGGTTTTGTTTGTTTCCAAAGACATTTTTTTTCCCCTCGTCAGGGAAGGAGTCCCCGAGACCCGCTGGGTGGGGGGTGGGGGAGGGGGCAGTAAGGCGGGCCACACCCAGACCAGCCCGCGTTCTTTGAGCATGCACCCGCATCCGTCCCCTCCCCATCCCCCCCAGGGCTCCTTTCCAGGCTCTCCCCAGCCAACGGCCCCGCCTGCCCGTGGCCCCGAGCTGGGCGACGGGGCCCCAGCCTGGCACAGGGCGGGCTCTTGGGGAGCATTTCGTGAATGAGCAGAATGGAACCCGGCGACAGACATGGGTGAGGAATGCCTCCCGGTGCTCCGTGCCACGGCCACCAAGCCAGGGCGCTCCAAGAGGCCAGCCGAGGGTCTTACCACCTCCCCCCCAAGCAGTCCCTGTTAGGATGCATGGGGTGGTGCCCTGAGGGCAGGGCCCTGCCTGCCCGCCTGCTGTGGAGGGAGGGTGTCCGCCGTTGGCGGCAGGGGCGCGGGAGAGCCACGCTGCCGCCTCTCTGGGGGTTTCCGTCAGGAGGAGCAGCTGCGAGAGGTGGCCGTCGAAGACTGGGGGGCCTTTTCGCCCCGGGTCCCTGGGCGTGAAAGGCGAGGGGCTGCCGGCCCATCAGGGGCCGTTGGTGGGGAGTGGCCCAGGCCGCGAGCTCAGATCAGACATTTCCTGTGCGCAAATGCCCTGCGCCGTCCCGCTGCCACGGGCCACGGGGCTGTCTCCCCTCCCGTCCCCTCCCCTGGCAGCGCCCCTGGGTCTGCCCGGCCCCACGGGGCCCCCCACACCCCTCCTCTGTGATGAGCGAGGGCGTCGGTGCCCGCCACCCTCCCGGGGGCCCCGCTCTGAGCCTCAGTCTCCCCACCTGTCCCAGAGTCCCTTTGACCTCCCCCTCTGACCGTTGGTGGGTCTCCGGAAGGTTCCGAGGGGCACGCTCGGAGTGGCCGTGTGCACACTCCTGGACTTGGAGCGGGGGCCCTGCTCCTGGGAGCGTCTCCCGGGGGGAAGGGGAAGAAGATTTGTAGGTAGAGACGGAGGTGCTCGTCCAGATGCCTCCCGGATGTGAGGTCCTGGGGGCGGCCACCGATGGGCGACCCAGCGGGCTCCTGCGCTGGTGGGGGCTCTGGGACAGGAGCCCCCTTTCTCTTTCCTCGGGAGCCAAGCCTCCCGCCGTGGGGGAAGCGTCATTCACAACGCAGAGTCAACCACGTGGCCCGGGGGCGGGGGGTGGGGGGGCGGAAGCCCGGCGGCCATTTTAAAGGCGCGAAGGTGGCCGGGGGCAGAGCCCACCCGCGTCCCCGGTGCGGTGGCTGGAGGTGACATCTGCACAGGAAACAACTTTGCCCTCGAGCCAGATGGGGCCGCCCTATGCTCCTACCGCGCACCCAACCCGCAGGCCTCAGGCGGGCGAGCACGTGGGCGCGTCGGGCGTGGCTCCTCTCCCGGAGCCGACTTGGCGTCCGTCGGCGCGGCGCTGGCGGGAGGGCCTGCTGCCTGCGCCGGCCCCGCTGCCGGGGGTGCCTGCCCACCCACCCACCCGTGTTCTCCCGTGCCGGCTCCGTGCAGGAGGCGTGCAGGGCTCCTTCCCACGCGGCCACACTGGGCCTCAGAGGGGCCAGGTTCCCGAGCGCCATGCAGCCTAGAAGACTCTGTGACCCGCTGGGCTGGGCGGCACGTGCTCCTCCCCGGGACAGGCCGCTCTGCCCCACGAGGCCAAGTCCTTGGGGACGTGAGCTCGCTGGTGCCTGTGCCCGTCCCCACGGCTGCCGCGGTAACCGTTGGCGCCCGAGTCCTCACGGGAGCCATTTTGGCCCAGGCGAGGTGGCTGGGGGGGGGGGGACTTCGGCCTGGTGTGTGTGTGTCTGGCAAACCCAGGCCGGAGGCCATGGCTGCCCCCAAGCTTCCCAGCCGCCGCTGGGGCCCGCCCGCCCTTGGTCCCTCCCTGGCTCCGGGCTGGGGCGGGAAGGGCGTTCCTCCTGCGCGTCATCCCCTGGAGAGGGGCCACGTGAATGCCAGAGGCAAGTGTGGACAAGTCGGGGCCGAGCCCTCGGGTGGCAGCTCCCTCGGGGGCCTCTGAGCCCCTGGCGCCCGGCCTGCCCTCTGCCTTGGCCACCCTGGCCCCCAGCCCGGAGCGGGGGGCTGCTCAGGGAAGGAATTTCCCCAGGGCCCCAGCACATTCTCACTCGTCCTTGGAGCCCCACCCGGCATGGAGCACCCCTTGTATCTTCACGCGGCCCGCAGCCCCGAGGAGGCGGGCGCTGTGCTCCCTGCGGCACAGATGAGGAGACTGAGGCCCGGAGAGGGGGAGGGGCAGTGCCGAGGCGGGAGCCCGGCAGCCGTGGGTCCCCTGGCAGAGGGACCCAGGAGTGTCCTCGATTGCAGGGATACCCGTGGGCAGGGGCCAGCAGGTCTGGCAGACCCCACCCCCAAACCTGCTTCTGGAACTTGAGGTGCCGTGCCCCTGAGGGACCCCATTTGGAGTTCCCTAGTCAGGGGCCCTGGCCACCCCTTCCCCCAGCACCCCGTGCCGGCCGGCCAGCCCAGGGCTCCCAGAGGAACTTGGGAAGGAGAGCGCCCAGTCCCCTCCTCCCCCCCACCCCCGGTTGCCCTGCTCCTGCCTGGCCTGGACAGAGGTTCCAGAAAGGACCGGCCCACATTCCTCGCCCCGCCCAAGATTCCAGCCAAGGCCCAGTCAGACGCTGGACCAGCTTTGCGCACGTGGTTGCCGAGGACCATCCCTGCCAGGACGCAGCGAGGACCCCTGGCCCGCAGCCAGAGCTGCTGCCGACCCCTGCCCCGTGGAGGCGGGTCACCCCAGAAAATCGGGGTGCTCCAGCCCTAGTGTTTCGGGTACAAAGTCATGTAGGCCCAGTGGCTTCCTGGCTGTGCCGGCCCCATGGGGTCCTCGAGCAGGACGGGCAGGGCGGGCCCGGACAGGCACAGATGCAGAACGTGTGGGCCCCACACACGGGGGGGGGGGGGGCCTCCCCAGACCTAACCAGAGTCCCTCTGTCCTTCCAGGTGTCAGCCCGTCTGTCCAGCCACCGCACTCCCCAGGTGACTGGTGCCTGAAGCTCGGATGGCTCTGCCACCGCAGGTCAGTGCCGTGTTTGGGGTGTCGAGCATCAGGGCTCCCGGCGCCAGATGTGCCTGACACGGGGTGCACACACACTCACGTGCACACACACACACGTGCACACACACACTTATGCAACATGCACCCGCAGGCCGGAGGAGCGGCGGCATCTTGTGCACGAGCTCAGCCGGGTCCACTCTGACCTCCCACCTGCCTCTTTCTGCAGCCGCGGGCCCCGGGTCTGCAAACAGTCAGGTCCAGCCTCCGTGTCCACTCTGACCACCGGAAATGGGGCCCGGGAGCTGGGAAAAGCCCGGCTGTGGCCTGGAGCGCTTCGAGACTAGTGTGCACATTTGAAAGGGCTCGGCCCCCAGCCCACAGCCTGCAGGCGGGAGGACATTGGACCACTGCCCTGGTCCAGAGTGCGTCTCCCCGCCACCCAGAGCCCCTCGGGGGGGGGGGGGTGACACCACCTGTGGTCCCCCGGGGCTGCAGGGAGCTTGGGCGGGAGGAAGGTTCCAGAAAGGGCCCTGCCCGCTCGTCCCCTCTCTGGCCAGGCCCTCCCGGGCCTCGGCGCAGGGCGGGCGGGCGGCCCGCTTCCTCAGTGGGCACCCCCTTCCTGCAGCCTCGGGGCTGCCCCCTCCCCCCCGGCCGCCTTTGTCTCATGAGGGCTCCACAAAATGGCCGCCTGCCCCCCCCCCCTCGGCCGCCATTTCGTGTCCTGGACACCGCCCAGCGCGCACCCCCACCCAGGACAGGCCGCCTGGGCTTGGCACCGGCCGCACACTGGCAGGTCGGCCGGGAGCCCCGGCCCCGCGCCCGGAGACGCTGGGACCCAGAGCCCGGCGGGGCT
Source organism: Phyllostomus discolor (assembly GCF_004126475.2). NCBI lineage: Eukaryota > Metazoa > Chordata > Mammalia > Chiroptera > Phyllostomidae > Phyllostomus > Phyllostomus discolor. The sequence continues at coordinate 215,254,980 of NC_040904.2, forward strand.
GGGGTGGACGCCGTTCTGCGGGGGGTGGGGGGCCCTTGGCGCCTGGGGCCGGCGCGGACCGCTCCGGAAGGACGCTTGCCCGGGTGCGAGCGGGCTCTCTGGCCGCTGGGAGCTGGGGCGGGTCTGGCTCGGCCGCCCCCTCCCTCCGTCCCCCACCTGCTCTCGGCCCTGCAGCGGCCGAGGAGCCTCGGGCTTCTGGGCTGGATGTGTCCCCTGGGGGCAGGCAGGGGGCTCCCGGCAGGTGTCGTGGACAGCAGGGCACCGCCCTCCGGCCGGGCCATCCCCGCGTCAGCCGAGGCCCTGCTCGGCACAGAGCATGGACAGCTCGCACCTCCGACAGCACCCTGCGGCCGGAGGAGCGCCCACTGGGTGGGCAGCGGTCACTCTGTGTCCAGGAGGGCGGGGCAGCGGGCGCTAGGGACAGGAAAGGGGACACCACCTTACTATTCACGGTGGCCGGTGTCCTCCGCCAGCTCGGGGGGGCAGGGGGTGGGCACGGAGCGCCTGGGAGTTCTCTGTGAACCTTCGAGACGAGTGTGCACCTTTGAAAGGACCGATGCCCCGTCCCGGGCAGCGTGGGCTGGCGCCCGGCAGGCGGGCAGCCGCACCTCGTCCTCTGGGTGCCCGAGGGGGGCTGTGGTGGAACTCGTATAGGTGGCAGGGCGCACAGTAGGGCCGAGGGAGCCAGGCGGCCTTCCCAGACTCGACGGCCCCCCAAGCCCTCCAGGCTGGGAAGGTCACTGGCCCCGGCCCCAGCCCCTTCCGGGGGCCCCCTCCGGGCATTCCCGGACAGAACATTCCGTGGCCGTGAGGCGAAGTTTGTTCCGGGGGGGCAGTGGGACAGAGTGACCGGGGCTGCGTGTCCCACACGCCTGGCCAAGACCTCACAGCCTCCTGGTGGCCAGAGAGGCCGTTGTCCCCAGAGGGAGCCGTGCCCACGGGGTCCGCCTGGGCCGGGCCTCACGCCGGCATTTTAATGATGCTGCCGCCCTTGCCTCGTGACCCAGACTGCGGCTTGAACGGAGAATATTTTCAGCTGGAATACACGCCTTTGAGGTTAAGACCGGTGCCTGGTGGTGGAGCGCCAGCTGGGGACGCCCCCGGGCTCCGGGTCGGGCGCTGCCCGCGTCCTTGCCCTCCCTGCGGACTCCGAGCCCACCGTGGACTCGGCCCCCCTGGGGCGCGAGGGCCGGCTTCTCCCCTCCCACAGCCTCCTCCCGCCAGTGGCGTGGCGCTCAGGCCCAGGGGTGCATGACTGAGCCCATGGCCACTGCACCCTGGCAGTCTCCGGGGCCGGCCCTGCGCTGCGCCCCGTGCCTGTGCCCCCTGCCGGTGCCGGGGGGTCCGTCTGCAGAGCGGGACCCCCTGTTCCTCAGATGCCGCTTGAGTGGGCGTCCACACTCGCACGCCCGAGGGCGGCAGCGGCGGTGGCACCCACCCGGTGCCTGGCCCTGCGCTGGGGAAGGGGCGTCCAGCTGCCGCAGTGGGGCAGGCCCGGACCCTGCCCCGGGGAGCCGATTCCCCCGGTAGCTAGAAGGTCTCTGGGGATGGGCAAACAGAGCTGGGGGGGGACACAGGGTCCTGCCGATGGGAGACCCTGACCTGGGACAGGAGGTGTCCGCTGTAGAGCAGCGGCACAGGGCGGGGCCGCTGGGGGGTCTGCCTCTGACCCGGGGCGCTGGGCTCTGGCTCCTGCCTGGAGACACCGTTCCTCCCCCTCCCCCGGGGTTGGTGGGGCGGGGTTGTGCCGCCCCAGGGGCGCAGGTCCAGGTAAAGAGCCCGGGGCCAGAGACCCCAGGTTCTGGCTTTGCCCCGGGTCCCGGGTGTGGCCTTGGGCGCGGTGAGAGCCTCTCCCACCAGGTAACTTCCTGCCCTTCGAGTTAGCTTTGGTGCTGACTCTCGGAGCCCCGAAAACCGAGGGGCTGGCCGGCCTCCCCAGCCCCGGCCCGCTGGGCGCACGCTGCCCGACACAGGGTGCACCTCTCGGCCACATCACGGCCTGTTTGCCCTGTTGGTGGGGGAGCCCGCCCCCAGCTGCCACCCCACCTCTTTTTCCCAGACTGCACTTCTGGCACAGCCCGGTGAGCAGGAACACTGGCTGCTTTATGGGGAGAAACCTAATCGGGGCGGCCATGGGGGGGGGCTGTGGCGGGGTCCCAGCTCCCGGTGGCCCCCAGCCAAGCCCGAGGTGACTGCGGGGTGACACCGTCTGTCTGCTTCGCTCGCCCCAGACACCCGCCTGGCTCCGAAAGGGCCACCTGCCCACTGCGGCTTCCCACACACCTGTTCCCGGCCGGCCCGGCCCCAGCCACCCCGGGCCTCCCCGCACCCTGGCCACCGCAGTCAGGGTGGGCTCCACCCCCTGCCCGGCGCTGCCAGCCCCTGCCATCGGCCCTCGTCCGGGCTGGCCAGGAAGGGTCCCTTTGGTCTGTCTCCGGACCCTTGTGGCTCCCAGGACCACAGGGCAGGTGGGCCCCCCCCAACTCAGAAATGCCTCCTCGGACCGGTCACACACCCAGAAATGTCAGTCCTAGACACACACACACACATACACACACACACACCCAAGAAACCAGGTTGTTCGCTTCAGAAAGAGGCCAGTCCCACGCAAGCCCCTGCGTGGTGGGGCAGAGCCAGGGTGGCGGCTCGGGCGTGGCCGCAGCGGCTCCAGGCCTGACGCTTGTTGCTTCACCCTGCACCCACAGGTTGGACAGTGGCGCCCGGATGAGTCCCCTGCCTGAAGCTGGCCTTCGTCGTGGTGAGCTGGGCGTCGGGGCGGCCCCCGGCCTGGGACAGCCCTGCCCTGCAGGGTGCCTCTCCCCTGGCCGCCCCGCCGGGTCCCTAGGTGCCATTGCCCCGGGAAGTAGGGGCCCTGGGACATCTGGAGACAGGGAGGGGTGTGGTCAGAGCTGGGTCCCTCCCCTGCAGCTCTGGGCGCCACCGTCGGGCACATGGGTCCTGAGAAGGGGACCTCATGGTCCCCCCCCAGCCGCACCCCCACCCAGCTGTGCCCTTCACCCAAAGCCATGTCCCTCCCTGCCCCGCTGGTCCCCTGCCAACCCCCCAGTTCCTGCACCTCATCCACCCATCCTGTGCTCCTAACATCATGACCCTCGACCTGCTGGTCTCTGAGGTCCGCCCTGGCCGCCCCCCACCCCGTCTGAGTGGCCGTGGCCCGGTGGGGCCCTAGGCCGGAGCAGAGCGTCTGGGTGGGTGAGGCGCCCTCAGCCCGTCTCCCTCTGTGCCCGGGGTTCGGGGTCAGCTGCCGCTGTGCACCCCCTTCTCCTGCCTCGAGGGTCCCCCAGGGCCAGCAGGGCCTGAGGAAGCCCCTTCCCTCCACACAGCCGTGAGCTGGCCCTTGAGTGTGACCCCACGGCACCCAGGCCACCTGCTGTCACCCCAGACGCCAGGCAGTGCGTCTGCCAGGAACTCAGAGAAAGGCCCGGTGAGGGACACGGTCCCACCTGCCTTTCCCAGCGCAGTGCGCCCCAGGGCGGGGCCCGTGCGGACGGCCAGGGCGGACCGGGGGCGTGTCTGCCTCCGTCCCCCTCCCGCCCTGCCCTCCTCACCCCGGGAGCCTGGGCGGCGGCCCGCTGGGCCGTCGGAGGCACCTGTCTGGGGCCGGCAGGGCGCGCCCTGGAACCGAGGCAGGGCCTGGGGGGTGGGAGGGTGGCAGCTCTGGTGACTGGGGGTGGCCAGGGTGCTGCTCACATGACCCCACGTCTCAGGGGGAGACCGAGGCCACGGGACATGGGCTGTGCCCCGTCTCTGCCACCCACCCACAGCCCGCTGGCGTCTGCGGTTGGGACCAGGTGGGCCCTGGGGTCTGAGGGCCCCGGGGCCTCGGGGGCCGAGTCAGGAGCCCAGAGTATGCTCTCGGGCTGCCTCCTGGGGCATCACTGTGGGGGGGGCCCGCCCTCAGCCTCAGGGTCCACCCCACCGTGAAGCTGATGGCAGCCAGCCGAGCCGGGCAGGAAGGGGGGTGCGCACGAGGTTTGGGGTGCCGGGCCGCCCGGAGCTCGCACGCCGTGCCACCGGGCAGAAAGTGCCACGTTCTCACCTCCACTCAGCCACGGTCAGCTGAGCGCCCCCCGCCCTCCAGGACGAGCTGCGGAGGCCGCGAAGTCCGTCCAGGCGCCCAGATTAACGGCCCTTTGGGGTGAGGTAGTAGGTTGTATAGTTTGGGGCCCTGCCCTACTGTCGGATAACTATACAATCTACTGTCTTTCCTGAAGAGGTTGTAATGTCGACGGTGGACAGCATCCGGGGCCCTGGGGGAGGGGGAGGAGCCCAGGGGCAGCCTCGGCGGTCTGGGGGTGGGGGCTGCCGCGCAGGAACCCCGACATGCCTGGGTCATGCTGGCTGTGTGACCTCGGGCAGGTCCCTGGGCCTCTCTGGGCTTCAGGGTCCTCCTCTGACCCAGGGGCAGCTGAGGACGGAAGGAGAGACCAGGTGACGTGTCCAGGGCGGGGCGGGGCTCAGAGTAGACCCTTCCCTGCCCCTGCCACAGGCCCCGAGTCCGGCCCAGGCCCTCAGCGGCATCGGGAGGGGGACAAGGGCAGCTGAGACTCAGCCGGGGGTGCAGGGTGGCACCTCAGGGAGACCCACGGGGCTGGCTGGGGTGGCCCTGCGAGTGGGGAAACGGAGACACCATCTGCTTGGACCCCCTGCCCTGCGCCTGCCCAGCCCTCCAGCTCAGCCCCGGCGGCTGGCCCAGGCCCACCGGGCAGGGGCGGAGGCCGGCGTGGGGCAGGGGCGGGGACGGCGGGCCCTCCCGCGCCCAGGGTGCCGGCGGGGTGAGGTAGTAGGTTGTGTGGTTTCAGGGCAGGGATGGTGCCCCTCGGAAGATAACTATACAACCTACTGCCTTCCCTGAGGAGCCCAGCGGCACGAACCGCGGGGGGCCCGCCCCCCACCCGCTGGCTGCAGCCAGGCGGGTGGCTGCAGCTGGCACACCTTGACCAATAAAGGCTGTTCTGATGAGAATCTGGAGTTGGCCCGTTCATTCTAGAAGCCCGGGGGTGGGGCGGTGGGGGGCATGCCTGCTTGTGGGAGCCCGTGTGTGGCCGTGTCCCGGCCACTGGGGGTCACCAGGCGCGCCTGTCTGTGCCCCTGGCCCATCCAGCGGCCTTCAGGCCCTTCCGGCGGGGTGACTCTTGGACCCTGGACCCCAGCCCATCCCCCACCCGGTCCCCATCTCCTCTGAGCACAGGGCGGGGACCCAGGCCTCAGAGGCACCCCCCAGCCTGAGCCTGGGCAGGAGGCAGGGTCCCAGCCAGCAGCTCCCAGGCCTGGCTTCAAGGCCGCCACAGCACCTGGCCTTTGGCCCCAGCCTGTCCCCACTGCCCTCCCAAAGCCACACCGGACAGCTCCGGGCTGGCTCCTGCTGACCTCGAGGGCACACAGAACCGGGCATCACCCCAGCCCCCAACAGGAGAACAGCTGGGACACAGTCCCCAGACAGTGGTCCAGGATGGGGGCCCTGGGACAGGGACCAGAGGAGGCCCTACCCAGCCATAGGTCCGGGGGACCCCATGAGGACAGGACCGGCTGAGCCCGGTACCTCTTGGCCCATGTTTGCAGGAGCCCAGGGCCTTGGCCAGACCCTCCTCCGGTGCCCTGGCCCCTCCCCCACCACGATGACCATCCCCGAGCCCCATGTGACCCTAGCCTCCATCTTGAGCCTCCTGGATGGGTTCTGGTGGTCCCCCCTGGGCCACCGGCCCTGGAGGAGCTGCTGTAGGATGGGCTTCCCAGGAGGCCCCCTGGGCTTCGTGGGGACACCTGTGCAGCTGGGGACAGAGGAGCGGCCTTCCCAGTGGGCACCCGTCCCTTCGTCACCGAACTCACCCTCGGCGGGGGAGCTGGGGTTGGGGAGAAACTTGGACACTGTCCCCCGCCCCTTCCTCCTGCTGTGGGCAGTGGCAGGCCGGCCCCTTCTGTCCCCTGAACATCATTTCTGTCCCTCCTCTGGCTCCACCCTGGCTCCCGCCTGCAGCTCAGAGCCACTCATAGCGGCCTCTCCTCCACCCTCCATGTGCAGCCCTGCCCTTACACGCGTGGGCCCTCACGCCCGTGGCCCTCACCGGAACCCCCTCCCCATGCGTCATGGCTCTGATGCACAGCCTCCGCTCCAGAGTGCCCCCCGCTCAGGCGTGGCCTGTGGCCGACGGGGCTCTTGTCCGCCCAAGCGGACTGACTGCACCTGTGAGCTGTCTGGGGGGTCTGTCCGGCCTCTGCTCCTGACCCTCTCGATGTGTCCCCCACCCCGTGAACACAGCCGGGCTCTGCCCCGCAGAGCTCATGGCCTGCTGGGCAGTGTCCAGGGACACACAGCAGCCACCCATTGTTGCCAGGACAATGTCGGGGACAGCTCAGAGCTTTGGAGAACCCTGCAATCGGGGACGGCCTCCTGGAGGGGGTGACACCTGGCTCACTTGTGTCCCTCCCTACCTTTCAGCCAACCAGCTTCCAGGCTCTTCTCTGCCCACTGGTGGTCCCTAGAGATGGGGTGTTGGAACCCTCCCAAGAGGTGGGCTTGGCGGGGGGGGGGGGGGGCCGCTGGGACACCCACCCTCCGTTCATCACAACCCTCGGAAGCAGTGAAGCCCGGAACAGACCGGCTGAAGGTGTCGGCGTGGCCAGAGCGGCGGGTTGGCCTTGGCCCTCTCGCCCAGCACCAGGAGGCCCTGGGGGTGCAGGGCGGGCTTGGGGGCAAAGGCCAAAGACGGTCGCTCAACTCACGAACCCTCCCCCCCATCATTTCATGGGGTGCTGTGAGGAGGTCGGGAGAGGTGGCAGTCAGAACTGGGCTCTGGTGGGGTGCAAGGTGGGGACGGGACAGGTCCGGGAATGGGGGGTTGCTGCTGAGCCCCGAGCCACAGCTGGGCCCCTGGCGCCACCTGCTGCCGTATTCAGGGAGTGGCTCCTGGGGGCGCTCAGGTGAGGCCGCAGGTCCCCTCGGCTTCTGGGGTGTCCGGGGTGGGCTCTTTGAGCGGCCCGTGGGCCCCAAGCCCCCCGGAGCCACCTCCGACCTTGACCCCCTCAGGGGCTAGTCCAGCAATTCATTAGAACCTGCTGCCCACAGCTGAGCCAGGGCCACGTGGCACCAAAGGACAAGGCCGTCACCCAGAGCCAGGGTGAGGGGGCAAAGGCCAGGGTCTCAGCGTGTCCTCACCCGGGGACACGTGGCCGGCCGGCCTGACCGCCAGCTCGGAGGGCGCGGAGCCCAGGCCCAGCACGGGCCGGGGCCCCCGGAGCGCTTCCATCTGGGCCCCTTTTAAGCCCCGCAGGGAAACGCACATCGCAGTGCCACAGGCACGGACTCGTGGGTGCACAGGTGACACCCTCCGTGCTGTGGAGGTCGTCCCACGCAGCGTGGGGGCTGTGTGGGGGCTATGTGGCGTCAGCAACAGTGAATCCAGCCCGGGTTCTGTTCCTCGTATCCCACCCAGCCATGAAATCCGCTGTGTAGCCAGCCCCCCACGGAGGAAGGGCCTGCCGCCCCGCCAACCCGAGGTGCGCAGCGGTCACCCCGCCCTCACCCCGCACAGGCGCCCCCTCCACCAGCCAGAGGGAGGCCTGGGCTGTGGCCTGCGGCCCCCTGCCTTCCCGCTGCGCGCTCCCCGACAGCGACACCGTGTGGCGGCAGGAGGTAGTGGCAGCCGTGAGCCACCAAGCCCTGTCTACACCTCCCCCCAGGGTGACTGCCAAAGCCACAATGCACTGGGTCTGTCCACTCCAGGGCCTGTAGCTGTCCTGCCCCGCCCCCCTGCTCCTGCCTGGGGGCTGGGGGAGGGAGTGGTCGGAGCTGCAGAGCAGGGACAGGTGGAGTGCTGGGCCCCCTCCCTGTGGCCAAGGAAGCGGGCCAGGCCCAAGGCCTTCCCGTGTGCCCAGGCCACCTGCTTCGCCCCTGAGGGTCCACCTTAGCCAGAGGAAAGGGGCCACCTGCACAGCCCGTGTCTGGGCCCCCGCTGCCCCAGAAGGAGGTGACATGACCTGCCCTCGGAGGTGGCAGGCCACGCTGGTGGCCCTCCCAGACCTGGGGCCTCGGCACCCACACGCGCTCAGAGCAGCAGGGTGCAGAGCAGGCGGGCGGCCAGTTCCAGGAGTGAGGGGGTGCACGCCCACAGACATCACCACGGGGCCCCGGAGCCCGGCAGCCGAGGGCCCACCGCCCACCAGGCTGGCGCAAGCTGAGGCTTCAGGCAGCGCCCAGCAGGCCCCTGGTGGGGCTGGGGGTTGGGGAGGCATGCTGCAGGGGGCCTGTGGTCCCCTCCCCATGGCAGCATCCCCAGGGGCCCGTGTGGCACCAGGAGGACCCCTGGCCCACGAGTGTTCGCCCCGACAGCCCCGCGGGGGCAGAGAGCCTGAGAGGCGGCTGCTGGTCACTGTGCTCAGACCAAGGTGGGTGGCGGGCAGCGAAGGGGGCGGTTTGAGAAATATGGGGGGGAGGACACCAAAGGGACCGGAGTGTTGCCCGGAATTGGGGGGTGCGGTGGGGGCGGCCCAGGCCTCTCCGGGTTGGCCGGCAGACAGTCACAGAGACACAGGAGCTGGTCTGGGAACAGGTCACAGCACAGGTGAGGTTTGGAGCTGAACTTGGGGGCCCCAATGGCTGGAGTCCAGGCCCAGGCCCCTGCAGAGTCCCGGGGGCCTGCCGCGCAGGGAGCCAGACCGGTGGGCGCCGGCCCCACCACGGGGTCCCATCCCGCATGCCCGTCCAAGGAACACCTGAGAGGCCCCGGCCTGCCTGCGTGCTCTTCCTGGGCCCTTGGGGTCACGTAGCACCCCTCCTGCCTCCTCCCCAGGGCCTGGCCTGGGAGCACAGCGGCACCCACAGGCCCCCGGGCCGGTTGGGTGCCACACCGGCGGGCAGGGCGGGACTGTGAGCTGCCTGTTCTGAGAAGGCCCCGAGGAAGGCCCAGGGTCCACTTTCCTTTTGCTAAGGGGAATCCTTGGGTGCCAGGCAGGAGTCTGAGGAGGCGGGGCCTCAGGACAGGGTGGAGCCTGGTCCCGGGGACTCGAGGTCAGAAGCGAGGGGCTGCCCCGTGCTGGGATCCCAGCGGGCTCCGAGGGGGGCCTGGGGGCCGCAGGCAGGATGTCGCCGAGCCAGGGCAGGCAGCCCCTCCGGCAGAGGGCTGCACGGGCCGGGCTGCGCCCTGAGTCCCTGAGAGGCCGGGCTGGGTCCCAGACACAACCAGAGAAGAAGTCGGCCTTGGCTAGCCTCAGGGCCCTGGCCTCTGGCCCCGGCCAGGCTCTGCCTCCCTGGGGGACTCGGGGAGTCTCTTAGACCTCTGTGTGCTCCACCCCCTCGTGTGGGTAATAAGGGGGCGGCCCACACTTGAGGGACTGCTCGCTCCGGATAGCCAGGCTGTGGTCCAGCCTCTGCGGCAAGGCCCAGGGTGACCACCAGATGGCGCCTGGTGCTCGATAAACAGTGAGGCCGCAGGCCAGTCCCCGCCACCAGAGGCAGGACCCCTTCTCCGCTCAGGACACCCTCTGGGTGGGTGCCGTGCCTTCGTGGCTGTGGGGGAGGGGTGTAGGGGCCCGTGGGACATCCCGCCTCCCAGCCACCCAGGAGGACTGCGACCCCTGCCCCTCCCGTGCACCGGACAGGGGTCCGACGATTGGGCTGGTCTCGCCCCCATCTGTCGGCACGCACCCCCGCTGTGGCATGGGCCCACATGACCTCTCCCTCTCCGAGCCTCAGTTTCTCCATCTGTAAAACACAGAAGGACCCCACCCCGTCTTGGCTGGGTGAAGCTGGCCACCTCCCCTACGTAGTCCCTTCCCCTGGCCCCCCAACCCCCCACTTTCCGCCAGCCCTGCAGACGGGGTGACTCCAGCAGGGCCGCCCCGCATGGTGAAGAGTTCAGTCCGTGCCAGGCTGGCTGCGTGGCCCCGGCCCCGGCCACAGGGGCTGGGACGGCAGGAGAGGGTCCGGGAGGGAAGCCCCGGCGTCCACCACTTGCCAGGAGGCGGGGGTCTGTGTGGAACCCCAGTGGTCTCCCCTGACCCACGGCAGGCCTCCTGTGTCCACTTCCCAGGCAGGGACACACCAGACACCGTGTCCTGGGTCTCCCCCGGCAGCCGCCCTCACCCCTCTCTGGGTCCCTTGAGCCCGGCCATGGGGCGGCGGGCAGGAAGCACTGCAGGTGCCGGCGTGGTCACCGCTCGGCAGCCCTGGGTGGTCACCACCCCCCTAGAGTCCCAGGGAGCCTCGACCCCAAGGGAGTCCTGGGGTACCGCTCGGCTGCCAGGAAACCCCCAAAGCTCTGGGCTCACAACCACAGACGAGCCTCAGGGTGGGCCGGGGGCGCAGAACTGGCCAGGGGTGGCCGGGCGCGCGCCACCTGGCAGCTGCTGGGAACCAGGTGCACGTAGGCGTGGGAGCCACAGGCTCCTGCCTGGCCGGCCTCTGCCCCAGTGGGGGGTGGGTGGCCCCGCCGGCGAGAGTGCCCCACTGGCAGTGGGTGGGAGTGGCTGCCGGCCCAGCCCCCAGGGACCAGTGGGCACCGAGGGAGCAGGCTGGGGGCCGGCCCCCCGCCCTTCCCCACCCAGGCCAAGGGCGGGCACAGGAGGCCACTGGCCGGATCCGGGGAGGAGCAGGCAGAGCCTCCCAGCCCACCTCTCGCACCAGCCAGGCGGGGGGCCCTCGCTCCGCCCCGGCATCTGTTCTCCTGGGGGGCCACTCTCCGGGGTGAGCTCAGGGGTGAGGTCACCCACATTCTCGGCTCCGACCCCCATCCAGCATGGGTCAGAGGGCAGGGGTCTAAATCCAATGTGGGCCCCCCCGAAACCTCACAGACGAAAGGAAGTCTGAGCTCGTGGGTTCAGGAGGCCCCGAGCCCCACCCCCAGCAGACGGGCCCTGAGGGGCCCCAGCCGGGCACACGGCTGCTCCCCCTCCCTGCTCAGCTGCTGCCCCCCGAGCCCTGTGGCTCCCACCCCTCCGCTTCACACGTGGCACCTCGGTGCCGCCACGAAGGGCAGCCCACCGCTGGAGGCTCAGGAGAGCCGCTTCCGACACCGTGGAGACCCACGCTATGCGGAGGACAGTCACTATGGCAACAGGGTCCAGGCTGCAGCCCAGGGGCTCTGTGGCCTCTGCCCAGCTCAGGGTTGGTGCGCTGAGCGTCTCTCAGACTGACAGACAGACAGACCAACAAGGTGACGTCTGAGCTGGGCTTTGAAGGGTGAGCAGGAGTTCGTCCCGGGTGGGGACAAGCCTGAGCGAAGCAAGGCCCGTGCGTGTTTCGCTGCTGCGGAAGAGGGTCAAGCCCCTCAGTCAGAAGGCAGCGGGGGTCCCCGTCTACCAGGAGCCGGTGTCCACTCTCCCCTGCCCCAGCCTCCTGGGGGCCCCTGGCCCTGTGGCCTGGCTCTCTAGCAGAGCCCCTGAGCCTTCCTCAGCCGCCAGCCCTGCCCCTCACCCTCCTCTCTCCGGGCCCTAGCCCCCTCCTCCAGGAGGCCTCCCCTGACCACCCCAAGCCTCACCCTGGCCAGCCCACGTGACCCCCATGACAGACTGGACAGCATCCCCTGGACAGATGAGGACACTAAGGCCAGGAAGCACGCCAGGGTGACCCAAAGTGACATTTCCAGCTGGGGTGGGTCAGGCTGAGGGCCCTCTCCCCCAAACCCGAGGCCAACTCTGAGAGCAGGGCACAGAGCCCACTCAGGCTGGGGGTGCCGCCTGGGGCTGAGGCTGGGCTGGCCAAGAGACGCACCCTCCTCTGCCCCTGCTCCATTGCCCCGGGAAGAGGAGGGGGAGGGGCCCTCCGTGCTACAGGGCAGAAGTTCTGGGCTCAGTGCAGAAGCACTGTGTCCAGCCCTCGCCAGCTCCCCGGGCACAGCCGAGCTGCCCAGCCATGCCGCAGGGGCTGCAGATGTGGGCGGGGCCTGGCCCTGGGGTGGGGCCTCGAAGGGGCGGTCAGCTCCAGAAGCCAGCGGCCTTCTCAAGGAAGGGCAGCCAGGCCACAGGGCCAGAGGCCTGTCCATTGTCCCCTAACCCGTCCTCCTCTCACTCCGTCCCCTGGGCCGGCCTCCGGGCTGGGCGGTGGGGGCCCCTGGTGCTCGCTCAGGTGCCTGGGCCCCGGCTGCAGGCCTGGCTCTGCGGACACCCGTCCCACGTCATGCCGCTTGCTCCCAGGCGTCCCCACGTCCCAGCCAGGAGACAGGTGCTGGGCAAGGCCAACCCCCGGGTCGCGCAGCGCTGAGACGGAGCTGGGGTTGGGAGTGGCTACCGGACCCCGCCTAACGTGCTCGCCCACCACACTCACTGCCCGTGCGGGGGGAGGGGGCGGCCAGCTCCCGTTTCACAGACGGGGAAACTGAGGCCCGAGGTCATCCCCATTGCCGGGGACGAGCCCCCGGCAGGTGGCCTCAAAGCCCGCACTCTCACCCGCACTCCCCACCTCTGCTCTCCACATGCTGTCCCAGGGAGGGGTGCATCTGTCTGGTGTGGGTCAGGGGTGCGCAGCCTCGTCGGGGGCCAGGCACCAAAAGAGGCGACGCTGTGGGGTGACGGCAGCTGCAGAGAGCACATGGGGGTTGTGAGAGTTGTGCTGTCACCCGCTTGGGGTTTGGAGGGCTTCCTGGAGGAGGTGATACGACCACTAACCCTCGTCCTCGGGGACGAGGAACCGGGCAAGGCAAGGGCTGAAGGTAGGGAGGTGTCCCCAGGTGGGGGAGCCCCCGGAGGGCGCAGGGCCTGGAGACGGACGGGTCAGCCAAAGGGGTTGCAGGCACCCTTGGGTCCTTGAGGGCCAGAGGGAGCCCTCGGAGGCTGTGGCAGGGGACAAGAGCGGGTGTGTATGTGGGGGAAGTTCGTTCTCGCGGCCACGTGGATCCCGGACTGGAGGGCGCAAGGGCTGGGCTGGGCGGTGGACCTCACCGGGCAGGCTCCCGGGGGAGGTGCTTGAGGTGAGGGCGGGGCTACACTCCACCAAATCCAGCACCCCTCACCCCTCCCCCAGCCCTGGGGCCCCATCCCCACTCCCGCCGCTCTCCTGGGTCCCAGGCCTTGGGCATTAGAGCTGGGGGCAGACATGGGCACGGGCCCTGGGGTGGAGGAAGGGGGTTGCGGAGCTCTGTGTGGGGTGTGGGCCGTGGAAGGGGAAAGAGCACCAGGCCGGGCGGCGTGGGAGCTGGCGTCCAGGCTGCGGGGGGCGGGGGGGATGCAGGGTGGAGAGACCTGGAACCCGAGGATGTGGGGCGGGGGGGGGGGGGGAGGGGCGTCACGTGGGGAAGAGCGCCCCAGAACCAGGGCCCTCCTCACGGGGCACCTCCTGACCCTCCCTGCGGCCCCCAGGCCTGCTTCAGGACTGCACTACGGGGTGCTGGGGGACGGGAGAGCGGCTGGGAAGTTTCTAGACTCATGGAAAAGCACAGGGGAGGGTTCGGGGGGCGTGGCGTGAGGGCCCGGAGACTTCCGGAAGGAGGGCCCTACAGGAGTGCGCTCTTGAGGCCGGAAAGTGGGGGGCTCCAGGCCCAGATCTGGGCGGCGGGGCCTGCGGCAGGATCAGAAGGTGCGGAGTGACCCCGGTGGTGGGGGTGACCAGGGATAGGGGCCCTGCCCGGGGGTGCACAGCGTGTGGCGTTCAGCCAGGAGGGGGAGTCAGGGGCTGCATCAGCGCCAGGGTGCTGGGAGTCTGGCACCTGAGACCTCAGGTCCAGCAGCAGGACCCAGACCCCTGGGCAGCCGGGTGGTCCTCGGCCGCCCGCCAGCGCCCCGGGGAGCGAGAGGCGCATGTTTTCAGCGCCAGCTGGAACATCCCCGGCGGCCTGCAAGGCTGTGTACGGACGCCCGGGGCTCCCCACCCCTGGGAGGGGCTCCACCCCTGACCCGGAACTGCATCGGGTGGCCTGTCCCCTGCCCGGGAGCTGGGCGGCGCTGTGGGCAGCAGCCCCCCTCTCTGACTGCAGGCAGGAGGGTGTCTGGGGCCCCTCGGGGCCAGGGGAGCACCAGGGTAGGGCGATGTGGGCGGATTGTCACAGGCAATACTGTCCCCTGGAGCCACTGGGCCAGCGGGGCCTCCCTCAGCAGCTGCGCAATGTGGCCCTGAGAGTCTGAAGGCCAGGTCACCACCACAACCGGCCAGGGCTGGCCAGGGCCGGGGCCAGGGCCGGGGCCAGGCCCTTGCGCCTGAGCTGAGCCGGCTCCCTGCGGCAGGCCGGCCGGCCAGGGCTGGGCCTGGGTCCTGGGGGTGGTGTGGCTGGTGGTGGTGACGGGGGCCCAAGGACACCCTCAGCTCCCCGGGGCGGGCAGGGTGGGTAGACGGAGGGGTGGGTGGCCAGTGTGCTGCGGGCGCACCCCTCTGTCTAGCAAAGAGGAGCCAGGGCCCCGGCTGCCTGCCAGGGCGGCGTGGCGGGAGGCTGGGTGTCTGAGCACCGGGCTGGGGTCGGGCCGTGTGACTCCAGCCCGCGGTCACAGGCCTGCTGCCCCGCAGAGGGCACCGCCACCGCAGTCCACCTGGCTGCCCCTCCCGGGCCTGGCATCTGGTCTCGGTCTCCCTGGGCTCTGAGGGTGGATGCCAGCCTGACCCTGGGGCCCCCACTGCTCCAAAGGGGGCTCTGGGGAGCTCCCAACAACAAGGTTCCCAGTTCCAGCTTAGCACCCGCCCACCTGTCCCCCTCCCACTCAGGGGCCTCCCACCCCTGACTTGCCCTGTTCCCGGGGCAGAGACCCGGGCTCCCTCTTGGTCTGCCCCCCACCCCCACCAGACACATCCTCCTGCTAATGCCCCTCTGGAGCCACCCATGCCTCCTTCCAGCCCAGCCCAGCCCTGTCCCGTGGCTCAGGCTGGCGCTGGTCCCTGCGGCCCCTGCCCCGAGGGGCATGGCTGCCCCGTACTTGGGCTCTGGACCCCAGACCTGAGGCCCCGGTTCGGATCCCAGCTCCACCAGTCCTGGCTGTGCCTCAGTTCCCTCCCCTGCAGAGCGGGGTCACTGGTGCCACCCTGAGGGACCAGGGGAGGTGCTCATAAAGCCTGCTCTGGGTGCCCCCCGGAGCTTCCCCCGCCCCAGCCTCGGCCCGCTGAACTCTGCCCAGGACGGCCCTCGCCGCCACTTGTCCCCGGCCTCTTAGCACCCCAGACCTGCCCCTCCCACGCCATGTGTGCTGCACCCCGCCCTGCTGTCCCCGCTTCCGGCGGACCCCCGGTGTCTGCTCCGGTTGCCCCCACGGTGCCCTCCCCACCCCACCTCTCCCACAGAGCGACCTTTTCTGACCCCGAGCGCTCACCCCCGGCCTGGTACTCCTCAGGGTCAGGGCCAAGGTCTGGGTCACCTCCCTCCGTCCCCCTCCTCCCTGCATGCTCGGTGACCCTTCAGTCCCCTGCCGGGGGGCCTGGGGGACACTTTAAGACAGACACTTCCTCTTGCAGCAGAGGGAAGCCTCACAGACGTTGCGGGTGGCACAGCGACAGGCCCAGAGGTGCATGGGCATGTGGCAGGGCTGCTGGGGGGGGGCAGGCGGCAGCCCCACAGTCCTCACAGGCCCGGAGGTGCCAGCAGTGGGGAGGGCGAGGAGAGAGGCTCGGAGGACCTTGGCTCTGGCCCTGGGAGGTGGAGGGTGCGCGGAGCAGTGGAGTGTGGGGTGTTGAGACAATGCCCGGCTTTGGCAGAACTGGCCAGCAGGTGGCGCTGTTGCCCAAGCTGGAGAGCATGGGGGTCACTGGCAGTCTGGGGGTCCCGGGAGGAGGCACCTCACCGGGGAGCCTGCTGAGCAGTTGGGCTGCAGACAGGCCCAAAGGCACGTCCCCTGTGGGGTTCTTGGAGCCAGGCCGGGGCTGGGGCTGGCGGGGGTTGGGGGGGGGGCGGGCGCCAGAGGACCACCCAGGCAGGGCTGGGGCAGCAGGGGACAGCAGTCCGGCCTGAGCAGAGGCCACAGGCCCAGCAAGGAGCCGAAAGGACGCCGGCCTCAGCGGCTGGTTTCCGGGGTGAGGAGGGAGGGTCCCAGTGCGCCCCAGACTCACACGTGGGACTGTCACGGTGTCGAGGGACAGAATGCACACCCCCTGAGACGGTCTGGGGGTAGCGGGGGCCATGGCCTGCAGTGCCTGGCCGGCCACCCACACCGCCCGCCTCAGGCCCCTCCTAGAGGCCCCTTCCGAATTCCCAGGTGGCCCCGGGCCTGGTGAGGGGGCTCAGATGTGGGGAGAAAAAGTGGACTCCCCGCACTCATGGGCCATCACAGTTCCGCCTTTGTCCCCGGTGGGGCCAGCGACAGAGGAGCTGACACTGCCTGCATCGCAGCTGCCTCTCGCAAGGAAGCCCTCAGGGCCCCGGGCAGCACGGGAGCCAGCGCGGTGGCAGTGCGGACAGAGCAGCAGGACAGGGCCCCGGAGGCCGGGGCCTGAGCGGACGGCACAGTCCGCCTCACGGAGCTCCCACCCGACGGCCCTGCCGCAGGCTCTCAGGTCTGGTTCAGGCCTGGAGCCACACCAGCCAGCAAGACGCCCTCCGGTGGGGGCGGTTGGGAAATGAGCAGCGTTTCGGGCAAAGGTGCTGGCAGCAGCACCCTGGGAAGCACCCTGGGAAGCACCCGAGCCTGCTGACCTTGACTTTGCAGAGCGCGAGGCTCCCAGGCCTTCGGCGTCTGAGCAGACCGTGCGTGGGTGGAGGGCTGGCCGGGGCCCAGGCCCGGGGCCCGCAGCTGTCGTGGCCCCGTCTTCACACCCCCTCCCGCCGCCTTGGCTCCCCCGGCCCTCGGGCTTGCCGGGAGTGAACGCAAACTCACGTGTGTGCGTGTGTACATGCAGATGTGGACACAGACAAGCTCACACTTGCAGGTGTGAAACTACACTGTACACAGATGTGCACACAGACACAAGCACAGGACGCACACGGATGCACGGGTGCACATGTATTTACGAACACATGCATGTTTGCACTCATGCATGCATGCACATGGGCATGTATTCACATGCTCGGGTGACACAGAAATGCACGTGTGCACACACAGCCACATGCCTGCTCACACACACAGGCATGCACAAGCACACACACACATGCGCATTCTTGTACACGCATACCTCCCCACAGTGGCAGGCATGGCCCTGAGTGGAAGGTCAGGGGACGTGGCTTCCACGCCCACGTGACTGGGGAGTGTGCGGGTCTCCCACACCCCCCCAGCCTGCGGCTGGATGAGTAGGTAGGGCCGTGGCCTTGGCGGGGGTGGGGGCTCCCAGGTCTCTGCCGCCAGCAGCATGTGCTCAGTCGAAGGCCAGACACGCCACCGAGAGGCGAGCTGGCTTCAAGGGGGGCCTCCGACTTCCTGGGGCAGCTCTGGGGAGGGACGCAGGGCGGACCCCTGGCCGCAGCCACCCTCCCCACCGCACCCCCGACACTGGCTGCACCCACACTGCGCAAGCGGAAGTGACTCGCTCAGGGTCACAGCCCGCAGAGGCCAGTGCCCCCTTTTTCGTTCCGAGATAAATACCACTTGTCGTGATGCGCTGGCAGAGAAAAATGGAGGCTTTGAGGCGGCCGGCAGGGAGAAATCCTGACCGCGTCCCCTCCCCGTCGCCCGGCCAGCGGATGACTCGTCGTCGTCCAACAAGTGTGCGTGGGGCCCCGCCACCCCCCAGCGATGCTGGGACACCGCCCTGAGGGAAACTCTCTTGTAAACCGGTTCCAGCCAAGAAAGAGCCCGGTGCAGCGGGGGCGCCGGCTGCCTCCGTGCCCCCGGCCCACTTCCAGGACACGCACGCCGGACGCAGAGACGGGCGGATGGCTGGGGTTCCTGCCCGCGGATCTAAGTGGTCAGTCCCTCCTCAGCGACATGGACCATGGCCGGGGGAGGTCCTGGAAACGCTGCCACTGCCCCATCGCTGGGCCGTGGACGCAGGGTGGTGTGGAAATAGCGAGCCCGGCGGCAGGCACTCGGCAGCAGCTGGGCCGCCTGGGCACGCCCTTTGCTGGGCCTCTGCCCTCCGTGCGCACAGGGGGCATCACCCTGGGGCCTGCTGCCTCCCACTGTCCCTGGAGCCCCCCCCCTCCCCGCCGCCGATCCTCGGGGAGCTCCTGTGGGTCAGCGTGGGAGAACGTGGCTGGGCCCACGAGCTTAGGGCTCAGACTGGCCCCCGTGTGGGGCTGCATGCGCGTTCACCGCTCAGAGCCGCCGGGCAGCTGCGTGGGAGGCCGCCCGGTGACCTGCAGACTGGGCTGCGAAGGGCAGAGCGTCCCGACAGAACGTGGATGGTGTCACGTGTGAATACGCCACAGTAAAACGGTCCCGTTCAGGGAGAAAAACAGCCCCCTGCTGAGTTGGGGGCAGCACCAGGGACCGTCTGTGACAGCCAGTCCCCGAGCCCTGCTCCCGGGAGGCTCGGCTTCCGCACAGAGGTCTCGGGAAATGACATGTTTGCGCACACACTGGCCGTGGACACCGACGCGGGAATCCCGCAGCCTTCTATCGAATCAGACCTCTGAGAGGGTTGCAGAATGGTTTTAAAAATCGGGGGGTGGGGCTTTGAACACGAAAATCGTCTTTCTAAATGTGTGGTATGTGTCAACACACGGAGGACTTACAGCGTTACTTTCCTATGCATTTCTGAGTGTTTAACTCAGCCAAGTTCTCCCAGCGGAGCCGGGGTCAGGGCCTCGCTGCCCTGGACAACGGGGTGGCCGCCACCAGGGCGGGGCCCCTGGGGTCCTGCCCTGAAGGGACCCGCTGTCCAGAGTGTGCCAGTTGGGCCTCAGGTTCCGCCGGGGGCCCCTCCCAGCTGACTTCTGGGGCTCGCCTCCGACAGGGGTGGAAGCAGCTCTGCCAGGAGGCTGGGGTGCGACTGGGAACTGGACCCCCATTTCCCTAAGGTCTGCCCCAGGGCCCGCACGTGGGGGACGCAGTGGAGGGGGGGCAGGTAGCCAGCCCAGGGGGCGCACCGTGCTGGGGATCTGCCTTCCTCTCACAGGCGGGTCTGTCATCTCTGCCGGTCTCCAGCAAGAAGCCAGAGCGTATTTTTAGACCCGAGCAGTGGGTGGGACCGGGGAGGCACTGGAGGACCGAGCAGCCGGGCGGGAAGGCACCCGGGATGCCCCCTCCCCGGACACTGGCCGTCTGGCCGCTGCCTGTGTTCCAGGGCCCGGTGGGGGGGGTGACCTCCCTCGGGCCTCCGGGAGGGTCCAGCCCAGAGAGCGAGCCGACCCCTGGAGGCCGGTCCCGGGCCTGCATGCACTTCCAGAGCCCAGGGCGCCGCGGATCGGAATTCACGGCCAGGGCTCAGCCGGGGCGTCACGTGTCTGCCCCCCCAGCTGGGCAGGAAAAAATGCGTCCCTCGTGGCCCTGGCAGCTGGCTTCTGGGCCAGGTCCCGGTCACACCCCCAAGCACACTGCTCAGAATCCGAGCTGGCGGGGCCGTCTGCCCTGTGCCCGCCCAGCCTCTCGGCTTACATGCGGAGAGGACACGGCTCGGTCGAGACTGCCCAAGGTCGCGGAGCCCGGCAGGGAAGTGGTGGGCGCAGCGGAAAAAGTGAGGGCACATGAGCCGGCCTGCTGGGCACCGGGCCCAGGCCTGTGGCCTCCGGGACGCGGCTCAGAGGGACGGGTCGGCCCCGGCCTCTGTCTCCACCGCCAGGAGCTGGGGCGGCTGCCTGCAGGCTGAGCGGCGCTGGGGACAGGGTGCCCTGTCACAGCGGGCGTGACACCGCCGGCCCCCACCAGCAGCCCAGTCGCCGGGGAGCCCCGGGCTCCACCCCTCTGACCAGGAAGACGGGCGGGAGCCTGCTCTCCTCTCCTCTGAGGGATGTGCCGCAGAATCCCGCGTCGTGACCACCTCCCTGTGTCGGGGGACGTGGGGACACTTGGGGCACCAGGGACGGGACAGGACCTCGAGCTGCATGACGCCCGAAGCTGAAGATCAGCCCGTGCGTGGAGAGTAACTGTCATCCGCGGCGGAAGTGGCAGAACGAACTTCCACATCCCGGGGACGCAGGCTAGGTTGTGGGGACCGACTCTCTCGAAACAAGTGACATTTTGGATTTAAAAAAAATGCCATTTTAAAAATTGTGTTAAAAGGCCCTCAGAGTGGTCCGGGCAGTGGAGAGTCTGTGGGCCCAGTGTGTTGGGGGCAGCGGGTGCCCAGAGGTCTCTGCCCATCTGGGAAGGTCGGGCCTTGACCTTGAAGGGGTCAAGAGCATGAGCAGACAGAAGTCAAGGTCCGAGGAGTTTAATGAGGGACTTTTCCTCTCATTACAGGCCAGAGGCCCAGAAGGCCACACCAGGAGACAGGGGGTGCAGGGGGATGCCCTGGCCACCGGGCAGAAGCCCAGAGCCCACCTTGCCGGCCCAGAGGGAGCCAGCGCTGGGTGGCCGTCCGGGTGGCACACTGGAAGTCACAGCTGGGAAGCGGCTGCTCAGTCCTGGGCACCTGCTTAGCCATCACTTGATTTTTTTTGCGGTGGCGGGGTTGGGGGACGTGCTTTAAAGTTAAACCCAGCACCAGCACTTACCTGGATGTACCGGTTTAACCTCCTGCTACCACCTGGGGGAATGAAGTGGCCAGTTCCCACCCCCAGTCTGTCTTTCCCACCTGCTGTCCGAGACCCCCACCTCCCAGGGTGTGGCCCGCATCCCCCTGTCCTCCCGTGCCACGGGCACCTGCGGAGAGTGCTCCAGTGAGGACCGCCCCCTCCCCTGCCCACCCGGCTCCCAGGCGAGGGCCCCTCCTGCGCCGGCCCAGGCGAGGGTGCCCGCGCCCCAACCGCCAGCAGCGGGAGCAGGCATGACGCCCGCGGCTCCCCGGGCGGCCGCTCGCACCTGGCTCCCTCGCTCCGCAGGGCTCCCTGCCCCGCGCTGCAGGTCTCCACACGAGCCCCAGAGCTGCCAGGAGAGTAAACACCGTGAGTCAGTCAGTCTGCAGCGGGGCGCTGGGCACGCCGGCCCGGGAACCGGTCGGAGGCCTGCGCTGCGTGTGCGCCATGAGCTTCCCTGCCCGCGGGCTGGCGGGCCCCGGACTCCGGCTTCAGAAACACACATTGTGAACAGCTCTGGGGACTGGCACGGGGCTGCCCGGTCCGAGCCCACCGACCCCGACCACCTGCTCTCAGCCCTTCGCCTGTAGTGCATCTGCTAAGAAAAGTCACTCTCACCCTGGCTGGTGTAGCTCAGTGGATTGAGTGCGGGCTGTGAACCAAAGCGTCACAGGTTCG
The DNA here is from genome assembly GCF_004126475.2 of Phyllostomus discolor. Lineage (NCBI taxonomy): Eukaryota > Metazoa > Chordata > Mammalia > Chiroptera > Phyllostomidae > Phyllostomus > Phyllostomus discolor. The sequence goes on from NC_040904.2 coordinate 215,276,132, forward strand.
ATTCCCAGTCAGGGCACATGCCTGGGTTGCAGGCCACGGCCCCCAGCAACCGCACATTGATGTTTCTTTTCTCTCTCTCTCTCTCTCTCTCCCTCCCTTCCCTCTCTAAAAATAAATAAATAAAATCTTTAAACAAATTAAAAAAATAAATAAAAGTCACTCTCCACAACAGAAGGTGTCCAGGGAGAAAGAGGCTGTTTCTCGACAATCCTCTGTCAGGCGTGCCCCACCTTTTGGCGTCTCTGGGCCACACGGGAGGGAGAGCAGTTGCCTTGGGCCACACATTAAGCACACAAACACTAACAAAAACAGAACAATGTCATGATGTTCTAAGTAAATTTACAATTCTGTGTGGGGCCGCAGGCGGGCTGTGGGCTGCGGGCTGGGCACCCCTCGCTGGTGAAGCTTCGTAGAAAACTCCCCACCAAGTCCTCGCCCCTTTCCCCCCACTTTGCCCCAAACCGGGGGCGCTTTGCGAGCGTGGCCTGTCCCTCCAGGGGACCGGGGTGGCGCCGTCCGGTTGCTCATTTCAGTGGAAACCGAGGCCGGCAGGGGAGGCACGCACCCTGTCGGCTCGCTCACGCGGGGGCGGAGCCTCTGGGTCCCAGCCCTGCGCTGGGCCCTGGGACGGGGACAGAGCCGGGACGGGGACAGAGCCGGGCGAGGGGCTCCTGCTGCCGGTTCCAGCCGCCTCGACTGGCTGGCAGGACAGTTCCATCAAAGGCAGGTGCCAGGGTGGGTCTGAAGGTCACGTGAGGAAGCAACCAGCAGATGCCGGGCACCACAGTGGTTTCAGAGCTCAGTCCGAGGCCGCCGGTTTGGGAGCTGAGCCAGGCAGGGCCATCGCAAAACAGCGCTGGACCAGACAAACGCCACTCGGGAGGCGGTGGCAGGAGGGCGCTACCCCAAGAGGGCTCCCTGGAGGAGGTGGCCCTTGGCGGAGCCCTGGGCAGGTGGGGATCCCATCTCAGACACGTGCACCTCCTCCACACTCCCCCTAATTCTCACCCAGCACCTATGCCTGTGAGCCTCGCTGCCCCATTTTACAGATGGGGAAGTTCAGGCTGAAGGTCAAGTCCTTTGTCCCTTGTAGCCGCAGTAAAAGGTAGAAGAAGGCTTTGAACCCAGGTCTGTCTGTCCGACTCTGCATCCCAGGTTCCGTCACTCACTTCAGCCGGGAGCTGGGGGCGGGGCCCCAGGCAGAGGCAGGGGCGTGGGCGCGCACCCGCACCGACTAGGCATCTATCTGAGGGTCAGCACACCTCGGCTTCTCTCCTCGCCCCTCGCCCACCTCGCCTACCCACGACAGGGTGGGTCACAGGGGTTCGGGGAGACCCCAGCCCAGGCTGCGTCACTGTAAACCTGACCTCCATGCAGAGCCGAATGTCCCTTACAGAGGGAATTCACTCCACATGGCTCTACAGCGACACTCAGCCACCAGGTCACAGAGGCCCTGGTGCTCCGAGTCCCCGCTCCGAACTGGACAAAAGATATCGCTGTCCCAGCAGCCCCTGTCCCCTGCCCTTAAGACAACAAGGGATGGGACAGCGTGTGCTGGTGAGGAGCGTGTCTGGCCCTGGGGAGGGACAGGGGAGGGGCAGTGTGGCTTCTCAAGGACAATGGGGACACGTCAGAGGCAGAGGCCCACACTCGGGTCTGTGGCCTTTGCCTGGGGATGGGTCAGTCATCAAAGGGGCCGAGAGTCTGGGCAGTGGTGGCGGGGCCGGCGGGAGCTCCCAGCCTCTGCGGACGGACCTCAGTGCCCACGAGCCCACCAGCTGCTGCCTTGGGAAGAGTCAGTTGACAAGGATCACTCAGTACTTGTCACTGTCCCACTGAGCCAAGGGCCACTCCCCAGCAGGACACAGCTTACTCCCTGGCCGGGGCCCACCTTGTGCAGGTTCCCCTCTCCCTGCCCTGGGGAGGGCCCCTCTCTCCTGCCGCAGGCTTCTGTACGTGCCCCACCCCTACCCCGCCCGCCAGACTCGGGGGGTCCAGTGTGGACCCCCAGCACTGTGTTCCGGGCTCTGCCAGAGACGGCTGGGGGTCCAGGCCTGCGCTTCCGGACCAGACAGTGGCCTCTGGGGTACCCAGGGGCAGGTGGGGGTGGTGGCGTGGGGCTAGACTCTGAGAGTCCAGTTCCCAGTCCCTCTTAGGGACCTCCGCTAACAATACCGCTTGCTTTCCCCGCCTGTACAGTGGCGATGAAACCAGCCGCCTTGTGGGATTGCCGTGTGAGTTCCACGTAAAGTGACAAGACTTCACTACGTGGACCCATGGGCTTTCGCCCTGGTTGCTAGGGTGGCAGACACACGAGTGCCCACGGCTGGCCCCGCCGAGGTCCGGCCTCAGGCCAGGGAGCGGCTCTGGGCTGGTCCACAGTGAATCCTCCCTCTTTTAGTCTGTGACCCTGGCCCCTGGCCTGAGGGCACGCTTCCAGGAGACCAGAGGTCACCGGCCTGGCTGATGACACCCTGGGGGCACACACTCATTTCATCAGGAGGCTCTGCCGGTCAGCAAAGAGCAAAGAAGTGACCCAGGGAGGCCTTCGACCGTTCCTGGAACAGGCTCACCCACGTGGCGGGACAAACAGACAGGCTCCAGCCTGGACTCCAGACCCGGAAAGACACGTCTCCCTGGCAGGGGCCAGGGTCAACTCTCTCCCGGACACAGATGGCCCGCACCGGCTGCTTCCACCCTGCCCTGCTGCCTGGTCTCAAGGGGCAGACCCCTCCCGTTTCCGGGAGCCTCTTCCAAGCTACCCCCTTTCCCCCACTCTGAATGTCCCAGCTTCCTGACTCGGGGGCGGGGCGGGGGGCTGCAGGAGAGAGCGAGGCTGCTCTGGTGGGACTGGGCAGGTCACCGCGTCAGGCGTGGCTCAGCAGGGCAGGGGAGTCTGCAGAGCCACCTCCTCTCCCGGGCTCTGCGTCTTCAAGACGAGAAACGGTGAGCAGGACCCGAAGCCGCATTAGCACCCACCACCGGGAAGGCATGGACCAAGGTCCACGTGCCCCAAGCGCTCCCAGCACCCACGGAGGCGCCAAAGGGGAGCTCAGGTGCTGCACACACGCATTTGCCAGGGCACTCGTTTGTGCCCCGGGCTGTAGGGGGCGCTCTGCTCAGCCCCTGCCCAGGAGGCTGTTTCTGTCCCGTTCAGACGCTGTGGAAGGTGAGGAGGGAGGGAGGGACTTCCAGAAGCTGGGGGCAGGGCAGGGGTGTGCTCTGTGCCCATTCCTCCAGTGTGGGCTGTGTCACAAGGTCTTCATGGCAGACAGGGACCCACAGTCCCCCAGGGCAGCAGGGTGGAGCCATTTCTGTCCAGGATTCTCCTCTGAGAGAAGGCTTGCCCTTCCTTCCACTTTCTCCCTGGGTGGAGGTGGGGGAGGCGGTTGGCCGAGAGCATTATTCAACAGGACAAATTTCAACACAGGTAGGAACCGTGAGGTTTCTCCCCCTAAAACCTCGGGAGTCCGGAGGACCCAGGAACATCCCTAGTCTGTGTCTGGTGGGGGCAGCCGCTCGCTGCCCCGCTGACCCCTGTGCAGGCTGCGTGGTCCGCAGTCCGAACAGTTTGCACCGGGTCTTCCCGACAGCCTGGGGGAACTGGGTTTATGACAATCCCGGCGCATCTGGGGACAGACGCCAACGCCCCTGCGTGTGGACTCTGGGCGCTTGGCAGCCCGGGGCCTGCAGTGTGTCAGGTGAGGTCTTGGAGCCTGGACGTCGCCGTCCGCTCCCTTCGCTGCTGTATTCCTGCCGTCCAGCTCCGCAGGCCCTGGATGCTCAAGTCAAGAGCACAGGCGCCTGCCCAGCCGGTGTGACATCCAGGATATAACGTGCACCGATCGCCTCGTAAACTCGGGAACATAATATGAACCCTTGGCAAGTGCCATAAAAGTTGGGCTTGTCAGTGTGGGCGTGGGTAGGCTACGTGGATGCCTGCAGGTTGGGGCAAAGTTCACCGCGGGAATGGGGCTAATCAACACGGGTGAGTTTCAGGGGCCCGTGGGAGAGCCGGGAGGGCCAGTGCTCCAGGGGCTGCAGGGTCTCTGCCTAACGCAGGGCGTGTTTGGGGGGGTTTCCTGCCGTGAGTAGATGCGCCCAGGCGCTGGCATCTACAAATAGGCCCAGCGCCTTGGCGGGGCGGAGCCAGCCTCTCTCCCCGACGCACCGACGCACCGGGGGGGAAAGGGCACGGCTCTACCGCAGCCCTGGCCGGGCGGGGGGCGGGTGGTCCACAGTTGGCAGCGCGTCCCCGTGCGCGTCCTCGTTGCCCTTCGCCCATCTCTGCACCCGGCCTGCCGCGCTGGCACCTCGGCCACCTGTTGACGCGTCCTCCCAGCACGCGTTCCCTTTCTCCTACTGTTGCATCCCGGGGTTCCGGGGACAAGGTCTTTCCCCGCCCGCCCCGCACCCCGCCCCGCACCCCGCGAACCCCCGAAACTCGAGGGCATAGCGCCTCTGCCGGTGTCTAGGCCAGCTCATTGTACAGACCGGCAAGAGTCGGGTTGCCGGGGTGGGGGAGGGGGGCCTCGCTAGCGCAGCCTGGGCGCCGGCGGGAACCCCCCACCCGTCCCCAGCCTGGGGCCCACCAGCGCCTGGACTTGAGCCCCTTCCGGTGCGCAGGGCCGGACGCGCGCTGAGGCTCAGCTGCACACGGTGTCCCATCGCGGCGCCGTACACGCCCGCCCCGTGACCTTAGCAGGCCGTCTCCTCTTGCCTCAGTTTCCCCACCCTTGCAGCCACCAGGGACACGAGGAGGGAGCCTCAAACAGCAGCCCCGCCCCGCCTCGTGGGCAGCCAATCGGGCGCCGCCATCCGGGGGGTGTGTCCCGCCTTGGGCCGCGGCTGGGGGGCCCGGGGGCGGGTCGGGAGGTCCGGGGCGGGGTCGGGGTCGGAGGGGGGCCTCCGGGCGGAGCTTCTGGGCCGGCCGCCCGCGCTGCCCCGCGGGGCTGGGAGGCCGAGGGGCGGCGCGTGCCGCGGGGGTGAGGCTGGCACAGGAGCGGGAGGCGGCGCCCGGCATGGGCTGGGGACGCGGCGGCCCCACGGCTGGGGCGGCGGGCGGCGGGGGCGGAGGCGGCCGCTAGCTCCGGGTCCGGTGCCGCCTCCCTCGGCGCGCTCGCCCGGCGGACCGACAGACGACGGAACAGCCAAGGTGCTCGGGGACGAACGGGTGCGCGCGGGGTTCTGCGGGCCTGGCGGCCCCCCCGCCGGCCTCGGGACCCACAGCGGACGGGGGAGGGGCCGAGCCCGGCGGCGCATGCGCGGGGCCCGGGGGCGCGGGCCGAGGGCGCTCGCGGCGGGTTCATGCTGGGGAGCCCTGGGCCCAGGGGGCCGCCCCCTGCTCCGCCTCCTTCCCGGAGCCCAGGCGTCCGCGGCTGTCGCTGGGGCTGGGGGCTGTGCCGAGGTCGAGTCCGGGACCTCAGAGACACTGGTCCTCTGGTTGCTTCCCGGGAGGAGAGGCCCACCAGGCGGGGCGGCCAGCGTGCCCTCCCCTCGCAGCGGCAGAGTTTGGGCGTCACCGACAGGAGGGGGCGTTTCCCGAAATCCCTGGGGGTCCCCTGAACTAGGTAGCTCGGTCCCGAGTGTCGGACCGTCAGGGTCGCGTACGGGGCGGCTGCGGTCCGAAAGGAAAAGCTCCCGGGCGGGTTAGTTGACAACCAGTGGGCTCCTTTGAGGAACTGCCCGACTTTGCTCCCGAGCGCAGGCGGACGACCGAGCCGGGCCGGGCGAGCCCAGGGCAGGCTCCGCCGCGTGACTCCTTCCCGGGCCCCCGTGGCGTCCGCGCCCAGCTCCCCGGGCCCTGGCTGCGCAGCCCTGGTGGGGGCGCAGGGTGGTGGGGGCGCAGGGTGGCGGCTTGGAGAAAGCCGGGAGGGTGGGTTCTGCCTCACGCCCACCCACGCTAACAAGAGACAACTGCACGCCCGGGCTTTCCTCGTCTTTTTGAGTTTAAAGGAGGGCCAGCGTGCACCAAATGTCAAGGTTCTTTCTGAGAAAAGTCCGTGGTTGTATAATAGCTTTGGGTTTCGCGCGGGGGGCGTTCTGGGACCTCCGGAGCTGCGCGTCTACCCCAGCTCCAGCCCCCTCCCCAACCCAGAGGGTCCCCTGGATCCCAGGGCTGCTTGGGAAGGGGTGGCGGGGAACGGGTATGGGGAGGGGCCCAGGGTTCCCGGGAGCGACCCTGCTACACTGCTGCCTTTGAAGAAGCGGGGTCACCGTGACTTTCGTCGCCCAAGGTGGTGGAGCGCTGGGGAGAATCCAGAGGACATATCGTAACTATTTCCTCCTTTACCTTCTCACTGCCAAGGCCAGTTAAAGGCCCTGCCTCCTCTGTGAAGCGACCGTCTGTGGCAACACAAGCACAGCACCAAGACGCTGTCATTCCAGGTAAATAGAAGGTTTGATTGACTAACGTTTCCAGGCCCGAATGCTTTCGTGTTTACATCCGTTGCCCTACAGACTGGCCATCGGGGGGTTAATGGTTACTCCGTGGTGCAGCGTGGGATGTATTTTCAGTGTTTTGAAAGTAAGGCTAACGTGGGGGGGGGGGGATGCCCTTTTACGTTCGGAAAACTTTCTCGTGGCAGTTTGCCTGGGGACTTCAGGGCTTGGTGGCGGGCTGGCTCCGGGTCATTCAGAAGGAGGCAGGTTGGCTGGGAGGAATGTTATTCCCCAGTGGACACCGCCGCCTCTGACGCGGGCAAGGGCCGGCCGTTTGAACTCCACTTTGAATAGGAGGCAGGTGGCTCGCTGAGCTAGCCGGTCAGGTTGAGCACTGCCCTCCGCCAGGACAGGGGTGGTCCAGAGAAGGGGCCGGATGCTACCAGTGGCCTGGTCCGTGTCCCCAAGGGGCCAGACGATGAGCTTGGCACATCCCACGGCTTTGAAGCAAACGCAAATTCATGGACAGGAGAAGGGAAGGCATCTCTCTCTTTTCCATGTTAGGCAGATAATGAGTTATTCCATAAACAGAAATCGTTTTTTTTTTTTTAACCAACCGTCGTTCGTCAAACTCGTAAACGGAGTTTTCGCCGTCGCGTGCGTGCATGAGAGAGGACGGAAAGAAAAAACGTGGTCCCCGTGTGTAAACCGTTTTGTCATCTGCATTAACTATTACGTCATGAAAAATATTTCTGTGGGAATGCGTGTGTGTTTCACCCGTTAAAATGTCTGTGTGCTATCCCACGGTGCTTAGATCCAGCACGTAGTCAGCCAGCCCGTAGGTGTGGATATGTAAAAACGTATGTTTTCAGGTTTATTCATTCTGTAAATATTTGTGGAGCGGCTGCCCCCGAGCACGGCGGCTGTGGATCTGCTCAGGGAGCCAATTTTTATACCAGAGTCCAAAGCAGAAAGATCAAGCCTGTCTCCATCATCTGAGGGCTGAGGCTGGGGTGCGGGAGGGAAACTGTTGTGCCCTGATATTTTGTGAGCCTCTGTGTTTTTATGATTAATATTCTTTAAGTCACCTTTTTAAACATTTGAATGAAAATAGTTCTTCGCTTCGTGTGAACGGCTTTTACAGACTCCAGATTCTCCTCCCTCCCCCTCCCTCGCAGCCTCTGCTCGGGGCGGGGGGAGGGGTTCTGTTCTGAACAGCCGGTGGGCTGGGGGTCTTCCCTTCCGAGTGGTCGTGGGTGGCGCACTGACGCTGAGGGTTGGTAGCAGCGCGGTGAGAAGGCGTGGCCTGTAGAATAAATAATTCCCGCTAATTTGGAAGTTGAAGGCCTCTGTTTTTAGTTTTGCTTTTCCGGGGGCGTGGTAGGGAGTCCGTCCTGAGCGTTTCGTAGCCACGTCGAACACAGGCACAGTGTCTGTCTGTAGGGTAGACATTCGCTGTATCTGTTGTCTCTGCCTTGTGGGTCACCGAGAACCAGCCAGCTGTCCTCCAGGGCCAGGGGGTCCGGGGAGATAGGCAAAGAGTTTTAGTTTCCAGCCTGGCGTCAGGTAGTTGGAAGGTAGGAACCGGGCCCTGATGTCCTGCTAGGCGGCGTCTGAAGCGCTCCGCCCTTCTCCCTGGTGTTTCTGCTGCGCGCAGGCAGCGAGGTGTGCGTGGGGAGGCCGCGCTCGGACTTACCGGCCTGTTCTGTGAGTCACAGACACCGAGTGTCTGATTTGCTCACGACCTGGAGGTGCGTTTGGTTTTGCGTCGGATGGCAGTGATTTTGATGTGTCCAGAAGAGTTTCTCAGCTTTGGAGAGGGAGGAGCCCCCCCTCCCCCGCCCCCCGCCCCTGCCGAGTCAGGCCTGCACAGTTGTTTCTGTGGCCCAGCTGCATTTGTCTGGAGGACAGCTCATGGTACATGCAAAAGGGTCTGAAAACTGTGGTCTGCATCAGGGAAGCGGTCGGCAAGCGGATGCCAGGGTTCCCGGCGTCCCCTGGGTGCTGCCCACCAGGCCGGGGGTCCGGGGCCCCCTCTCCAAATTTCCATTGTCTCTCCAGAAAAAGGATTTCCGCTTCACTCCATCTCTCAGGAGGGTTGGGGGGCTCTACAGGCGTGTCTCGGGTCAAGATTGTCGGAGAATGTGAAAACCCGTGGGCAGCCCGGGCGGCGTCTTAGAAAGAAGCCTCGTGCCGCCTGCCCGCCCCTCCCTTGGCCGCGTCTGACACCTGCATTGTGTCCCGTCTGACCGCTTCATGATTCTTCAGTGGCTTCCCGGAAGAAACACCCGCCCGCCAGACGGACAGGGTTTTTTTCCATTTTCTTTTTTTAAAAATAAAGATTCTATTTATTTATTTTTAGAGAGGGAAGGGAGGGAGAAAGAGAGAGAGAGAGAGAAACAGCAATGTGCAGTTGCTGGGGGCCGTGGCCTGCAACCCAGGCACGTGCCCTGACTGGGAATCGAACCAGCGACGCTTTGGTTCACAGCCCGAGCTCAGTCCACTGAACTACGCCAGCCAGGGCCCTTTCCATGTTCGAATAGGTAGACAGCGGTCCTACACCAGTCAACCAAACCGCCGTGGGTGGTTGGGGCCTCTCTGACCGTGGGGAAGCCCTGGGCCTCAGCGGCCACACGTCTGGCGCTGGCACTCACTCTGGTGTCTCTGGTCCGGCGGGTCACGCCCAGCACGGCCCCTCGTCCCAGGAGGGCGTGCAGAAACAGGCCCAGTGGAGAACTCCCCAGCTTGGGCACGGCGTCCCCCCCGCCCCGCCGGTCCTAGGTGCTCTCTGCACCACAGTGCCCCGTCTGTCGAACAGTCCCCGCCGAGTCGAGCCTGCTCAGCACGGAGTAGTCTCGCTCATTGTTGCCCCGCTGGCCCTGTGCGCGGAGTAGGTGCTTCTAAGCGTTCTTGGAACAGATGCATGGGGAACAGAATTGAATCCGACAAGTGTCTGTCGCTGGGCCTGTTTTCTACACTTCTCAGATGTGGGTGGGAGCGGGCGGGAGTGGGGGCCCACCCACGGCGGGAGGACGCCCCCCTCGGCCTCTCTCAGCTCCCGGGGTCCCTCAGAGAGCGAGAGCCCATCCGTCCATGAGGACGGGGTGCCCTGCCTCCGTGCTGGACGTCCGTGGGCGGTCCCAGTGTGCCGATGTCACAGCAAAACGATTCTGTGCGTAATTACCACTGGGCCCGGGGTGTAGCGCGCATTTAATAGGTTTTTCATGAGATGGCCTGAGAATCTGAGAAAATGCTCTTTCTGCCAAATGATGGGTTCCCGTTTCCAACTGCCGGCCCAGGAGGGAAGGGCACGCTTCAGCTGCTGTGAGTTGAAAGTGCCTGTATCGAACAGGGCAAGGGTCCCGCTGGCCGGCCTTCCAGCGGCGGAGATAAGACCGGCCCAAGGGGAGGGGCAGCACACGGATCGATGTCTCTGGGCACCGGCCCCTCATCTGCCTGAGCTCCTCCCGCCGGGTTTCCGGAGACTCGCACACAGCAGGGAACGCTGGCCTCCACGCCAGGCCACGTGCTTCCCGCC